>NW_027526203.1:200722902-201202902 GCF_048455015.1 Haemaphysalis longicornis
GGCCGAAAAAGTCCTCCATGCTGACAGTTCTCGCCCGTAATAAACTTCGCGCTGTCGCTCGCGCCGAGTTAAAACGTGGACAAACGCAGAACAGGTGTTCCGTGTCTTCTCGTACACCGCAAAGCGTACACAGAGGTGATGCCATGAAACCGATTTTGTTAAGAAAGGTTTTTGTATAGGCTACTTAGAGGCGCAGGCGATGTATAGCACACTCTGTTTGCCTGGAAAAACCGTGAGGTATACGAAACGTACACTGCGGGTCGATAGCGTAAAGGGGGGCGTACTGCAGGTCCGGGTTCCGCCAGTGCTGCAATTGCATGCGCCATCCAAGAGTTGTGGCTATTCCGTTGATGTCCTCTTTGGATAAAGGGAGTTGTACTGGTGAGCTCGTGGAATGGCCCTCGCGTGCGAGCCGATCCGATATCACATTGCCCGTGATGCCGCAGTGTCCTGGCAGCCACTGCAAAGAAATAGTGTGCCCGTTGCGGGAGTACCTCAGTGTGTATGAAGTTGATTTCTTAACTACCCAGGGCCAGATGCACTCTTGTAAGACGCCGTAGTGCAGCAGTTCACTCTAGTTCAGCATAGCCACAGGCTACAGCGCAGACGGAGAAGCCGCGTGTAAAGGTGGATATGCCGAAGTACAGGGGCTACCGTCACGGCACCAGCGTAAACGATTTCCTATAGACCGTTTGCTGCATTATAAACAGGAGACGGGACTTTCTTACTACAATTACTGCTATCATTACCATCATATTGTGCTTGCAACATTATAGGCAGGCTGAAATTCCCTGCCACATAGTTCCCGCTTCCCAGACGGAGCACGCAGCTCGATGGTTCCGACTGGAAGGAAAAGAAACGCGCACGATAGAGAACTAACTTCTGAGCAGAATTCCGAGGAGATGTCCTCCTCCCTGGCGACGAGGTGCAGCTGCGCCGGGATCTTGATTTCCGTACGCTGCACCCAGATGTGCGTGAGTGCGATGGAAGATCGCTATCGCCTCGCTCACTCCCAAGCCACAAACCATGGGAAGGTCGATCACGTGACGCTACAGGTGCTGTATTCGACCTTTGTGGTCTACTTGCAAGCGAAAAGGTTAGGCTATCTGATGAGCTAGCCCAGGAGGGTAAGCACGGCCGTAAAAAACTCCTGGGTGACATTTCCGCTTCGCGCCAGCATACCGACCGGCAGCACCTGTGGCAAAGATCCATTGTTCGCATCTGCGAACAAGGCTAGCCCAGGTGTTGCCACAAAAATACGACAAGAAATGCAATAAGTGCGGAAAACCAGCGAGCTATAGTCCACGCAACGTGGGGCTCCCGCCCCATCATATGGCCCTCTGCACCCAACACCACAAACACTCTCGACCTATGGGGGGCAGCTGTGAACAGCTCCGACCCTGGGTCGTGGACTCAGAGAGACTTGGTTCTTCGAGCCCGGAAAGGAGCGGAAGAGACCACCACGTCCCCGGACGGAGGGACCCGCCCGCAGCCAAATCTCATGTTCCCAAACAAATGTTTTTCTCGGTCTTTCTCCTCTCATCTGTGCAGACGTGGCGCTACAGACTCGGAAGCTGACGAGGAGCCCTGAGTCGTTGCCGAACTGTAAGATTGGGCTTTAGGCGCGTATTTGTACGTGATGTGGATCACACGGCCTGGCGCGTTGTGTGTCCAGCCAGAGCGGGAACGTAATAGAGGAAGAAGGCCGGATCAGCGGCAGCAGAAAGATAGAGGCTATAGTGGGCAAGAGACAGGCACCATTCAGCGCCAGAAGTGTTATAATTTTGGGAGCTGGTCTACCGATGTAACCGACCGGGGCACTTAGCCCGGGAGTACAGCCGCCAACCTCTCCACAGCCTATGGGCTCGACGAGGGCGGGTTGAGTTGACTGACGGGTTCCGCTTACGTCGACCGTAACGCGTAGGTATACATATATATGAATAGAAAGCGGCAAACAGCCAAAGGCGCCGTTAACCGATGCTGAACAGCTAACAGCACCTACGAGCAGGACTGAGGCACTCGCGCCGTTAGCTTGTTATGCGGGACGATCTGCCTACTAACCAGCACTTTTCATTCAGCTGATCGATTATACGGAAATGCTTCGTTGTTCTGAGGGGAGGTAATGGAGCATCTCCGCAGCACTGTCGTGTCATACACTCTAAGTGTGGGACAAGATGTTCTGGCTTGCGAGTGGCACGGCTCAGCCCTGCAGTGCGTCGAAGCTAGTGACGCGTTATGACAGACGCGTAGCGCAATAGTCTGTGCCTTTCAGTGCCGTTCATCTTGATTCTGCGTTTTCTGGTTGAGACAGGGATTGTGTTAGACAACTGATATGGCCGATATTGGAAGCGAGCACCCGGTACCCAAAACCTTTTTTTTTTAGAAAGGTTTATCTCTGTGAAATCACGAATGTCTACATTTGTACTGCCCTTGCGAAGACAAAAAACTCGGAAAAAATTGAAACAAAAGCAGCGACCACACAACGCTTTGCATGCGCACAAAAATGCGTGATTGCCGAAGTTAACGCATTTAACCGTTACAATGGTTCAACTGTAGCCTATTTGTCGAAGGAAATAAAAAAAAAACAACGAGAAATAAAAAGCCGAAAATAAAATAAAGAAATCCCAAAGGGCTGCCTAATTCGCCACCCTCACCCGATAAAGCCAAATTTAAAAAACCCGAAAACATCACTTGCCCTAAACACAAATTCGTTGCACCAACAACTGTCGAGTGAAGGCATAATTACACTATGCTCAAAACAACAACACGTCTGCGACGACAAACGTAAACTTGGAATCTTTGCCGCACTTTACTCAACTCAGTTATTTCTTGTCGGCTCTTTACTTCGTAGCAGACAATGACTTTCATTTCGTCTATACACTCCTTGTGTTTGATTTGATTGATTGTTGAGTTTAAAGCGCCGACGCAACTCAGGCGATGAGGCGCGCCGTAGTGGAGGGCTCCGGATTAATTTTGACCACCTGGGGATCTTTAACGTGCGCCGAAATCTCGTACACACGGGCGTTTTTGCGTTTCGCCTCCATCAGAAAAGCGGCCGCCGCGGCCGGGAATCGAACCCGCGACCTCGTGCTCAGCAGCGCAACGCCTTAGCCACTGAGCCACCGCGGCGGGTTCCTTGTGTTTGGCTGTCATGAGTCTGTCTAGTGTATCCTTTTGCGAACGCTGATGATTTTTGAACGATTACGATGAGAAAGCTTATGAGTGGGCTACACCGGAGGGCCGCGGAGGGCCACCGTCAAAGAGGAAGTGCAAGTCCGCAGCAAATTTTTCACCGCAGCAACCATGTAAAAGCGTTTTATTTTCGTTTTTTTTACAGCTGTTTAGGACCCCAGAACTCCGTCCTGCGCCCACAACAAACAGAAAACCCTGAAGCCTCAAGAAAGAAATGAGGTGTGGGACTCGAGAATCGACAACCTTCACGCCGTGGAAACGGCTACCGAACCACTGGGCCACCCCAAAGGACCGAATGCGTGGGTTAGCAGCGGTGGGGCACAATAACATGTGCAGCCAATTGGAAAGGAAAAAAAAAAGTGCTTCCCGTGGTCGGAATCGAACCTGGGTACCTCGCATTATGAAACCAGCGTATATCCGATTGAGACGATCCGCCGCATTCCGGGCGCGCAGCCTTTCCTTTTGGTTCGTAGCGCGGGCGTTGGCTTTGGACTTGGCCGCGGTTTCTAGCGCTTGCTAGCGCGGTCCACTTCGGGAGAGATGATAAAGCCTGCGGTCGGAACGATCCGAGCCTGCCAGTGATGGAGAACTATCAGCGGCATGTTCAAAAAGGAATGTGAGGGGATGACATATGGAGCGGTAACTTGGCGCCTTACTAAACAACATGAAAGAAAAGCTTAGGGTGGCTGAACTGGCCAAGGAACAAATAATGATCGGAGTAACACTTAGAGAGAGGGGAGACGAGCTTCCTGGATCAGAGAACAAACTGGAGTAGAAAATACCGTAGTCCAAATTAAGAAAAAAAGTAGGGGACTTTTTGCACAGCATGTAGTGAGACGAAATGACAACCGGTGGAGCGCCAGGGTAACAGAGTAAACACCGAGAGACGGGTATAGAGAAAGGGAAAGGCCATTAACTCGATTGAAGGACGAAATAAGCTTAGGAAAGGAGGGGTTGGAGGTCAATCGGTGTGGCCGGCGTCCTGCAGTGGACTTAAATAGTATGATGACGATGGTGATGATAGTGGTACGTCCTGCGTAAAATTTTCCCAAAGAATGTTATTCGCTGTGGTGTGTTTGAAATACAAAACGTAACATTAAAGTTTTCATAACTTTCAAGCAGTAGTGAAAACGCAAAATACTTATCGAGCACACTATAATACGCATGCAGTCAAACTGTGTTAGGGACCACGAGGAGTGAGAAAATGCTGACTGCTCGTGAGCACGTGTCTCGCGGCGACCGCCGAGTCCCGGCTCACGCAGTGGCTGTAGCAAAAAAAATCACACCATCTTCCCGTAGGGGAACCCTGAGTAGTATGCGAAGCAGGCATGGGGTTGATTCAAGTGCCCATTAGTTTTCAGTTCGTCGTTTCCTTGAGGTTGAGGTACGTAGCTACCGTTATATTTACCCTTTGGTTTCCATGGTAACTACCACACTTTTCACTTACCAGAACTACGAAATGGGAAATTGCGTTGACCCCATGGCTGTTTCGCATACTACTCAGGGTTCCCCTACGGCAAGATGTGTAATTTTATTGGAGGGGGGGGTGTTAGAGTGGAGAGGCATTAAAGAGAGAGAGAGAGAGAGAGAGAGAGAGAGAGAGAGAGAGAGAGAGAGAGAGAGAGAGAGAGAGAGAGAGAGAGAGAGAGAGATGTTGTACGTGCTATGAGTTTGTCTTTATTTAAGCATTATCATCATTATGTTCAGCGTAGGTGACGTCGAGCTATGGTTGGCGTTCCGCTTTGATTATAACCGCCTTATGGTCTGTGAAATGTAAAGTCAAGGGCTGTTGTAGTGGATGAACCCTGAAGTTGCTGAAGATGAGGTCGATGCACGTTCCCCGGATGGTTGTGGGCTGCTTCTAATCACGGCCCGCCGAGACTCGCCGACGCACGCCGCCGCCGACGACGATGAGACATCGAAGGCGCGTGAAGAGTGCTCGTCTCGTGCCGGCCCAGGAAGACAGCGGCAACACTGTCGCTCCAGGAGCCCTTAAAGGGGAAGCGTGCTCGTCTCGTGTCGGCCCAGGAAGACACCGGCAATACTGTCGCTCCAGGAGCCATAGAAGGGTAAGACACCACCGGGCGTTCAGCAGGCCGAGCATGCGCAGGGGGGGGGGGGGGGGTGTGGACGGCGCAACAACGACGACAAGGGAGGGACATAGCCCCGACCATGAGATGCTTGGTATCTAAAAAAGAAAACACCTCCAGCGCTGTTGTTAAGCGCAGGAACACGACGATGTCGAAGCACATGATGATGACTAGTACTAGCAGAGTGCAGAGCGACGACGGAACATGTCAATAAACAATTTCAAACTTGTAGAAATGAGCGGTGATGTGTCCTTCAGTGCTCACGGAAAAAGAAATCCTGCAGCTTCACCAAATAGTTCAAGTCTTGCGGGACTAAGTGCAAGCTTCGCCAGTTTTGTTTATGCTCTTTATTACCACATTTATTTCAACAGCAGAACCACTGGACAGACCCTTTTTTCACGGTTTTCGTATCCGGGTGCTAGTCAAGCGGGTAGTAATATCAGTGGCTGCACGTGATGGCTGACATATATACCGACTTCATCGAAGTCATCAATACGAAGCATCGGCTCGCAACTAAACCAAAATAGAATTTTTTTCTTAATGCAAACCAAAACAATAGCATAACTCTTCAGTTATTTTCAATCCTTTTTGGACGTATTTGCTACACCTTATCGGGACATAATATCGAGTGGCATGGAATTCTGGAGGAGGGAATTTCATGACGCACTTAACTGCACAAGGACAATGTTTCGGTGGCACCAAGCGTAAATAGCATCTGGCGATACAATTCTACGTACTCTGCATTATTCGCACATTAAGAATAGCGTGAGTGGTCGGAACAAACTCCCGCGCCTCATATATGGCGTGTATATGAGGCGCGGGACGGGCGGGGTGCAGTCCTGGGGCTCAAGCAACAAATCAAAATTTATTAGACTACTCTTTGGAATTAAACTTGAACTCGCGATTCTAATTTAGGAAGAAAGGGAGGTAACTACAGTACCGGAAAGACAGGCAGTTAACCCTGGAAGCGTCCGGTTGGCTACCCTACACTAGAGAAAGGGGAAAGCGGGTTTGAAAGGTAACGAAGGAGTGAGAAGATGCAAGCATGAGAAAAGATGGGCACGAGCAAATAATACGTTGACAAAAAGGCGCAAAACAGCGGAGGTAAGATGTCCCAATGGGGCGACCGAAGGACGCTGCACTCTGGTCACCACCCTGCAACTACGAAGAAAAGCCTGTGGTCTTCATAGATTTTACGCGAAGGGGTGTGAGCACTGGATTTGCGGAATCCAGTACCTGCAGTGCAGCCCAAGCGCACATGTTTCCAGGCTGATCAGGAAACTATGAGTAGCATTGGTGGGCGACTTCAGCCCCACAACAATTTGCCGCTTCTAAGCTGTCAGCTTGACAGGAGAAGCAGTATGGGCCGACTTGGCAACCGCACGATATGTTAGTCACCGGGAGTACGGCCACGCTTCTTTTGACGCTTTGTTTCCGATTTCCTTGCCGTCTGTCAATGGGGCGACGTCTTTGCCGGCGGCACTGGTGGCGGAGCAGGAAATGCCGCATTTTCAGGCGCATCATGGAGAGTGACAGCTGTAGCAGGCCGAGATGTGCTGCGGCAGCGGCATGCCACTTTTGTCGTCTTTTTCCCCACAGTAGGCGCAACGGCCGTGTAAGCGGAGAAGGGTCTCGCCTCATTTCCTTAGGACTGCGAGCCCCCGCTTAAAATGTGGGCGACCTTTCGAAGACGCGTTGTGTGGACCAGGTAAAAGCACCATTTCTCCTTGCAGCGGAAAGCACTGTCTTTACATTGCGTTGCTTAAGCTCCACGTGACCGCGTTAGTGCGACTGTAGCCGTATAGAGCGCACACACAAATCCGGGCCCGTACTGAACGTCCGCAGGCACGCCGGCGTCTAAGCTTCGGTCAGGCTAAGGGTAACATGGTCCCGTGAAACCAAAACATCCTAGTAACGACTGAAGCAATAGAACTTCCACTACATTTAACGCGGACTTATTTCTACGGGGCGTGCGGGACATGTGGGAAGATGCAAGCTTGAGATCTGGGTGTAATTAAGCGACAGCCGATTCAGACGCTCACAGTGACGCCCTATACGTGTTGTGACTTCTCAAGCCAAGCAGCCGCCACTGAGTAGTGAAGAAGGAAAGCGCCCCCCGCTAAGCCAAGGATTGGATCGGGCCCCAAAGGCGAGCTGTTTTGTCTTCGTTATTGCGTCGGGCTTGTATTCCTTCGCGCCAGTTCAATGTGACACCTCGTCCAGAGTTAAGACACAGCAACGGCACACGCCGCCGTATCATGCTCTAAACAATCAGGAGAAACAATTCAGTCGTTTCAAGATTCACGGCGGGGAATAATGGGGAGCAATGGTGATGGGGGTATTTGTAATCGTGGTAAATTGGCGTATGTACCTCCTCCTGAAGCCGCTCCGCGTTACCTTTGCGAATTGAAGCTTCGGAGAGGTGTAGTTTACCTCCGAGAGTGATTGATGTGCGAGCACCGGCCGACAGCGGGATGTCTTCCCTTGTCAGGTGATTGTGGAGTTGTTTGATGGATTGGAAAGATACGCCTGCGGCGAGATGAGCCCGCAGTTGATAGTGATACTGTCAATGCACGCAGCAACTACCTGAATACTGTCGATAATGTTTCCGCGTTAGGGAAGATTACGCATTCACCTTGCGATATTCAGGTGCTTAGGAAATGGAGAAGCAGCAAACATTCCAGCGCCAAGCTGGCTAAGCACTCGCCCGTTAATGAGGCAACATTCGCGTTTTCGGAAATACCTCCCGCGGCTCCTAACGGTGTCGGTAAAAATATAAAAATATTGTGCGGACGGACTGACGATAAGATTCCGTATATTGTATACTAGGAATCCAAACAAGACATTTCGGTTAGATACAAATCACGCTGAGTGCATGTAACGGCCTTTTGTTGGTTTAAAAGGCCCAGTCTTTTCACTTGCGCTTTTTGCAACGTCGGCTGTAACAGTGTCTGGCGCTTCTCCATTCGTGAGATACGGAATACGGCTAACTTAATGTTCGTAGAAAATCGGGGTGCATGAATCGGTGGTGTTTACGCCGATGCAAGTAAGTACATGCATGCATGCGTGCATAGATGCATACGTACGTGCATACGTACATACATACATACATACATACATACATACATACATACATACATACATACATACATGCATGCATTCACATACACACATATATGCATTTACATACATACATACATACATACATACATACATACATACATACATACATACATACATACATACATACATATATACCAAAAAATTAAGCTTTGAAGATGGTAGGGAACACAGAAAAAGGAAACTATGAAGAAGGTGGTAGCTTCAGAGTGTGTCAACATTTCGGCTAACAGACTTGCCTTCGTTAGGGACAAAGACATCCCTTTGCCGAAACGTTGGCAAGACTCTCAGCCGGCTAATTCGTTCCAAGTTTTCTTTTAAAGCGAAGCTTTTAATGCGTCACTGATGGCGTCCGGAGCCCGGCAAACCGCTCTACAGGAAAGCCAACTTTACACTAGCGCCTCAAGAAAAAAAAATTAAAGCCATTCCACTCAATGTGAAAGCTGTCGGAAGCGCTGAGCAGTGATTCGCCATAATGGGCTGTACCGCCGTTATCTGCTTACTGCTTACCACCCCATGCAATTCAAATTTCCCGCCTTTGCAGTGCTCACGCGCACCCTGCCTGAAACTGCGCCAGCGGGAGTTCTGTTCTCTTTGTGCTTTTCTCTCCGCACGTGCCGGCGTTCAACTGCCACATTTTGCGCTTACTATCATAAAAACCAACCCAACGGGCGTCCTTAACTAAAGAAACGCGGGCGCTGCCGGTTAATTACGTATATTTTCCCTCAAATGTACCTATAGTTTTCTTTGCGCTAAACATCAGGAAGATGTATGACAAGCGCCAGCGTTTCACGAGTTTTTGAACGCTTATGACTATATAAACCGCTTGGCTTTCGAAGCCTCTGGGTCACGCCACGAACAACAGCGTTACCCCGGGACGCCGCCTTGGTGCTCTATATACTTGGGTCGAGCGAGCGAGCTAGGACGACAAGGCGAGCGCCTAAAGTGCTATGCCCTTAACAAAAAGTGCTTCCCGCGACGGGAATAAAATGAGGGTCCCTCGGGCTATAAAACCGATGCCTGCCCGATTGCGCCATTCCAACACGGTGGACACAGAGCGCAATTTTAAAGTGAAGCTTTCTTGGTCTCATTGATGGCGTCCGGTCCACGGCTAAACTCTGGGAACTCTGGTTGCACAAGGCACGTCAGTCATATCACACACACGCAAAGAACGATGGACAGCGAAGACATACAATACCCGCATCGGCGTAGCACTAGGATCCACATTCGCGATGCAGTAAATCTTACTGATAAGAACAATGGCAACGCAGGTGTCACGTAAACGGTAAAAACCTCTCGATTCAATAAAGGGAATCTCTTTAATACGTGCCTTCATTCAATTGGACGATTAAGTACTACACTCAGTGATCACTCCACTATATTTATTGACGCTTTGACTTAGGCAAGTCACCATTTGAGCCGCACGCAAGAAATCTTCGCGTTTCCACCGTCGTCGTCGCTAGACGGAGGGGTGTTTGAAATTTTTCCTACATACATACATACGCGTACACCCACGTGTCTGCTCTTGGTGTCACCACCTGAGCGGAATGTTATGGCGAATACCAATGGGGAAACCTATCATATGGAACTGCTGTGCAATGTTGTTATTGCAGTAAGCTCGAAATGTCCCCGAACAGGATGGTGGTTTTTTTGTGTGTGTTAAAGCTATGAAGGGGTCTTTAAAAAAGCCGTTACGAGTACTCTCTTAAAAGCGACTAGTACGAGTACTTAAAAGCGACTAGTACTCTCTACGCGAACACTTTCGAAGGCTAGCTGCGCGTTGAGCAGGTGCCTCAACAGCCGGGCGTCTGTGGCAACCGGTGTCGTCCGAGCTGATTATGGGACTTCAGTCACCATCGTTTTAGCGCCCACCTTCTCAGGAAAAGGTGCACTGAACGCGTGGTTTTTGTCATCCCGGCACCGCCAAGGTACTTCAAGGTCACTAGGCCTACCGCGTTGCGCGACAAGCGCAGCCGCGCGTCCTGCTCTACCACCGGCTTCGCGCGTGACTCCTGCGAGCACGCGCTCGGCTCCGCAGGACTTTTCTCATTTGAATAAAGTCGTACTCTCTCTCTCTCTCTCTCTCTCTCTCTCTCTCTCTCTCTCTCTCTCTCTCTCTCTCTCTCTCCTATATAACTGCAAATACAGGAATAACATCGCCGGGAAGCGCTTTTGTGATCCTAAGAATGACTTTGGCCGTGGAAAGAAGGTGGCCAAGACTCGAGTGTAAGCGAGCATATTGTATTATTTTCTCTTTTTTGCCATCGCGAGGCTTACACTATTTCTTTAGTTCATCACCTCGGAGCGAAGTCCAATATCTCTCTGCGAAACTTTGCCGCTCTCGCCTGTACGGCTCGGCCTAGGAGCTTTTAGTTGTACACAGGCAGTGAAACGGGACGTATGGCAGTTGCATGTTTATGAAAGCGTGCAAGGTAAGCCTGCTGCTGCCCCCTTACCCTGTTGTTTGGAGCGTACAGGGCCGTTCTTTACGAAGGTTCGACAAAGGGTGGATAAATTTTGTTGTATTTAAGAGATCACGTTTATTAGCCCTCTCGTGGGCTATTGTTCGATGGCTTTTGTTCGACGCCGTGTCAGGAGCGGTCCGCTGGCCATGAACCTTTATGTCCTACCTGTAGCGCCAAGAATAGCATAATCAAGGCCGCCGCTATGCATGTAGCTTATGATAATTGGTACTGAGGGGTTCGTTGAATTAACGAAGTAAGGAAAGCCTACATTCAAGAACGCTCATGGGGGCATAGATCTTTTGTGGGGGAAAAATGTATCTAGTGGCATTTTTAACGTGAACTTAACCACATTGTTTATAACATCGAAATAATGCTCTTAGCGTCTGACAGACGTTTAATGCACAGTTTGAAGTGGACGCGAAACGGGAAAGGAGAGAATTTTATTGAGGAAACGAACAAACGAACAATGAAATAAACACACAAACAGGAACAACGAATGCCACAAAACAGCAAATAAAATGTTTAAAAGCTTCGAAACTATTACGCTTGTCAATATGTACAGCTTTGAATATTGACAGAACTTGTATCTGGCCATTGCAAACATAACAATCATCATGGAGACAAATTGCAACTGTCGACAGCGGACATGCGAGAGGAGAAGTCTCTGCACGTTCTTCCATATACAGAAGTGCGCAGTCGTGGTCGGGTGATGTCCAATGAGCCTGCACGTTTTCGCTGAACTGTGGTACCCAGAAATTTGGCTAGTTTGCCATTCGAGGCCTTCGTCCACGTATTTTCGAAATGAAATTTCGTGGCGCAGCAGCTGCCTGAAGTGCTGGAAGATTACCTAAGCGGCGTCGAGCAGGGTCACTATTCGCGAATGAGGCCCCCAGAGAATTCAACTGCTGTGTCGATGTCGTCAAAATATTTATAACATCAAGCTACATAAATTTTTTTCGCTCATTTCGCTTTATTCAGGACGAACATGTGGAACAACTTCGAATTCGTCAAACAACAGCTTTTGAAAATGAACCGCAAACGTTAAGTTGCGCACTGGCTGGCATCGCTCGCATTGAATGGAAAGGAAAAAAAGAGGTACAATGATGATCAACAATGTGTCAGCAACTTTCTCACTCAAAGATCATGTCATTTTATAGACCCTTTTTAATTCGAAAATCAGCCTCAGCGTGAGCCTCTCAGTTTCCGGACCTAGAGGGCGCCAAAATATTTATGAGGATAGAGAATAAAGGTCAGCCTAATTAACGCGGCGCTCAATTTCGCCAATGCGCCGTAAATAGCTCTGGCGCTAGAGAAAGCGGACCCTTTACAGATTTACGCTAGCTTTCGTTTGTTGCGGCGGCTCCTGACAACGAGAGTATCCCTAACGTTGAAGAGCGCTTCTGCCAACATGCCATGTAAGAGTATATAAAGGATTCGAGGTGTGACTTAGCACCACATCCGGTATAAAAAAAACAACAGAAAATCATAGTTCATCGATCGATCTGAAGGTGTTAGCGAGGAATAATAGGAGCTATGTCGTGTAACGTAAGGTGCTGTTTAAGAAAATATATAAACCGCAGCGAGCAAAGCGCTGTGATTGGTCTGTGCCAACTATATGGCGCGCATGCCGGGTGATGAAAGACGCGCGGCAACTTATTTGTATTGGGGTTGTTGATGCGTCCGCTTTTGGAACAGCCAGGACTCCCAGGCGTGTGTACACAATTGCGCGATGCATTAAATAGATTGTTATGGAAATGCGTAAAATGCTTTCCCTCGTGTTCACCATTCTAAATCTCTTGACTGCATTTCAGCACCGCTGGCACTGCAGCAATGGAGCACTGTCGCGAGGAAATGACGCTGCCCGTCACACTTTTAAAATGACTAGAAAAACGATTTCAAGCAAAATGAAAGAAAGGCTTATGAAAACGAAGAATTAAGCAGTTAAAATCATTATAAACTGATCTGCAGTCCTTAAAAATGCTTGACTGTCAACCGCGCTTACTGCCTAAAGGGTGCGCTTCAGGCGATCGGCGCGCTCGCAGTCCGCCCTACAGCTTTTGCCTTTTGCGCGACATGCCGCGGTCGATGGGAAACGTGTCCGGACGGCAGACTGACCAAATTCATCGGAACCATAGCTGAACGAAGCTACTGCACCTCCACAGGGGCGGCCGGATACGACCTAACATTCATCGCCAGCGATGATTTCCTCATAACTTGAAGGACATTAGGGTCCCATTGGCGACCGAAGACTGCACAGTGCGGTCGGCATCGCAAACAGAGTTGACGTAGCCGTTGGTGAGACCGCCATTGCAGCTCTCTTTCGTTAAGTTTCCGCTGATATCCTTGGTATTCTGGCGTTCGGTGCGCAAGATGGCAATGCTGGTGCTGTCTTTGGCAGTATGTAAACTTTGGACAGCGCTGGCTTCGTAGGTGGCATCCTTCTTTCCCTTGGCGCTTTGGGATTCGTTCTTGGGCTTCAACTTCCCGAAAACCATGTTGTCCAACCCAGCCACGGGGCACTCGACGAGCAGGTAGACGGTGGTTGCGATAGCATAGGACATGATGGCCTGGGACAGGTATATCTGGGCCTGTAAATAAGTGGCGACAAGGGAGAGAAAAGTGACGTCAGAATACCAGGCGACCGCATAATGCTGCATTGAACATAAGGTCTGCGCATTCGTGACGCTACCCGCTAAATTGCTCACAGATCTTTACTTGGCCGTTCATTTTGAGCGATCAAGTTTTCTTACGCCATCAATGAATGAAACGTGTTTCCGCAAGTGTGATGCAATTATGCCGAAATATTTGGTCCGTATTCAGCACCGCTTCTGAGCTTTCGTATTCCATATACTTTTTGTGTAACGAAAGACACTTTGTATACTGACTACTTTTGTAACCAGGAGCAGACAGGTTGATGCTAAGGTGTTGGTGAGAAATCGGGTTTAATTCGACGTGTACTACACACGACGTTCAGGGGGAAAAGATACAAATTATTAGGCTGGAATCAAAAAGAAAACAAATTAAAAATAAAACATATCATTAGCAAACTCTCAGAGCTACAAGAATTACATTCTTGTCGTTAGGTAACCTTGCGAGCCGACGTGACTTTTTATGTATATAAGTATGTAAGAACATTATAGTAATTTAGAGAATAAAAATTATTCATATTTTTGATGCATTTGTCTTCAGTGAGAAATACATCATAAAATGGTATGTAGAACGCTAGGCCTGTTTTCAACTAGTTATCTCGCGAAAGAGGTTGCGGAGAGATGATCCCTAAATTCACATGGTTCAAAGTGGTATAGCTTTAGGGCATAGAATTTTATACTAACATATACTTGAGGAAAATCTGTCGCTGCAGTCGTGGGCCGTCGTGGGCGGCTCCATTGCCTCTAGCGACGTTCTTCCCTTACTTGGCTTAGCTAGCCATATGGCTTCTTTTTTGTCTCGAAGCCAAAATAAACAAAAAAGGGTAACATTTTTACCTTGTTCGTCGTATCGGAAGCTTCTACATAATCACTGGCAAATTAATCTTTTTGGAGGTTCAATTTTATAATACCAAAACAAATTTGATGAACCTTCTACAGTAATATTGTTGCTTTTTTGCAGCCAGAGCTAACTTTTCAGCCTGTTCATGAGCCACTCCAAGGACAAGTGGAACGTGCCTGCCCGGTACATGACGGAACGCTCGCCGAAGCGGGGATCCCCTAGACAGTGGCGCCAGACTTCCCTCTAGCATATATTAGAATGAAACTGTATGCTTTAGAGTTCTAAGGGGACCCGCGTGCGTATTAACAGCAAAAGCGCTAATGTGTTTCGCGGTGAGCTTCAAGGCGAATGTCCTACCCAGAAGCCTAATAGGGAATTTTAGTAAATTCACGGCATGTTTTTTTTTTCGAACTCCACGGGGGGTGCACAATAACCTCAAAATGGAGCCCGAAACCGCATTATTGCATAGTACTGAACATTTCCTTGCGGAACATCGTAATTATCGGGCATCCTTATACATTTAACATTAACCTGCGTTTCATTTCTGCAGTTTTCTGTAGCTTTGTGATAAGTGTGGGAAGCCTAGCTGTTCACAAGAGGCCACCGTACGTGGAGGAAGGGCTGCTGACTGACGAGCTCTCGTCCGAGCACCGTGTCGACGCCCAGGAGAACAATGTGGACGAGGTACACGGCGAACGAGAGCCTCCCTAGAGGGTACATGATGGGCCACGCGAGGATCTTGGTGACGTAGCCGCCTCGTCCCGTGGCGCAAGCGTACATAACCCACGAGACTCCGAGGCCCCAGCAGACGCGGTGCAGGGCCGCGTAGAAGGCCGACTCGAGGCGCTCAGGCAACCGTCCCACAGTCCAGGTGCGCACGCCCAGCAGGGCGGCCAACGCCACAACGGTGGCTAGCGTCCAGGCAGCGCCCTGGAACAGCCGGGACAGCCGATGCCGTCGCGCGGCCAGGCAGCCCATGATGATCGCAGCGAAGAGAGTGGCCGCGTGCGCGTATGGCTTGATGTAGATCTCGGTCTGCAGTTCGGAGTGCCTCCTGCGGTTCGCGAGTGACGCTTTAGAGCGAAGGCCGAAGGCGAAGAAGATTTGTTTTGTTTGACCAGCTGGTACATCATTTATCGACTGTGGCATCGCTGCCATAAATACAATCAGTATTTCGAGCAACAACGTGTATGTGCGTGTGTGTGCGGAGGGGGGGGGGGGGGGGAGCGGGTGCTTTTGGCTGGAAGCGTATTTAAAGGGACCCTGCAACACTTCTTTCAAATTTTTGTTGAAATCCTAAATGCTTGCAGAATGTAGGCGCCCAACACACCCAGTACGTAGATTAAGGGGGCGCAAAGTACCCCAGCCAAGAAATTACTGCTCTATGCCCATCAGATAACTTGGAAACACGCTCAAAAGGTTTTTTTCTCTTTTCTGGTCTTGTCGTGATGCGACCGCTCGAATTACTTCATTACAGCGGTTCAACGGCTATTGGCCGGCATTCCTTCAGTTGCAGCAATAAACGTATTCGATAGGCACTTTTAAAAGAAAGACAGAAAAGCCAAGCGGAAATAGAAGGCGTATCTGCTGCGACGAGCAAATCACGCAGTGCCGCTCCGTGCTGGCGATAATTATAGCTTTCGCAGTGCTTCCAGACGCGAAGGAAAGAGTAAAAGCGTTTATTGAAAGTGTTGCAGGGTCCGTTTAATATTTTAACCGGCGGGATGCTGCCATCGGTACGTAAATGTGGCTGTGTCACAGGACGCACTGATCACAGCGGAAAGAGTGCCGACATGCATTCTGTAGTGTTCGTTCCTTTCCTGTTATGTTCGTCTAATTGCTCCGCAGCTTTGGGGTAAGACCTTCACTTCAGTAGCGTATTTGTTTGCTTATACAATAATTTCAATACCGTCGCGGCCAATGAAGTATTACATAACGCAGCGGTTCGGGCATAGGACGCAAGACGAATTTAGTAATACATAAAAAATATGAAATAATATGGCGGCAGTACCTACAAAACCAGTGCTATCAATGGAAACTGAAAAAAAAGTAACCTAACAAATTTTGTCAGGGCTTTTCAAGTGAATAGTTTGAACTCCGTTAATCTAGTACAAAGTAATTCTAAACAGCAGGTTTAAAAACTATGGAGCCAACTAAGCCGGTGCCAACTGTGTAACAGTAGAATATGTCACACCAAGGGTCAGTCAGTGTTCGTGGGTTAATGTTGTGATTTGCGGATGACGGTAGAATATGGGTCATACCCGACAGTCAAGACGAGCTTCAGACAGCGTTCACGAACAACGCCTGAATGCTGGGGAGAATATGGGGCCAACACTCGCCACGTTCAACCGTAATTAGCTCACGCCGGCTCCAAATTGGAATAAACAGCCCGTTCTCGATCATGCTTGCCATGTTTCGACCAATATCGTTCTAATAGTGGGTGCCACCCGGACATGTGCGCATACTACAGACAAAGTGGTCCTCGCTTTTGTCGGGAATAATAATGGAAGCTAGTATCACATGCCCTCAAGCGCACGAGGCCGCTGTCAGGCTCCTGTATAGTGTGATGGTGTAGTAGTAGTGCGTTTTGCTTTAACATCTCGCTAAAATGTCTCAAAATTATTTCTGTGTTATGTCGGCATGATTAACTTCTTAGCTCCTCTGCAGCAGTCATAAATACAATAAATATTCTTGATGAGTACATTGCATGAACTAGTGATGAAATGACGCTATGGTCCAAGGGCTTCACCAAGGAGAACGAAGACACGTTGGCATTCCTAATTCACTTTTATTCTTTAGAGCTGTAAACGTGAGGTGTAATGGGCTGACAGAATATTTTCCAAAAACTCTTGTGGGTAAACGCGCCGAAGCTGCACCATGGCTATGAGGCACGCCGTAGTGGAGAGCTGTGGATTAAGTTTGAGCACCTGGGGATAATCTTGACACACGGGCGTTGTTACTTTTTGCCGCCATCTGAGAAGTGACCGCCGCGGCCGGAAATCGAGCCCGCTTCATGAAAAGCGTCTGGTGTATACGTAGGTAAAATGAAGCGTGCACCCTCGGCCTGAATGTTTTCGTTTACTGAGTGAGTGCTGATCGGTCTAACCGCTTTCTCTCGCCAATGCCTGAGTCGTATACACTTACTTGAAGTCGACGTTTATGATCATGCTGAAGGGAAATGCATCTATGACGTAGGACTGAATGCCCGTGGCAAGGCATGTGGCGACCGCAATGATGCCCATGAGCCAGAGGGACGCCTTGGGCCACCTGAGGGGAAAGAGCAACGACCGAAGGGGCAGATTGGCAGTCGTGTCGGCCAGATGCGTCCCCCATAACAGTGACCGCAGCTTACGCATACCGTCACTGTATCTTCGGAAAGAGTGGGCATGCCTGAGCTTCGACAAAAAGCAGTTTTGTAATATCAAGAACATGTAAAAATGAGGCGCAAAAACAAATGATTAGGCCCCACGCAACGTGTGTTGTCTTGTCTCTTGCGAAGTGAGTTACAGCCGTTGTACACAAGCCAGAAAATGTACGGGATGTATGGCGTACACGCTAGGCAAGGCTTTTTTTGGTGCTTTTCATAAATAACTTAAACGGAATTCCCATTGAAAGAGAACACAAGTGGTTTTGTGCTTTCGATAAAATTCAAGTGGCATGTTACGTTGATGTCACAAAGTTGGTTGATAATTTAGGAGCTTAATGGTAACCATGCGGCAACGTCATCGTTTCTGCCTTGTGTCAAAAATCAATACGCCTATTAGTATTCCTAATATTCATTATCCTTAGTCACTTTATTGTATCTAGACTAATCTCTACCCTACCAATGATCGGCACCATATCAGTGGGTTTTATGATGACACTTTGGTAAATGCAAGTTGTCGCGTCTGGATTCGGGTTGCAGATGAGCACTAATGACATAGAATTCATGCGCAAAGAACAAGTAAAAAGGCGAGATCTGCGAGGTTTAGCAACCCTACTTCATCTAAGCCACGCATGAATACGCATGTGCAATACATTTGGTAATGACCGCGCATTTGTTTGTTCCTTCATCTAACCACGCTACACATCAATAATCCGAATGACATAAAATCACTTCGTGATTCAACGAATGCAACAATATCGCTTCGCCAGAACTGGTACAGATACATGGTTCTTTTCAAACACACGAGACGCCGACCAGTCAAAAAATCGTTCTTGACGTTTCGGCTTCCAGCACGGAAGCCTTGTTCACAATCACAACCTTGTTCACAATTGTGAACAAGGCTTCCGTGCTGGAAGCTGAAACGTCAAGAACGATTTTTTGACTGGTCGGCGTCTCGTGTGTTTGAAATGTATTCTCCCGGCCAGACGGGATTCCGTCACTGTCTCGACCTCATACATGGTTCTCAAAGAGTGGAACGAGATTAGGCGTAAATAAGCGCTACCTCTAACGAAACCTCTAGACCAGTGGTCAGCAGCCTTTTGAAGCGGAAGGCCGAGTTCCACGAAGCCGACACGGTGGAGGGCCGGACGGCAAATCGAGTGTGAGCGGAGGGGGCTTTGCAAACAATCAGAAAAAAACCAGCGAAGTGGTAATAATATTTGACAATAATGGACAATAAAATGGCTAAGTGGAAAGATGAGGGACAACGCCAACTGGAAGAGATCATTGAGAGTAGAGGGCAGTGCAATAAACGAGACGAAGTGGAGACGAGACAAACAAAGCGCTGCCCTCGAATCTCAAAGTTATGTACCACCCGGCTCAAGTTTCAACTCTTCTGCGGAAGAGGACAATTCTCAGTTCTTGTACTTACGTCTAACGTCATTTGAGGTCACAACTG
This sequence comes from Haemaphysalis longicornis, assembly GCF_048455015.1. Taxonomy (NCBI): domain Eukaryota; kingdom Metazoa; phylum Arthropoda; class Arachnida; order Ixodida; family Ixodidae; genus Haemaphysalis; species Haemaphysalis longicornis. The sequence continues at coordinate 200,742,082 of NW_027526203.1, forward strand.
GCATGTCGGCCTTAAGGTAGGATGTGATAGAGGAGGGGGGGGGGGTTATCACGACTTGCTGGAGGCCGCATAATACTGTCACGCGGGCCGCAGGTTGCCGATTCCTTCTCTAGATACTTCAAAGCGCAGTTCAAGAGAGGACATCAGAACGCTTTAATATGTATAATTATCTCTACAACTTGAGACTTCGCGCGCCGAACTACAGCCATAGGCTATGAGGCACGTCATTAGGCTACAAATCAATTTATATCCCATGGAAATCTTCGACGATAGCCGAAATCTCTGCAGGGTTTCAGGTATTCACCCCCTGCAAAAAATAAAAAGCTTTTCTCGGCCGCCGCGGACGGGAGTCAAACTCGCTACCTCGCGCAGTAACACAACGCCTACAGCTCAATATGAACTCAATGCGGACATAATACTGCAAGTCTTCGCCTTTATTTTCAGGGTATCAGGAACCTTGAACGTTTTAAGTGACGTATTATTTCCCTGGAAATTGCAATCAAGTCTCTTGCGTGGCCTCATCACTGCTGTAATGAAAAAGAAAAAGAATAAATAAAGCGACAAGAGGCAAAAACGATCTCACTTGGGCAGCACGACGGCCAAGATGATGGTGCTGACGATCGCGAGTTGATAGTCCACAGCAACGTACCAGAAATGGGGCACACACTGCGTTGCAAATTCGTGCAGAGTTAGCGTCATTATTTAGACAAGTTAAATAAAATTCAAACTGAATGGTTATTCTTAATTCCAAGCTGTTCTCAAAACGAAAAGAGCATTTGAAAGCAGGAAGCGTATGTGGAGGCTGACTGCTCTAAAAATTTCTCAGGACACGTAAGTCGGCTTGCGCGTTTTGAAGTCGAAAGCCTGGTATATCATTGCAATGGTAACATTTTATATAGACATCCACCTGTTTGCCCACAAGCCACGCAATTTTACCACGCCTAAAACATCCTAATCTACTTTAATTCATGTTAATTTACCGTTAATTCACGTTAATGGAATATGGTGATGGCAACATAATCCATCATACTTAATTTTAATCAAATATAATCCATCCCAACGTACGTTGCGTAATCCAGTGGTCGTAGGTTCGGTTCTCGCCACCCTGGACGCGAGTTTTTCTCCACTGTTTTTTTTAATAGTCAACACATAACAGTAGAGGAACTTTATGGAAAACAAAAGAACAGCCGTACTACCTTGTTTATATCCTTTCCTTAGGCTTTAGGCTGCCGAATACATGCTTCGCCACCCAATTTTCTTATCTCGTTCCTCTGTTCAGTTACAGCTTTTTTTCTTACTTTTTGGTCCCGCCTCTCTGTAGCATCCGTCACCCTTGCAATCCACCGGTTCTCAGTTCTAAGCGTTACTCCTGCAATATTTTCTTGCCAGGGTTTGTTCTGACAGCTTAAGTTTTCTTTCCGGGTGTTCAGTAAGCCCGAAAGTTTCCACCTGACAAGTCATCGCCGGAAGTACGCATTGGTTGCATACTTTTCTTTTCAGCGACCTAACTAGCCTTCTGTTCGCTCATTACCTGAAAGTGCTTGCCCGTCGCGCTACCAGCCCACACTAATCCCACGCCTGATTTCGATCTCCTTGTATGTACGAGCAGTAGCACCTTGTCGGAGATGGCTGTAGTCATTTTCCCATTCTAGTGTTTCATTGCGTAGGCTGAAGGAGGTTTTCGGCTTGTCTGTTTAACATTACTTTCAATTTTTTTCTTCATGCTTATCTTTACCCGTTAGACTGAATTTTCTGAGCGCAGTTCCCGAAGCAGTCATTGCAGGCCTTTTCCCAATTCATTGAGCAAGCCGATGTCAGTCGCAAACCTCAAGTGACTCATATACAATACTATTCATTTGCTGGTTTCAGTGACTTCTCCCGCACAAGCTTCTTACATACCCTCTCTAGACGAGGTCGTCTGCGGGATTGTGATTCCTGGTCTGACGAACTGCCAGATAGGGAGCTTCCCCGTTCTTCTTATGAAAAGTGCCGCCTGACCGCGCCCTGAATTCTTGTTGGAGCTGTTCATAGGCAACGGAGCAGAAGGAAATCCCTTCCTCCACGCAGAACAATGCATGCTCACCAGATCGTAGAAGTTGTCGACGTAGTTGTGCGTCATGGTGAACAGCTTCCACCAGTTCTTGTGGCAGGGTTCCTCGAACCCGGACCAGTGCTCCTTCAGCATGGGGCCATCCACCACAGTGGGCAGCAGGTAGATGGAGCCCATAACCGCAAGCATGGGCATGATCAGGCTGCGAGTATCGCCGCTCTTGTACACTGCGTCTCAAGGATGCCCTTCCGACATGACCACTCGCTTGTGATCTATGGTATATCCGTAAAGGTGAATTCGCCACGACTCTACGGACACAGTCCACTCTCACGTTAACGAGAACTCCGAGAGCATCCTTTAGCCAGGCCTCTGCCCCAGAACTCCGTAATGCAGCAAAATGTAAATGCGAAAATCCCAGGGGACTGTGTTAAACATATACATTTGAAATGACTCGTTCGTTAACGAAAATATTACAAGGCACGTTGCAGATCACAGGTGTTTTTGTGTTAAACCGGGGCCTTCTTTATCAAATGTATCAAACTGGGAAATTTCAAAACAACTTGGAAGTTTTAAATGGAGAGGGCTGCACGCACCTCGTATATCGCATCTCGCAGCTTGCTGATGATCATTTAGAGTTTGTCCAAAATTATTATCTACATTTAGTGCGATATATTCTTGTAGGTGATTGACACTGACTCCAGTCAAGCCGCTCCTGTACCTCCTCTTGGTGAAATCATTCTGATGCTAAAAATATTTTTATCAAGCTCAAACATGAGCAACATAACCGGGCCATCAAGAAATATTGCGCACGTCCTGCTAGCTTATTTCGTAGCTTATTTAGTGACGCCTTTAATTTATATAGGGGTGATCGAGTGCGAAGGTTTAAACGTCATTGTAGTCACGAAACTTACCGTATGTAACGCCTGAAAAGCGCCACGAAGACGATCAAGATTGGTGACATCTTCGTCGGGGGCCGTTTCATTACCAGGTACCCTGACAGAAATCCACTGCAATGAAAGTTTGTGGCGATTTACATTTGTAAAGTGTTCGCACGCATATATATAACTACTATCCGTCCCCCTTATCCCCCTCCACCCCCACAAAAAAAAAAAAAAACGGACAAATATGATCAACCGCTCTTGAGATAACCAACGGCTCAAAGACGAGTAAACTACGAGATCATGCTTGTCTAGGGCAGTGTTTATAGTACTGGCCAACTGACAACATAAAAAGATCCCGCAGTTTTCGCTCTATTAGTCACACCACGGTAGAGATCACAGGCCCCAATAAGCTGCTCTCCTCCTGAAAAAATTCGGCGATTAGGGGCACCGTTGTACAAGTCGCCTTTTCTTTACTTTGGGCGCAATAAAAGTCCGCCAAGAAGTCTGCATTCCTGTATTTTTAATTGTCTATCGACCATGTAGAACGCTTCCGTTTCCAGAAGGCCTCAGAGCTTACAGACCCACAAGTAGGAAAGAACCGACTTTTGTGGGTGTAAAGGCAATGTGAAAAATGATATTCTTATGTTTTGCCCTCTAGGCGTCGTTTGTGGCGACGCTCATAAAATTTCTCACATAAATTGCACCTTTGTACTATCAGCCGAATCACCGGTAATTTCAGAAAAAACTGCAACTTGTGCGCTAGAAAATGCGGTACATTTAACCACAACGTATAACAGTAAAAATACTTACGTGATCACCAGGAACGTCTCAACCGCCATGAACGAGTTCATTTGGACAGTGAACAGGAAGTCTTCTTTTATTCTTTTGAGAAAGCTAATACCGTCCGCTGCAAAAAAGCACATGAGAAGATAAGAGTCCTGCTATTCGATTAGATCGTCTGCGTCAACCTTGCGCTTGTTCTTTATTATGCACGCTATAGGCACCGGTCACTGCCCAGAGGGCGTGACGATGATGATGATGATGATGATGATGATTAAAGGCCTCCCCTTTGAATCGGGGTGACGGCGTGCGCCATCTAGCCTATCTTAGTAGTTTGAATTTAAATTTAGTCCCTCAACTCGGATTTCTTTTTAATTCTGCCCTGCCGCTACCCCTGGCTGGGATGTTATTTTATCGACTTCCCTGCTTTTTTTTCACCAATACTCTAGCCGCTGCTTAGTAATACCTACTGCTGACCAGTTAATGCTTCCATCAATTGCGAAGCCCAGTGCCTCAGGAAATAGGACTTTCCCCCCAATTCTATCCGGCTGAATCTTTTGGCATCCTATTACTATGTGGTCGATTGTTTCTTTATCCCTGTCACATACAACACATGTCTCATCCTGGGACGAATATTTGCTCATGTAGGTTCGAGTTCTCAAGCAGCCAGCCCGCGCCTCAAAGAGCAACGCACTACCTTTATTGTTGTCATAGAAGTTCTCTTTCCGGATCTCTTTTTTGCTTGCTTTGTAGATTCCCAGTTTCCATCCTCTCTTTCCACATGAGCGTCTCTGTTTCCTTCACTTGCTTTTTAACTGCCCCCCCTTGTTTATTTGCCGCGGTCAAGGTATATTTAGTCGCCAGCTTTCGCGTCCTCTTCCGCCATTGGGTGTCCACACTTTTAAGGTACATGTACCTGTGCACTCTGGCTGCCCAGTTCTTCTCATCTAAATGTCTACGTACAACCAGCGCCGCCGAATAACGTACAACCAGCGCCGCCCCGCGGAAGCTTGAGCTAACTTTGGGTCGGTGAGAGCCAGACGGCGGGCGTGCGTTCATATGTTCGGCACCTCTCGGTTGTTTGCTTTTGCGTTTCTGCGATTGTTTTTTAAAGGTGTCTCGTGCTTGAAAACTGTTGTGGCAAATAGTTTCCCCGTGTCTCAAGTGCTTCTGTGCGATTTCCGGACAATTACGGGGCTGAACTACTACTGTCGGCCTCGCGCGCGCGAGAAGTTAGAGATTGTACGTCCCCGCGCGCGTGTGCGCTGTGAAAGAAATTGATGGAACAGACATCATTGCGAAGTCCCATTCTCAGCAAGGAAAGCTTATTTGCTGCGTCAATTCAGGTCAGTATTAATTTTTTCTTGTTTTACAGCCTAATAAAGTGACCCCAGCGTATCAACGGCGCTCCACGACAGAAGCGTGTTTGTGTTGTTTCTTCTGTTCCCGCAACCACACTGCAGTTACTTTTTTAGTTGCCCTTCTTCAGCTCGGTTGGTGTTGTCACTAATTAACAACGGATTCCAAACGTTATTAGCTGATGACAAAGTAAACGCAGTTCACACAGTTGGAAATCTGCTGCGGAGCTGCGGTTGTCTTTACGGAGATTCGGTTTAGTTTCGGCTTCTATCTTGTGAGGAATGTTAGAGTCTTCTTAGCGGCTAATTGTGAAACAGTTAGTTCAGGCCGTTCAGAATTCTCCAAAAAAGTATTTCCCCCTCCTCCCGATCCTCTGCTTAAACAATAGTAACCTCAACTTTCAGAGTACGCAAAACGCATTAAACAAGTCAGCGCGAGTGAATGCAACCTTGCCTTAGATAGCTTGCCACGCTCTCGTTTGGAATGCGTGGCCGAACTCTGTACACTACAGGGAACAAAGTAGGGCAGTAAGCGGGATGCGTATTGGCCGTCTTTGCATTGCTTTTGACATCACCCGCGTAGTGCTGTGAACATATTCTTGTGCCGCCTTTGGCATTCATTCGGTGCCGTGAATGTCGCTAAAAAACGTTACTGCTGATAAAACAATAGTGGCGGAAGCCCTAATACTTTGTGTTATGCAAATACTACGACGGCATGTGATTCATCGCAGCGCGCTATGTGTATGGAACACTGAAAGCAAACGTTTTAGTTTTATGGCCCTTCGTGTCTGCGCTGCGCATAAACAGTCATAGTACTCATAATTTTACTCCTTCCACTGACAGAAATGTCATGGCTTTCTTACTGCTGAAATCCATTTCTTGCGACGCTTATTCTACAGGGCTGCCCGAGAAACCTGTATAGAACGATGGCGGCTGCCTTTCGCGATTGTGACAGTCCTGCACGCAGCAGTAGCGGCGTGGCCACTAATTCTTTTCTGCAGCATTTTGATCCTTTCGGACCCTGCAACTTGTAATTATAACTGTTTCTTAAAAAACTTCCGCCACACAACGTCGAACCGCACGCAGCGCGCGTGTTTTTACGTGCGCTGAACGGCCGGTCGCGACATCCACCGACCCGGAGTTGCTAAGCGGCGGCGAGAGATGGCGCTGCAGTCGCGCGAAAACTTCACTGTCCGGTGCCTATAATATTCAAGTAACGAGGGGTAAGCCAGGACGTTTACTTGACGCCAATTTTAGTCAAGGCTCACTTAGTTTGGTGGGCATTATTTAGGTGAAACATTAGGTGCATAGAGCGTGGAATCTTTTAAACTTTTCGGCCTTTTTCGCAGAATTTATGTAAGAATTTTTTAAGGCAGATGAAAGAAAGCAATCGCTACACACTAAAAATGTTTGTGGACATGCTTTGCCCCACTGAACCTGGATTAGGCAAATACAGAGGCCGGCCCGACATACAATTTGACTCGAAATTGGATCTGTGTGGCGGCGTCGTGTAATGAATGCTTGCATTGCTAGGTGTCACATAAGTCAACTCTTTTGCCGGGTGTCGTTACTCGCCTATTTTACCTGTTTGTCGCGGTGATTGGCCTTCTCTGTGCATTGTGGGGAAGCAGACTCACGGGCATTTCTTTAGAGTATATAACCTCGCGCAATACTCTAACAGAACCAATACACAGTGCTTCCCCCGTTTAGGGAAAATTGTATCGGGTGGATAGAGAGCACCGGATCAAGACAAATTGTGTATTAGGACCTACCGGTAAGGTACGTTTTGGGGTTCGTTCGAAAGTATACGACGATCCGATCACTTCTACAATGCCTCCGAGGCTACAACGCGTGTTGAGTATACTCATGACATGTTCCTTTGTAGTGGCGGCGAAAACTTTCTGCTGGAGGCACTTGTTTGTATCACCCCTTCACACGAGGGCAGACATAGGCGATGCAGATGAATTAATTTTTACAATTAGGGCTTCTTTATTTACTGACATTTATTATAGTTATTATTCTTATTTGAGGTGGTAGGGGCTCGGGTGGGGCTGGATTTGCGGGAAGCAGGTCTCATTCCTTAAGACGTCATGGAGATTTCATTTCCTCCGTCTTGAGTAAGCTGAATAACGCAACGGCAAAAGAACTTCACCCCGCGCCACAAATACTCGCTTAGGGCACTCACAGCTGGCATGCACGTCTCGAATAATGTGGGTGTGGCCCAGTATGACCCAGGTGGCCGAGAGAACTCGCATGCCGTGCACGAAGCCCAGCTCGTTGGAGTAGTCGCCCCAGTTGGGCATGTCGAGCAGCTTCTTGAATGCGCGCCGCAGCGAGAACGATGCCGCCACGCCGGACAAGTAGCCTGCATGCGCATGGGAACACAGGTATGAGGCCCTCGGTTCTCCCAGCAGGGATAAGTGCACAGCTCCTGCTCGGTATGCTTCTAACGAACCTCACGTCGCCACGGTTGGGCAGATCCCGTGGCAAGGGACAATGTAACTAATTTTAAGGCTAATCGATACAACGCACTTCTTTTACATACGGGATATGAACGCACACATCCGCGGCGAAAATTGCGTACGGTATACAGAACGAAAAAAATAATAAGCGCGCAACTTGGATTTGAATTCCACTATAGGAACTGTGCGTTACGACCGCTCAGCCACCGCATCCGGTCTGCCATGGCCAAATAGTGGCACGACGCCAAAGTTGCGTATTTACATACGATATAAGCATCTCCCTTGTAATATTCATTCGATAGTGTTAAATGGCATTTTTTTCAGTGATCGGTATTCATGTAGACCTGGTTGGCCGGCTAATACGTACTATGACCAGCTGCTGGAAATGAATTTACTAAAAAATGACCATGTTTTCTTCCTTTCGAAACGGTTCCTGGAACAAAAATACGCTGTCATTTCATTTTTTTTAATTAATGTGCCAACAACAAGTTTTTAGAGCAATTGTAAATGATTTTCGAGTCTTATTTAAGGCCTCACTGCGTAGTTTCACCCAACTCAGCCAGTTTTGATTACTTAACGGATGTCTGGGAGGTTTTAGTTTATCTCTAATAGTCGGCAGAAGAAAACACAACTTGCGCCGTTCGCGATCGCCGCATCACCTACGGTAATGAGGTCACAATATTTGCAATATGCCGATCCTCACTAGTTCGGGGGTCACTCTAGTCGTTTCTTTTGTTTAAGCACAGGTTATAAACATTAAACGTATGCTCTAATCCACTGAACTGTGCACTTCTGGGTTTCTAGGGTGTCATCATGATCGGTGTCAGCAAATAGGCGGAAATGATCGTGCGAAAGTACCGGGCCATTTGGACGCTTTTTCTAGGTTCTGAAAAATGCGTGAATGCACACAAAAAATGCACCTCGACCTGCGCATGCTAGTCTGATATCGGGTAAGGCAATTGCGCAATCTGTATGACTCACTTCGGGGCCTCTTTACCTTTTTACACATTGCCACGCGCGGTTTGGGTTATTGAACTTTACCATTGTTCAAAGGTGCAACCACTTTGTTCTGATATATGACTTGAAATCGGCACTTCCATAGAGAAAACACACACTGCGTTAAGAAAAGTAACAAATTTCATAGTTATTTAGAGCTACGTAGAAAATCCTGAAACTGTTCTTATTGTGATATAGCATTTTGATTGGCACATGATTTGCAACTACAAAGAATTATCGTTTTGTGAGGTGTCTCCTGCCGCCCTTCCCCGAGTAACACAACATTAAAATGCAGAAAGCTTTCTGTGTTATTTTCGGGGAGTGGCAAACCAATAGAAATGAGAAGATGGCTTCAAAGCCGATGGCCTCAAGGCGGTGTCTTTCTTGTCGGCCACCTTCCCTAGCCATCTATATACATTGAAATAAAAACATTGCTGAGGACCTTGTCAGTAAATTTGCATCTATTCCGAGAAAATACCATGATCACCCACTGAATGGTTTGTATTTTACTTTTATTTGAGGGCAGGCTTCATGGATCAGAGTGTAACATACAGAGTGTAACAGAGGGGCGATGCATGTGGAGCAGTATATAGCAGACGCTATGACCGGACGAGCGGGTATATTTCCCCGAAAAGCAATGTTTTTAGAAAGCCCGAACATTGTAACTACGACACCGTATTATTCATATAAAATACCACCTAAAATTAGGTAACTGACCTGTACCAGCTTTTTCCGAAGAGTCCTTGCCATCATTTGTAGACCACGTTGTTTTATAGATGTCGTAGGCAGTTCCGAATAGGATAAAAGACACCCACACTACGAAGATGCATCTTTCATAATATGCGAAAAATAGAAAAGTGTGCATGGTTAGTTGCAGTATCTACTCAACCTGAAATATGAAGAAGCTTCGTAGTTATCGACTCAGCTATCTTGAGAAAAAAATCAGTGCTGTGCAATTTTGTCATAAACTTTGGAAGCCATAATAGACAGTATTGTTCAGACATCGTTTACAGTTTTTGAGCAACTAATCTGAAAATGTTCGGCCTAAAGATTACGTACCTTTCCGAACAATCTTTAAATGAAGCTTTTCTACGCCTTATTGCTGATGTAAGGGGTTTTGAGTGTAACCGAAGTGTTATCATTTGTAATATCTGATTGATAGATAGTAAACAGATTTGTTTAGCTATTTATTTATGTTGCCTTTTACGGATTATTAATTTATTTTTTGCTTGAAAGAGGGATCTATGGATCTGAGATATTGTGGAATTACATAAATTACCAGTCTAACAAATTCTACAGAAAGCGCATGTTTCACGATAAAGAAACAAATGACTTACAAAATCACGGTTTGGCGTCGGTCCAGTTTAACTGGCTCCTCAATGGTGCACCATTTAACTTTCAACAGCGACCCGATGTCCTTGGTGACTAATAAAAATGAAAGAAACGTACAAATTTCACAAATATGGTTGTGCACGGCAAATCGCGGTACCAAGGCTTGTATTCAGGACTAAGGGGATTCAAGAGAAAATAATCCATATGTGACTAGTCAGGACACTGTAGACACGAGCAAAATGTTTATGAGAGGAAAGATTATGACAACGTATAGTCTTGTATATATGAGCAATAAACACGGTGCAAGTTCCAGAACGAAAGTACAAGAAACTATTGTTTGGGGAGTAAATGCGTAAACGACGAAAATCCTTACTTCCAGGCGACGCTGTCAACTGCGATCACAGCTTTTTGTATCTCGGTTTTAGCGTAGTAACTTAGTAGTCATAAGTCGAACATGGGGCTACCATAGACAGCTTAGAGCGATAGAAAACGCACATGTGGGGTGGGCTAGAAACTTCGGTTGATGTCGCAAAACTACCATAATGATAGAAGTATATACTCACAGAAGTCAATTATGAACTGCAGGTCCTCGCGTTGACAAAGCGATGGCACGCAAACCCCGATTTTGAAGAGCGGCACAGAGATAGGGGAGCCTTCTGCCATTAGGTTCGTCAGGTTGCCGACATACTGTTGGGCAAGCAAAAGGCGGGCGTTTACACTCGCGTGACAGCCCTGGTACGTCCACTGAAGACCACAATTGCGAACGTAGCGCGCATGTTATTCACCTGTATACGACAAACCGGGTTTCTTCCAAAGTGCACGGTACAATGGGCTGGAAGTCGACGCAAAGCCATTTCAGGTCCATGTACTTAAAACCACGCAGTTGCTTGCGCTGAACGTTGGTGCGAGTGCACCCATTTCCGCGCGCCACTGTATAATATACCCAGTATAAAATAGCGGTTCACTAAGTTCATGCTTAGTCAGCCGTGCACACAACAAAGTGCCCCAATATAGGCGAACAGCTTGGGTGGCCCGAAAGTTACGCAATGTTGATAAAGCTATGCTATAGCCCTGCAGAAGAGTGACATTGCAGCGCGAAGTGTTTGCAGATATAAAAAAGGGGGACAACAGAATTCGACCATACGGTCACCTGCACCGAACGGACACCAACAGAATTCGATTGCCCCCTCCCACCCCACCCATCATGCCTCATGTGAAACATTTCGCGGCTTCATATAATTTTCCCGATCAATCACTTCACTAGTTTTAAACGTTTTAAAGCTTTCCTGCACAACTATCAGAAAAGACAAAAGCTTGCTCTGAGTAACTCATATTCAATACAACGTTTATAAGATGATTCGAGTAGTGTCCAGTGAGATGAAAAACTTCCTGGGTAACTCTACAAGCCATCCTTTGACAATCTATTGGGCAACAGTCCTACAGATTCCTGCAGTGTCTTTTGGTGAAGTCGCTATTTGAGGCAGAGGTTGGCTGCGAGCGAGATATTGATTTTCTGAAACAGTTCAAATAGGTTCTTGGAAGGAGCAGAGTAAGAACTCCGCATACGTTGTGTCAGTGGGAAGTTCACTAATGTTTACTGCAACAAAAACGCATAAATGACGTTTTCTGTGTTTGCGTTTGACATCACCTTCTGCCAGTGATAAACAAAGCGGCCATTTTGAAACGAGGTATCCTAATGGTGTTTAAGAACAGTTTGTACGCTCCAAGGCAATCCTACGCTTCACATTCACCGCGATGCAATCAGTTGACCAATCGAGGCTCCCAACAAAGACAGTTTGGCGAGTGACAGCGACGTGCATACAATTAGACTCAAAGACAGGATCTGCGCTGTGGCACTACGCAATGCAGAACGTCATCCTTGCAATGGGTGATGCGGCAGCGCAGACCGAACTTCTCAGTCAAATCCCACGCTCGACATCGTCATTCGCCGGAATTTCATATTTGGGTGCATACATTGTTCAAGTGAGTGCATCGGAAAGAAGTTGAAGCAGAGGATTGTCTTAGACTGTAGCCTCCATTCGAACAGCGCGCACCAGCAGGCTCACCTGGACTCCGTAGTGCTCGACGAACTTGTTAACAATGACGCGGAGGCTGGGCGACAGCTCTGTGCCGTCATGCTTCAGGTGGACCATGCAGTACTTGCCCTGGAAGAGCCCCTGGTCGTGCCTGACGGCGAGGCACTGGTCATACGCGCCGTAGGACGCGATGCGACCCTGCATCATTCCAGCGTGGGGCCTCCCCGAAGCGTCCACCACTGAATGCGTGCAACAGGGGGAGGCAGGAAGACAGTAGTAAAGCGAATCAATGTGTTTCACAGTTGTTGTGACCAAAGGCAAGAAGAACAAATGCTTAGATTCTGCAGAAAAAGCTGTCTGTAGACCCGAAAATTGTATTGTAGTGCATGCGAGTGTGGGACAGGAAAGGTAAAGAAGAACCTACTTAAAAGTCACATCGACCGCCCGGAACGCATCGGGATGCAAACGCAAAAAAAAAAGAAGAAATGGTTGCGTATCTGCTCACTTCGCTGCAAATGTAATCGAAAGTCGCCATTTTTTTTCCTGCAGCCTCTGCCACGTAAATACCTCTCATCTGCTACGCACCCGCCCCCACTCACGTCCTCCCCTGCCTTCTTGGTCGTCACACGATACACATGGCGGAGTTTTGTTCACGTTAATTCAATTTCCCCGCGTTCCACTGCTCACGCGCCATCTGTTCCGTTACTGTTGAAATTAGAATGTCGGCGCGAGGTCTAGGCTCTGCAGTGAACCCTTTCTTGTACTTTGAGTTACAATATTGTTTTCAACGCGCACTGTTTATTTTCTGTCTTAAATATAAGACGCACATCTGTTGTTTCAGTTGAAAGAACACTGCATCTAATAGTTTTTCCACTGGCACCTACCACTGATGTTTTCCTCAAATATAGTAAATGTTTTGTTTTGCAGATGTTTTTTCTCAAATATAGTTAATGTTTTGTTTTTGCGCAACAATGTTGACAAGTACGAAGTATTTTTCCACATTTAGTGGTGTGGAAACGTTTTGCCTATATAAACTTCTCGTTCGAGGATTCTGTTAAGGCTTGGCTGAAAGGCTGAACCGAGGGAACGGACGGGTAGACAGACAGACAGACAGACAGACAGACAGACAGACAGACAGACAGACAGACAGACAGACAGACAGACAGACAGACCAAAATTTTCAGGTTTAAGTAGCCCAAGAAAGACTTCGGCCTTAATAGGGTTACGCGTGATATTTAAGCTTGTACAGTACGCGTATGACATGGACATCAACGTTGAGTAGAGGCGTGGCCGCCATTCTCCACCGAGCCCCCCTAATCACGCAATTTAGTGCATCGATATCGTCGCCAACTTTGCCGTGGGGCACAGTAATTGCCGTTGCGCAGACAAAAAACTTTCGCCTCCTGACCGAAGTATCCAAACGTGATTGCACCCAAATTACTAGGACTGCCCACGAGCGGCTTTATAGCTATAAAGCCGGTCGTGGGCGTACCACGTTATGCTAGTATGCACTTCCAGTAGGCACTTTAAAAGGTATGTCTTCCGTATTACCAGAGTCCTTGTATTACCTGTATCTGCGGTGTATATATCACATCCATATTATGTGCGAACCTTGTTTTGACTAACTCCGGAAGGTCTTTCAAGGTTAGCTCGATTGTGTCAATGGTTTAAAGCCGATTTCAGTTCACGTGCAGCGAGCCCCCGCAAGAAAAAAAAAAGCTTCTGCCAGAACACTGTGTATTTAAACTAAGAATATTTAGGCAAGCAACATTTCGCACTATACTAGCACCGTTGGAAGGGTTCATAGACGTCAACACTTTTGAGCGTGACAAAAGCCTTGATCACATCAACGGCATAGCTTAAAGGAACCCTGCAACACTTTTTTCAACTTTTTTTGAAATCTTAAATGCTTGCAGAATGTAGTAAACCAGCAGATCCAGTAGTTATATTAGGGGGCGCAAAGTACCGCAGCCAAAAAATTACTACTCTATGCCCATCAGATAACTTCGAAACTTGCTCAAAATATTTTTGCCTCTTTCCTGTTTCTTGGCGTTCTTCGACCCCTGAAATTGCGTCACTACGGTGGTGTAGCGGCTATTGGCCGGCTTTCCTTCAGTTACACAGTTACAGCAATGAACGCATTCGATGGCCAATTTAAAAAGAAAGCCACAAAAGTAAAGCAGAAACGGAAGGCCTATCTGCTGCGACGAGCAAATCACGCAGTGCCGGAAGTGTTGCAGAGTCCCTTTAAGTGCATAACCGAGATATACTGTTCTTTAATTTGAAAATACGCATCTGTCTGGTTTGTGTGAATGAAAAATTCAAACCATCTTATCCAGGTTTAAAAATGTTCCAGAAAGATGCAATATATTGGCACCAAAAAAAAAAAAAAACGGGCTTGCACGCGCTGGCCACACGAGCGCCATTAAAAGAACTCGCAAGTTACAGTCTACTCCACCTACTTTAACTGCGCAGAAAAAATGGGAAGGCAAGAGACTGCATACGTAGCGCGACTTGCAGAAGTTGCGCTACCGGCGTCCTACTTGGTCAACGGGAGAACCACTGACAACGGCGGTACAACCTTTCATGGTTTCAGCTCTGGTCCTGTCCGCCCAGTTGGATGTTTTGTTTTTGTTCCGAGATAGAGTAAATATATGCTTCGTGTCACCTGAGCAACCCTTCCAGGAATTGCGTGCAATTGTTTTCTTGTTTAATATTTTAATGTAGATTCAGAGCTTCTTTTCTCGTAGTGCTGCGTACATAAGTAAGTCCTGAAAGCCTCTCAAGCTTGATATGTTGTTCTTTGAAGTAATTATTGGGTAAAAGTAGTAATTATGCGTATGGAATGGACGTTGTAAACACAAACTTTTCCGCTGATATTTTCCGCAGCAGGTATACGTACACTTCCCTTAAAGAACCCGTAATCAACGTAAAGCGCTTGACTTCTTATTTAGGCCTACCATTTTTACCACGTTTTCCTTTTACCTTTACATTTATGCTTTTTTTACCTTTACAAGGCCACTCGCAACTTATTCCTATACCGCGATGCTTAGAAAACAAATTTATTAAAGGAAGCTTTATTACAATAAAGCTTCCTTGGATTTATTCGTAAAAAATGAATAGAAAATATTTGTTGTACCAATTCCTATCAATCTCGCCTTAAAGTGGACCCAGAAGTGAGCAAATACTTGCGCATGGCGCTTTCGCAGCTTTATTCACCATCCACAAACCCTTCCTGTATGGTGTCAATCCATCTCATATTCGCACTTCCTCCTTCCTGGCACACCGGTGTACTGCATGTTAAGCAAAACCTTCTGTCATTGTCGGAAGGTCCTTGAGGTTCTCACACAGGGCATTAAGTTCACGGATAAATTACGCGCGAGCAACCCCCAAGATAAACACAGACGCGAACCTATTTGAAAGAGGTGTAGATTTTAAAGGTGAGACCAGTCGCATAGGCGTGGATCCGAAGGAATGAGTGGCTTATTTTATTACTTTGACTACCGTAAAAATCTAGCGTGCTCTGTGGTCACATGAAAGTCTGAAAGTAAATACTGCAGAAGAGCCGCCTTAAAACCTTCGTGCACGAAGGGCATGCATGCGCTTGACATCCCCGCGATACGCATGACCTCCAGTGCTCGTTCTTATGTACTGTAATTTTTTCGACTCCCTGGCCCTCCGCCCAGCCCTTTTCCTCTGCGTGCTGCCACACTCGAGGTCGCGGGGCCAAGGGACGGCTGTGATGAGACAAATGCATGACAACGTCCCGTTTACTTCACTGTAGACGAAGGAAACGCTAAAAAGATGCAATCGAAACTTGGATCCTATCTTACCCGTGCGGCATTCTTGAGCGACCAGATCGTATTTTTCATGGAGAACGCACACGATCACATTGCAAGACCATCGATCGCATGGCATACATACGTTTCTCTTGCTGAGATACGCTATGTTGAATAACAAGGAGGAGTTGCAATGCCATTAGGAACGTTCTATATCCTTTTCCGTGGATAGGATTAGTTTTTAATGCGTGGCATTCTTTGTCGACTAACCCCCCATCCAGGACCATTTAACTCCATGCATTTGCACAGAAATGCAGAAATGGCGGAAGTAACACATTTAATCATTTTAATAGCTTAAATGGAAATAATTGGCCGAAAATAATTTCGATAAACCAAAAGACAATAAAAATGCAAAAAAAGTTTCACAATGATCAACTGATGAAATTGAAAATATGCATGGCGGAAATTTCCGCCAATCAAACGAAGACTAAACTGGAATAGCGCGAAAAAAAAAGAAATTTGAAACACGATTAAAATATAGCGAGAAAGGACCAAACCTCCTTGCATTTGCGAAAAAAGACATAGTAGGCAAAGTAAAGACACTTAATTTAGATAAGGGTATAAGTTTCCATCGTTAGCGGAAATAAACAGAAGAAAACCTAAAAACAATAAAATATCTAAGCTATTGGGCTACTCAGCGTCATATTTGGGTGCACAAAACTCGCAATGTAGACAAGTCGACATTGTCTGAATTTATGCAGATTTGTTTTTCATTTTCTTGCAGTAAATGTGATTCCTACAGCACATTTGAACTCGCAACATTGTGCAACTTGCGCTAAATTTCCGATTTTGTTTGTGCGATTTTATACAAGAAATACTGGGGTGAGAGAAACGGGAAAACGCCGTGGTTATACACTCAACTATAGATTGTTAGTAAAATGTGGCTGTTCCGTTACTAGTCTAGAAAAAAATGTAAAATGTTGATTTCTAAATGTAGACGTACAATGCTGGAGGGAGTTTCATGTTAATAGGTTGTGAATACCAAAAAACTATAAAGACTAAGCGAACCGTTTGTTTTCCGTGACTAGCGAGCACCCTTGGTATCTGCCGACTGTGAGAAGAGGCACACATATTTGGATTTTAATGTATAAGAATTTTATTGAATATGTCCAATGGTACCATGTTGAAAACAAGAGAACCTGGAGGTTGAATCAGTAATGGTTAACATATACACAGTCGCAGAATAGTGAAGTCGCATAGGCGTTGAATGGACTGAAACTAAGTGAATTGCTTGATTTGAAATTTGCCAAATGACGCCAAATGAGATGGATAGGTGTTACACCATTCATGTATGCACTACGTCAATGGATTATAAATTGACGCATCGTGCGGGGAAAGTGATGGGAATGAACGAAATTCAGTAAGGCACTTAGGACTCCTTGCGTGCGTTATAGGCGATAGCCTCATATGTTTTTTTCACGCTATGACTACATTCAAATGAAACGCCCATGATCTTCTCACGGCAGTTGTCGTTGCCACAGGCCTTGAGGGGGTATGGGAGAACTGTGGGTGGGTATGTGGATATCGCAGTCAAAGGAATGAGAATTGTGGGTGGGTATGTTGGCGCCCCAGTCAATGTTATTTTAAGCAAAGCTCATTACTCCAGTACAGACCCATGAAACGATTGCT
Source organism: Haemaphysalis longicornis (assembly GCF_048455015.1). Taxonomy (NCBI): domain Eukaryota; kingdom Metazoa; phylum Arthropoda; class Arachnida; order Ixodida; family Ixodidae; genus Haemaphysalis; species Haemaphysalis longicornis. Next base: position 200,759,445 of record NW_027526203.1, read on the forward strand.
ACCATCCCTCTAACCTTCAAGCGAGCGTCTCGTGCGGTCGAGATCAAACAAGCGCACGTGCGGTTCTCCGCGCCGACGGAAGCGCCACCAACCACGCTTCCGCCACCGATGGAACTTTCGCGGCAGCGGCGGCTTACGCAGTGAAAGTGCCTAATCGCTCGTTTGTTCGAAGGCGAGGGTTGAGTGGAAGGGGATAGGGGAAGAGAAAGGGAGCGTGTCATCAAATAATGATACAATGCGTGCTCACTGCGTGCTCTATAGCCAGAAAATCGAGCTTTCACTCGACGAACTTGGTTTCGCCACGTTAAACCACGGCCAAATTTATGGCTATGGTAGCATGTATGTATCGTGACCGAGACGCAAAACGCTTTCTTAGGAACGACCGCCGTCCATGTTATCAAGAAATAAAATTTGCTCACCCCTTTCGCCTAAATTCTGTGTCATCTCTATGTCATATACCAAAAGGCTTCGCTGGTCATCCACCTTCACAGAGTGGAATGGCTCCTAATTTTTTTCGTACCACCGTGGACACAACTCCGTACGCTGATACGCGATTTCTAAAGGGCTATTGTCAGGCGATCGCGTTAGTAAAAAATATGCTGTATTTGAAAATACCATGAGCAGTTTCAGTTGTAAATTGTGCCTCGTGTAGTTCTAATTACAGTCGATATCTACACCTAAACACATAAATTAGTCAACTGCCATTAATGGTGTAGTTAATAATGTTGGGTTCATGTATAAGATAACTCGATTGGTTTAGAAGGGTCGATATGTAGACAGTTTTGCCAACACAACGGCAAAACGTTGAGAGCCATTTTTTTTTACCAACGCGATAGCCTTATTATGGCTCTTCAGATATCCGGTGTCAACTTACGGAGTCGTCTCTACGGTGGTACGAAAAAAATTAGGAGCCATTTTATACTGTGAAGGTGGATGACCAGTGAAGCTTTTTGGCATATGACATAAAGATGACACAGAATTCAGGCGAAATGTATGAGCGAATTTTATTCCGATATCAAAGCTAAGTTTGCAAGTGCGGGATTTCATACATCTGTCAATAGCTAGCACACAACTGTCACCGGCATACAAGAAAATATCCGCTCTTAGAAACATAGTTCCGAAGATACACGGTATCTATGGAGAAGAGGAGAAGAGAGAGAGAGAGAGAGAGAGAGAGAGAGAGAGAGAGAGAGAGAGAGAGAGAGAGAGAGAGAGAGAGAGAGAGAGAGAGAGAGAGAGAGAGAGAGAGAGAGACGGGGGTGGGGGCGCCCTGCTAGTGACAAGACTTGCTACGCCAGATGGGGGTGTGTCTACACTGGGCGAATAGTAGACACAGACGAGAAGGTGACCAAGTATCCTGCATAAGGGACACATTTGTTGTTTTGCAATAAAAAGATTTTGGGAGAAAGCAACTGCTTGCCGTCTACCAAGTCGCTAACTTAGGATCTATAACACTGCAAAGGGAACAGCACTACTGCGTCAGATGTAGTGAAAAGAATGCCCTGTTCATATACTGAGGCGAAAACTTCGGTTAATGAATGAAATGTGCTCCAGCGTATTTCCCTGCATCAGGGAACGAAATGAGGAAAATATCAGTGGAACGACCACCACGGAAGTCGAACTGGAGGGTCGATAATGCGTTGAACATTTGTTAAGTACACGGTTAGAGGCTGATCAATGCATTATTGATTCCATTCTTACAAAACAAAAATTGACCGCGTATCTGCTCATTTCGCTGCAAATGTCGCGTCAGAAGACAATAGTCTCCGGCCGCCCCTGCCACGTAAATTCCTCTCTTCTGTCCCCGCCCACCATTCACGCTGTTCCCTCCCTTCCGCTCCTCCCCCGATAAAAACCGAGGAGGTTTGCATGGGTCAGTTCAATTTTCCCACGTTCTGCTGTACGCTTCATCTACGGACGCATTTGTTACTGATGAACTTGGAACACCGTCACGAGGGCCAGGCTCGCGCGAGCTCTTTTTGTATTTTCAGGTCAAAATATTGATTTCAACGCATTTTTTAAAATTTATATCCCAAATATCAAGCACACATTCCCTTTCAAATAAAGAAACACTGCGAATACCAGTTGTACATTGCCTACTGTCTCAAAAATGTCGACAAATTTGAAGTGTGTATTCATATCTACTTGTTTCGAATGGTTTTTACTATGTAAACTTCTCGTTCAAAAATTATTTTAAGTTTTGGCCGGATGGCTGAATCCAGGAACAGACAGACAGGCAGACAGACAGACATACATACATACATACATACATACATACATACATACATACATACATACATACATATATACATGCATGCATGCATGCATGCATGCATATATACATACATACATACATGCATGCATGCATGCATGCATACATACATACATACATACATACATGCATGCATGCATCCATACATACATACATACATACATACATACATACATACATACATACATACATACATACATACATACATACATACATACATACATACATACATACATACATGTATGCATGCATACCGACATACATACATACATACAGACCAAAATTCTCTGGTATACGTAGCCGAAGAAAGACTTCCGTCTTTAAAAGAGGACATTTAAGGAATTAATCTGATAGATACATCTATTTTCCGTGCCCGCGTTCTTTTTTTGGTGTTACTGCCTGGGAAGCTCTTAAGCTCTAAAAATCCATTATTTGAAATCAGGTGAACAGAGTGGGTAAAAATTTCTGAAATGGCAGTACCTGGGCTTTATTGTCGGTTTTGAAATTTCGGTGTGAAAAAAGGATTGCGGCTGCCGCGAGCGTATAATGATATCGTCTGCACCTAAACCTACCAATATAGTCCATTTGTTTACGCTTCAGTGTGCCTGTAAATCTTTGCAAGAACTTCCGTCTATTCTCTTCTCTTTTTGCGTATCCTCACTTCCATTGTGCTATATTCTTTTTGCGCGCATGGCACGTACCTGAATTTAAAAAGAAATCGTATACGGCCGACGCGGATACGATTAAAAAGAAACCGTATACGGTCGACCCGTATAAGGGACGCTCTATATCTCTCGTACCTCTCTGTCCCCTATTCAGAGGGAGGAAGTATCAGCAGAGTTTTTTCTTGTGCATTAAGGAGAAGACAGTAGGCCCTTGAAATCTGTCGTATCAGATTAAAAAAACACACGCTGAAACGGCACGTTTGACAGTATATTTCTTATCAAAATAAAGGATGCGCACTTAGCTTCCGTGCTGACCCTGAATTTTAAATTAAGCTGCCTTGATCGTAATCCACAATGACGGAAAAGACGGGAGCGTTTACCACAAGCACTTCTCCGTAGCAACCATAGGCGGTTATTACTAGAGCTAAATTATTTAGTTAACGCAATATTCAGGTGTGATTCGTGGAAGCCTCCACATCGGGCGGCGTGCTCACGCGGGCAGCCGACGTCTGCACTACGGGGATAATGAAGGTCGTCCTGAATTTTGAGGCGGAAGCCTTTAGGCGCAGCTCATGTCGAAATCTTCCCCAGCGGCGCCCAGCGCCGCTCATCGCCTGCCAAGCCTCGCGCTTTCACCGGGAACCCTGATTGTGCCTGGGGTGTCAATATGAGAAGGAAGCGTGCGTGCTACCCCTCACGAACCGCGCGCGTGCGGCCTTGTCGGCATTTGTGTGTGTGCGTACGTGTTTCAATCTGACTCGTGTGTCAGTATACGCTCCCGCCGTTTATCATTCCTATCGCCTCAAGCGTGCAAGGCGGGCGTCATTCATCCGGATTTTTCCCAGGCGCTCACGTGGTTTTGGCAGTTCGGGTTAACTGGTGGCTTACGTGTAAGTTCGTAGCAAACGGAAAGTCCGCCGGGAAATAAACCGATTGGTTCCCTCTGTTAACATTCTTTCGATGCATGATTATGGAGGGAGACATCATTTTATGCGCCCATAAAAGCGAACGTGTAGTGTGCAACGAAAGGCCCACAAGTCTCGCATTCATAGGGGCTGCAATGACGCCTCATGTTGCTTTCGCAGTTGTGTATAGAGTACATAGGATGGAAAGGTGATAGCTACTTCAAACTTCGTTTTCAAGTGACCTTTGTAAAGGGTCGAAACTGCACAAAAATCTTTGAAAAAGAAAGCGAAATATTAGGATTTAGAACACACCGACTCGCACTGCTTCACGTGCCAATCGTGGCCTGAGTCGTTAGTATTTCATACATACGGGAGCGTCTCTTATCAGTTTAAATACAATCTTGACGCAGTCTTCAAATACTGTCGTAAGTATTATAACTCCAACCTTTGCCGCGTGTTCGAGCAATAATGTGAAAAATAACCAAGATGGCTGGTGCCTTCACGTTTGCGGTTCGACTTTTCCTTGCTGCGGGTTGAGAGTTTTTCGTTACAGCGTCTAATCGTGGTGTTTCGCCGAAACAGAAAGCATTATTGCTAGCGATAATGCATTTTGCATTGATGAAACACTTAGCCATCCGGAGCGGCGTTAAGGACCGCACCAGCGACAGAGCGCTAGCCTACAGTCGATGGTCTGATTCGCCGTATCTTTATTTTTTTCTTTTTGATAAACGGGACATTTACAAACGTCCGTTTGTCCGAGACTACTATGCACGTTAAATGAATCTGTAGCAACCCATTATAACGCGTGTCATTGCCCAGGTCGCGCACTCAAGACCAACGGCGTTTGAAAACCAATTTTTATTCACTACTGGGCGGTTTACGTACCTTTGTGGAGCTTGGCGGGCGTTTAATGCATGGAGCGCATATAAAGGCTAGCCGGTGCACGTATGGGTCGCACTAAAATAAATGAAAGCGATCTTTCCGCGCGAGCGGTACGGAACATACGATACAGCTCCGTCTCAAGCTCACAGCCTTAGAACGTCAGCTCTACCTTACCTGCAGCGATAGCTCTGACGAGTGTCTGCACTACGGTGCAAAAAGTAAAATCTCGTGCGTCATTCCTAACTAGCATCGTTTAGTTTAAGAAGATTAGCATGCAACACTGCTGCAAAAGAGAGCAAAAAAAAAAACACGGGTAAATCAGGATCTAGGGCGAAGCGAACAGGTAGCGCTAGCTGGAAAAATGCGTACTGAGCCATTGGAAGGGGATGCTTGCTTTCATTATCAAGCAAATCACAGCTCACTGTACTGTGGTAGCAACTCAAAGCGAAGTGTTTCCAGCAAATTACAGTGCTCACAGTCACTTGCATGTGGTATTTGGGTTCCTAATCCGTAACACCCTTCCGGACCCGTCGTCTCCTGCTCGCGGGTGCATTTGCGAGACCGATACTTATACTTATGAATGTTCAGCCTGCTACCCATGGAAAGGGGCTTTCTTTGTACTCGGGCCCGTGTGTGGAGCCATTATAAACTGATTTTCCACTGGCTGCAATAAAAAAAAAACTACTATTGCAAGCACTGCACCAGCGACGAATCATGGAGAAAAAAACAACTCAACCTGAAGGCTAAGATGCTCGCGCTAGCAGCCAGCTCTCGTGCGCAAACTTGGAATCGCAAATAATATCAACTGCACCACTCCGTTTACTCCTCTCCCTTTCTCTGTTCTTACTGGAGCATAGCTTAAAAAGCGCTACCAGTTCTCTGCTGTAGCCTCCTCACCCTGTAGCCCAAGTACCAGTACCAGGGTGCGTCCTAAGGACCGAAATGCTCGGGTGATGGCTTAAACGCAGCATGTATTTCGCTGGAAAACGATCATCTCTGAAGACGATATCCCCGCTGCATCTTAAAAGAACTAGGAGCAGAAAACTGCGCTTCGACCGCCAGAATTAGTCAGAAAAAAATTTTTTTTTTTTCTTTTTGATTTTACAAAATGGGCATAACATTATGAACTTCTAACCGCAGCAGTTTGGCAATAACCGCGCTGTTAGTAAAAAGTACGGTTGACATGTATGGTTCCCCTGATTTAATGATTATATAGTGTTTGACGCGCCGCAGCTACCGCTGAGCAATTAGGCGCGCCGTAGTGGGGCGCTCCGGATTATGCTGATCACCTGGGTATCTTTAACGTGCGTCGATATCTCGACACACAGGCGTTTTCGCTTTTCGCCTCCATCTGAAAAGCATCCACCACGGCCGGGAGCCAAACCCGCATCCTTGGGCTTAGCAGCACAACGCCTTAGCCAGTGAGCCACCACGTCGTGTCAGATGGCACCCCTAAGCGGTTCTTCTGTCTGGAACATTATTTACCGAAAACGTTAACCACAATGTATGCATAGTCTCTGTGCCGCCGAATGGGCTAAAAGCGGCCTAAATCAATTTCTTCTAACGCGAATAAAGCGATTGGTTGATTGATTGATTGGTTGATTGATTGGTTGATTGATTGATTGATTGATTGATTGATTGATTGATTGATTGATTGATTGATTGATTGATTGATTGATTGATTGATTGATTGATTGATTGATTGATTGATTGATTGATTGATTGATTGATTGTAGGGTTTAACGTGCCGACGCAACGCAGGCGATGAGGCGCACCGTAGGGGAGGGCTCCGGATTAATTTGGACCACCTGGGGATCTTTAACGTGCGCTGCCATCTCGTACCCCCGGGCGTTTTCGCTTTTAGCCTCCATCAGAAAAGCGGCCGCCGCGGCCGGTAACCGAACCCGCGTACTCGTGCTCAGCACCACAACGCCTTAGCCACTGTACTGAGCCACCGCGGCGGGTACCAATAAATCGAATTTGCACAAAAAGAAATCAATTCAAAACCTGCTCAGCCGGCCTCAATGTTCTTTCATGACTTACTTATCAAATGTTTTATTTCTATCCACTCCACGGGCAAGTGCACTTCTGCACATTATAAACGTTGTCAACATTTGGAAGCCTGCCGAGAATACACTTCGGGCTGCGGCCATGACATCTGATTTAATCATTGCTCCCTCCCTAAGCCACCACAGCTTCGTTACTCATTTGAAAAGCGTGAAGCAAACTACGTAGCCGACTACAGGAAGTCCCTTTCATATACGATTGTCAAGGGCAGGAGGGCGCTCACTGAGAAACACGTCCCAAACTATAATGTAAAGCGAATGACCTCAAAAAAAAAAAAAATGAGGCGCACTCTGCGAAAGGCGCTTCCGCAAGCCTAATCAATAAGCATGGAACAGTGGCTATAAGCAAGGGACGTAGCAATGAACGCCTATTGGCTCAGCGACGTGAGATACAGCTGGCAGAGGATTTTCGGAAAGCGCACGGCCTCCTCGTGCGTACATAGCTCAGATCCGAAACGTGTTTCTGCTGTAATCGCACCTGAAATGCAACGCCACCAGTTTCCCAGGAACTTCTTGAACCACCTACGGAGATACGATGGTGTGCCCGGTGTTTAAGTTGGATACCGTCAGTTCGAACTAGACTTACGGCAACGGCGTCAAACCCCGACCGAAGGTGTCACCAAGACATCATCGTACTTAGCGGTGAATGCACTCCCGTTTCTTTTCATATGTTCTCTCCAGAACTAGAGCGCAAACCTCCCTGTTTCCATGTTTTTTTTTCAAGTTTTTCTGCGTTCTAACGTGACGGCTGGCTTGATGGCTTTCAGGAATCGCTTATAACGTGTTTTTTAACAGCGAAGCTGTTTAGCAATCGTAAATTTTCGTGTCCGCAGTTAAAAATACCAAGAAATTGCTGTGTGCGCGCACATGTGCAGCTTTCCCGCTCATGGCAGTCCTTTCAACAGTGATTACTTTGCAGTTAATTAGCGCAATTGAAAGTTATTTTGCGCTGCTAATATTGGGGGTGAAAACGTGCTGTGCGCACAATTTCAAGTCTTGCACGCTTTGCTGCTAGGTTCCTGAGCCATGCAAACTATCCCATAGAAATGCATGGGGAGTAAGATTTGACAGCGAACTGCACATAAAATATTCAGAATCCTGGAATCTTCGTCTAGTGTTTTCATCTCCACGTTGACTTCTTGCTTTGTGCCAAATATCACTTTCCTGAAGTGGTTTCCCTAGGTTCCTGAGAGGTCGGAATTTTGAGCGAGAAAGCTGGTTATGTGTGAGCGCGGGCCTCGCGGTGACCGCCCGGCAGTTAACAAAACCAAGCAAATGCCTAGCGCTCGTGTGTGCGCGCCTCGCAACGACCGTCGAGCGTACCCGGCACATGTTTGTAAAGCCAAGCATACCCACTTAAGTAGAGTGGCCAAGATTGCAGTGACCGTACGGCAGTTAGAAAAAAAAATTTACACCATCTCCCCGAAGGGAACTATGTGGTGATGCAAAGCAGAATTGTTGGCGTCCATTCAGCTCATCGGACGGTGCAGCGTGTCTCAACCGAAGCAGCAACTGAGGAAGCGGCGCGCGGACCGGGCTTATTATATACAGCAGATCGAGTGGGGAGGAGGAGATGAGAGAGGAGACGAGCATGCTCTCTTATCGCGCAGCTGGCGTGTTGCCGTTATGTTGAGTGATTGGGTGTTTAGTAGCGGCAGAGGGAATTCCACGTCCGGGTCCACACCGGTGGCAAAGGCACGCAAGTACTGTTGTGTTACGGTGAGTAGGCGGTGGTGCTCGAGGCACCGAAACTCGTCCATCATGTTTTTGTCGATGTTATCGTCTGTGTGGTAGAATCGGCAGTCTCCGTCAGCGTTGGTGAGGTAAAGGTTGTTGACGTTGGTGTACCGGCTGAGAGGAACGTACACGCCCTCCTCTTCGCAGCTTTGTCTTCTTCTCCTTCTTCTTCTTCAGCGGTTCCCCTACGGGAAGATGACGACGGTGGTTGAACGCGAAGCTATCTCGTGATGGATTCTTTGGTTCGCCAATCCCTAGGAGCATCCTGCCAAAATCATCATCAGAAGCGCTGCGGAGGGGGCGAGAGCAACGTACACGCCCTCCCCTTCGCAGTTTGTCTTCTTCTTCTTCGTCTTCAGCGGTTCCCCTACGGGAAGATGACGATGGTGGTTGAACGCGAAGCTATCTCGTGATGGATTCTTTGGTTGGCCAGTCCCTAGGGGTATCCTGCCACAATCATCATCAGAGGCACTGCGGACGGGGCACGGACGCGGGACATCCCTCCGAGCAAGAGACGCTAACATCCTCCTCCAAAGTTTTCAGTTCGTCGTTTCTATTGACGTTCAGCTTCGCGCGCCTTCGTTGTATCAGTATCTTCTTGACGTAGTTTGAATGAGTCAAGGACATAAGGCGCGTTCGTAGCACTTGCTCCTGTCTCGGTTTGTAGCGCAGTGGGAAGGGCGCCGCATACCTCCCGTTGCGGCCAGAGAGTCGTGGGATCGAAACCAGGCGCCGCTAACTATTTCTTTTTTTTTATAGTGTAGGGGGAGAAGTGCGGACAACGGACGGACGCCGGACATAGCCCCGAGCAAGGGATGCTTTGCATCTAAAACCAAGAAAATTCCTAGTGCTCATGCATGCGTGCCTCATGGCGGCCGACCAGCGTTCCGGGCGCACGTTTGTAATCAAAGCATATCTTAGGCAGCATATCCAGCATATATTTTGGCCAAGATTGGCCAAAAAAAAAAAAGCTCTAGCGTTCTCTGTAATCATGGCAACACTTGCTCGGAACGAGAAAGACACGTCATACTGTACGCCTCTAGGTGATGTCCAATGATTATAACTTCCAAACAAATGAAGGAAGCTCACAATTATAGCAGCATTGATGGAGTGAAGGTCGTTGCGGCAGCGAAGAAGAAGCAAACCAGCTGAAATCGGGGACTTAAACCTTCGTGGTGGTTGTGAAGGTTGCGAACAGCTTCGCTACCTTCAAATCACTACCTTGAAGTCTTGCTACCTTCAAGCGTTAGTGTGAGCTTCCTTCATTTTTTCTGCCCATAGACGGCACTGATACCGTAAGTTTCTGGCGTTGTTGTGGCCAAAGAAAACACGGTTTTTTGGAACACGCAAAACGAAAAGCCCTTTTACCGCTGGCCTTTTCTTTACGAACCATGGTAGCAACACCCAAGGGCAAGTCTTATAGCCCTAGAAACTCGCTATATCATACTTTTATACTAGAACGGTACTGTGGCGCCTGCAGCATTTAGAACAGGGTGCCGGTTTGGGCTGGTATTCCATGCTGTACTTTCACTTGCGCAAGATGACGGAGACGCAGGAGTCGTGTCGCGGGTTATCTCCTGTGCCTTCTTCTTTTTGCGCAAGTGAACACACGGAATTTAAAATAGTTTCATGTTGCATATGCATAATGTCCTGAGACTAAAAAGTTTTTAATGCCCTTGAGTAACGGGTTATATTAAGTAAGCAGCGAACAAGTGAATGTGTGGGTGGCCGGCCAGTCGCTACACAATTTGGGTGCGTGCATTTGGCGGCAGTTTTGAACAGCCGACAGGGAAATGGTTAGTTCCTGGTATGTGCCTGCGTGTGGCTTCGTTTCATGCAACACTGCTTTGAAAAGAAAACAACGTATTTGTAGAATGAGGGTCATGTTGGGTAATTTAGATTTTTTTTTTGCACACAGTGGGGAACCATATTGTGGTACCCCTGTCTCCAGCTTGAAACGCTCAGAACATTACGTCAATTTATGCGAAATGGTCGATATTAAACTGATATGTTTTGCCCGTACTCCGCGGGCGTCGTGCAGCAACTGCGCATGCATTTACCCATTAGTTAGCGAGGTATACAGTGTGTCGCTGGGCACGGCCGCATTATGACAAACGGGAGGGCGACGTGTTGTGCGGATAGGTGTGGTCACATATCTCAACCGCGAAGCAAGTGTTCTAACTCGACAGCCGAGGAAGTTAACCCGCACAGACCAAATCAAATTGTCATTCCTGCTACCATAATTGTCCCAGTTGGGTGATAACAGTTCCTCAAATCGCAATTCCGCCATGAAGATCTTTCTGACCACGAAAACAATCAGGGAGAAATACCCTTCGGGAAATCTTGTTAATAGGAAAAAGGCGCATCAGTCAAAAAACATTCGGTTAAAAATACCCTTAGGAAAATCTTTCTAATACGAAAAAGGAGCAGCAGTTGAAAATCCCAGGCCGGTTTGGAAATTCAATAGAAAAAAAATTCCCGCGCCTTCCCGCGAGGGGAACACGAGTAAATGCAGAGCATTGGGGCCTCAGTACTGATTGAAGGCAGTGTTGCTTCCATCGCTTCTTCCGTGATGCTGGAGTAGCAGACACGAGTAAACGTGGGCACGAGCGTCAACCAAGGAAGGAAGGAGCAACGCAGTGACTGAAACACGAGCGACCGCTAGCCGCTATATTTGCAGCGCGCGCAGTAGAGGGAGAGCGCGCATGCGCAAGCAGCGCGCGCCCTTCCACGACCCACCGCGCTGCTATCACGCACCTGTTAGGCCGAGACCGCGACGGAGCGAACGGGCTGACTACGACGCATGCGCGCGCCAGCTGCTGTTGAGAGAGAGGAGGGAAGGAGAGGCGCACCTGCGGCGGATGCGAAACTGTTGACACCGTCCAACGCAGGAACAGGCGAGGCTAAGAAATGCTCTGCATTTAAAAGAACTACTATTATTTATTACGACAAAAAGGACTTCTCTACAGAGCACTTGTGTCCGCCCAAGAGAAAACAGAAGTTTGGCCCCGGCTTCAGGGATACGGTACGAAAAACCCCGATCGATTTATGGCATCTTGTGTTGTTTAAGAAAGATTTCTTTGAACAGAGAAAAAATAAAAGAAAAGAAAGGTGGGTGGTCTCATCCTTAAAAGACATCTCGCGTCAACGTTTTACGGTAAGCCACGCCGAATGCCAACAAAACGGTCCGTTAAATATTGTGCGAAACACGCGAGCGTAAAAAAGTACCAAAATGAGGCGAAAAAATTCTTATAGTTTTAAAGGGGGATGGCTCCTTAGTTATTGAAGGTTTCCTTAAGTATTGATGGCTGCAATTTAATTTACGTTGTCCCGCATACAAGTTCAAATCAAAGAGGCAGCTGGAAGGTTGAGAACAAGGAACAGCTCTCTGCATGCGTATAGGCGGTGCAGTAGAAACGACGCGCAGCTCCATCCTGAAGAGGAACATCACGCGTGTTCTTGTCTTCGGCTTATAGCGATCAGCAGCTGTATCAACCCGTTGACTAATGCTGGACGACGGATTGCCCGCAGATGCGGGAGTCACAGCCTGGGCTGAGAGATTTAACGATAAACTGACAATCAGTTAACCACAGCGATGTTGGCTACTAATTTACAAAACTATTTGGCTGCTGCAAATAGAATCTACGCAGGGACAACAGCGCTAATGCACGCCTTGCGCTGCTTTCCTGGCGCAGACCGTACATTTTGCTCAAATCTCACGCTGAGCCTGGTCATTCGCAAAGTCACGCACATAGTGGCCACGTTTTCTTGTTTATCACCGTTGTGGTGAAGCCCACTTGCGGCGATTTTTCAGAGTGTACTTGAGGCAATATACACTGCTGTCCACTGCTATAATAAACGCGAGAGTCTTAAGCGCGCTCCTCGGAATGTCTGATAAAGCCGGCGTGAAGATGTGCAGAAAGCAGTAGAGCATGTGTGTGTGTGTGTGTGTATGTGTGTATGTGTGTGCGTGTGTGCGTGTGCGTGTGGTTCCATAGTGTGTTTGGTGATTCACTGCAACCCCCAGTAGTACCCATATTTCATTGATTATTTAAACTGTGTCGTATTGTGCTTTTATAGCGCACCATCCGAGAAGGTCTAGTGTTGTTAGTGGGCGCATCCAAAGACATGACATTTTCTCTTCGGCACGACCGAAAGTACTCAATGCGAGGAACATGCGCCCAGGTGTTTAAGTATTTCATGCCGTGTGCCTTCCACCTAATTAAGATAAGCCGGCGCGGTATTCACGAAGCACTCTAGAGGCACATTGGTACACGCTACTGCTAGAAGAAGCAGTTCGTACGGTGTATCAAAACTGCATGGCCACGGAAGTTCCTGAGTCCCAATTACTGGTTTCGGTTTTGTTTTGTTAACGACTGCACTAATTTATAGAAAAGCGGTTAATAATAGTCGTAATCCCAGATCTGCCACAATACTGATGCATGCTAGCTTAGATATAACCCTCGCGGACTTTGTAGGTATCCAGAAAAATTGTGAAAAAAAAAAACCTTGCATGTCCTCGTCTACATTCTTTTCACTTTTTCTTGAAAAATTTGTTCGAATATGTGCTTGTAAATGTTCACAGTTTTCATTTACGCAGCAATACAACTTATAGAAATTTTTTCACTCAACCTGGTAAACTAGCAGTGACAGCAATCTGTCGCTATATAAATTCCACATTAACAGTTTCACCAGAGGCTGTAGTGAAATGAATAATCGCGATATTCGTCAGTTAAGGAATTTCGATCAATCGGTAGGCAGCCCCTGTCAAGGTACGTATGAACTCACCAGTCGTGGGATGTTCTATATATGAAGGTGAAGCCAAAATAAAGACCAATTCAGTACGTTCTTGCCATGGTACGTGGTATATGTCAGACAAATGGAACAATAATTCACGTTAACCTACAAGAACGTAAGGAATTGATTTCCTTTTTATTTCTTTGAGGGGGTTGGCTTCCCAGGATAAAATTAACAAATGTGATTAGTTACTTTTTTAGTAGCTTCGCGTTTATTTTCAGATGACGGGGTTTAACGCGCCGAAGTAACACCTAGGCTACGAGGTGCGCCATAATGAATAAATCCGGGTTAATTTCGACCACCTGGGGATATTTACCGTGCACTTAAATCTCGGCATCCTGGCGTGTTCACTTTCCGCCTCCATCTGAAAAGCGGGCGTCGCGCCCAGGAATCGAACCTCAGTCCTTCTCACCAGCGCAAAGCCTTAGCAATTGAGCCTTCACGGTGGGTTTCGCCCCTATTTTCTGATCCGTTGAACCGTGGAGCCCGTTTCGGGAATGCGAATAATTCAAAAAAGGTAAAAGGAAACGAATTTAGCAGCAATAACACGATTGGGTAGAGGGCCTGCTGCTTTATGTTCGGTCTATTCCACCCAACAAAGCGGCGTGTGGCAATTCAGGGCACCCAAAGGCAAAATGTGTTCAACTGGTATTTCACCATAACACATTTGTGGGGGGCACATTACCAAAACGAGTCTTACAAAAAAACTTACTTTGGATGGCCCAGATGTCAAAGTTTCCCAGTGCCGTGGCAATCTTCATGAGGGACCCCATGCAGGCCGTCGACAGCCGCGGGTCGTAGATGAGCTCGCTGATGACGGGGTAGAATTCTCGCATCACGATTCGTTTAATCTTTTCCGAGGCATGATTGAATGCCTCCAGCGCGCGGTCTGGCTTGGCGGTCGTTGTAGTGGGTGCCGCAGTGGTAGTAGTAGCATTCGCAGTGTCTATTATCGTCGCAAATTCGCCGTATTGTAGCGAAGAGGCGGCATACGGGTGCAAAGTGAACGCAATAATTAGGATAAGGCCCAATTTCGGCGCCGGTGACCGTACATTCATCCTGCTATTCGTTCTGGCACGCAGTAGATGAAGGCTGTTGACGATGAGTATGCGGTACGGATCCCTCGGTCTTGGAGCCTCGGTCTAGAGCAGATAGTGAACTGAACGCATGATCATCGTGCACAGCCCCAATATAAGTTTCGGTCATGACAGTTGCGTTACAGCATAATGCAAGGGCTGAGGAGGTTGGTATGAATGGAGGTGAAGCGTGGGATTCAACTGGCAGCGCTTGCTTTATCGCCCCTGGCAACGGCCGCCTTTTCCCACGCGTCAGGAACGGCGGCGTGGTCTCGCTCGAGATCAGCTCGGAACGCTGTCCTTGGGGCTGACTAATTCCCACCGTTATGGTAAAATAAAATAAAAAAACTTTGCGCGAGTGACTTCTAATTCTCAGTGTTTCCCCTATTCTATGGCGATGATAATTACTCAGCGGCGATGACCGCTAGCTGTAGAGTTCCGTGGGTTCCAGTTTCGAAAAGTCCCCGTCCGTGGCCGTGCCCTTGAAGGAAGCTGAAACAGACTGCCAAGCCGAGAAACGATCGGCCATGAACCTATTTCACTTATTACTAAGTAGCCACTCAGGATCTCCCGCACGTGTACTCCCGCGAGTAAATCAGGAGACCGCAGTTCTAGCCGAGTGTACTGGTATTTTCTCACAGAGGTAGAGATCTTGATAGGATGGCGAGCTTCCCGGCAGGAAGTTTTGTACTGAGCGAGCGTGAGCTTTATCACGTAACGGGAAACCTCCAATGGTTCGGTGCATCTGAGTGGTTATGAAGTTTATTCCCAGAGGCACCACGTGTCGATTCGTCGAAACGTTGCCAAATATTAACGACCTCGTGGGCGCGCCTCGTGGATCACGCTTTCCCTCGAGAAACGGCGGAATACCTAATGAGATAGCAGTGTTCGTACAGCAACGACAGCATTGTTAAATGCAACGCCGTATGAAGCTTTTCTTTCCTATTGCCTTTTTGTATGACCAAGTTTGATGTGACGAATGAAAGGGGAGAATTCACAGTCATGTTTCGTCGCCTACGACACCGGCGCACGTGTTGTTGGGTTTTTCTCTTTAGCTTTCATTATGGATACGAAAGTTGCTTGGTTTTCAGGAGGGAAATAACGGAGCCTTACTGGGTAGACGGGGCACGTGCGTACCGAAAACAGTAAACGTGAGAGGCGTTACGCCGATAGTTACCAATTTCTTATGTTCTCCACTACAGCTTTTCTTTCCCATCCTTCACTTACAATAGCTGCCTAAAACGATGCCTCAGGGGCCAACAGGGGCCAACAGGGGCCAACATTTACGATGCCTCAGGGGCCAACATTCACCATTTTTTCTTGAAGTAACACTATATGCAGAATGCCCGCATCAAGAAATTACAACAACAACAAAAATCAAATAAAAACGAAAAATGCCACTTTTTGAGGGTAACCGTTACGAGAAAACGTTACGAGTAACGAGAAAAAACGCCTAAAACGCATAGGCCTCTGATCCTGGAACTTCATTTCGATACTTCCACCAATGCACAAATGTGGTACAAAATCACAGCACAAATAAATGTTAGAACGATATTCATAAGGATTCCCGCAAAAAACGTATGCTGGTGCTTCTGAAAGGACTACTATTTCGGAACAAGGCCTCCCAAAAAAGGTAGACATAATATAATTTAAACGTTTCTGTTGTGGTGGTATTTTCAGGGACTGGTTTCTGGAATTCATTTTTTTTTTAAATTTTGGCTACCTTCTAGGAATTTTATTTTGTTTAAAACAACAATCGAGGTTCTGTTTGGTTCTAAATATTTTTTCCCACTTTTCACTAAACGTCTTCTAGTATATAAAATATGAAATCCAGATCTAAAACACTTGCTAAAAATAACTTCGTGCACAAAAAGTAACGCTCGCCTTTGCGACCTATTGTAACACATGCAGCTACTTGTGAAAAAGTTTGTGTGCGCGGCGACAGCAAACTTCTTTCAGTTTACGACCCGGAAGGTCCGGAAGGACAGCTTCCCTTCGCAACCAGTGCGCAAGGTGAGACGACCTTGCACGTGCACGCGCAAGGGCACGTGCACGCACGAGCGGCTTGGGCAAAGCCATCGTCAATAAAGCTTGGATACTACGGTCCAAAGCAATACGGAGTCCCCACAGTGTACACGCACGTGTTTGCACTGCCCCTCTCTTCTCTGTCTCTCCCTCCCACAATTTGAAAATGCTTCCACATTGTGGGAGGGAGAGGGTGAATAATATCTCCAGTGCACTTCCTTTCCTTTTCCTTTCACTCTCTACCGCAACCAATACTACTACTCTTGCATCTACAAAACATTGGACGCGCACCTGGTTGCTTCGCTGCAAATTTTACCGAAAGACTTCAGTCTTCGGCGGCCCTCTGCCACGTAGCCCCCTCTCCTCTTTCCTTCTCGTACCCTCACTTTCTTCCCCTGCACCCTCGCTCTCCCGTTATGAATGCAATGGCGGTTTGCTCAATTATTCTAATATATCCCACGTTCGCACTGCCAGCCTGCAATCTATTGGGGCTGTTTATTTGGGGCTCTTTCTTTATCTTTTGTTTTTTCTTGTGCTTGGAGCAGCACGAGCCGAAATCGCTGTTCAGTATTTTTTTCCCTCGCCCTTCCTTGAAACCGTTTTTGAACGTGTTCTTTTCATTTGCTATCGTAAAAATCAATTCAACGTTTATGCTTGATTAGAAGAGCGCTGGTACTCCCAATATTCCCAATATTCCCAATTCTTAGTTTGCCTCAGATATCCCTGGTGTTTCCTTTCCGCTGAATAATGTGGACATGCATGAGCCATTCGGCAGTGCTGGTTGTTATAAGCAGTCCTGCCTTCGTGTTCAAGCATTATTTCCCTTTGGCGGGTGGTTAAATCTAGTGAGAAACTTTTGTGGGTTGTAGTGTTAAGGATTTGTGGTAGTGAATTTTTCGATATTAACTCAGACGTTGAGTTGTAAATAGAGCACTTTATGTGTATCGTACGCTGCTTGGCGACCCATGTAGTTCCCATGTACAGCGCGTCCTCTTATTAGTTGAAATAATTTCTCTTTCTCAGGGACAGACAGACAGACAGACAGACAGACAGACAGACAGACAGACAGACAGACAGACAGACAGACAGACAGACAGACAGACAGACAGACAGACAGACAGACAGACAGACAGACAGACAGACAGGCAGACAGACAGGCAGACAGAGACAAATTTTCGCGTTGAAGTAACCCAAGAACGACAGTAGTCCTGAAAAGGCGGGAATATTGGTATTTATTCTACCTCGTGCAGGGCGGCCATCTGAACAAGAATTGTTAGGAAGGATATTTTTGAAGCGCCTCGCTGATTCTGTCATGACTTCAGCACTGACGCCATGTAGAAGACTCTAAAACACTCCTAACTTTAACTGAAGTAAGAAAAATGAAGCATAAAATGAGAGCATTCTTCTGTCTAAATTCGGGCTTAGTGAACTTGTGCTTATAGTTGCCCTACTGGCCTCCTTTTCCCTGTGCATCTGGTGTCGTAGATGCGTATAGGATATTTTTCTGAACACCGGTAACGCCTGCTACGTTTCACATTTCGATGCGCAATTTTTTTTTACTTCGTCAGTGATTATAGTCACTCCACTGCGCGATATAGTCGTCAATCAGATGAAATGGCGTCATCACGTAGAAGGTCACATTACCTTTGGCTTGAGCGGCGCTTTAACAAACAAGTGAAAGAGACCGCATGACTCATTAATCGCATCAGTTAGATAAACACTTCGCCCACGTGTTTCCCAAGCATGCCGGAACTGTATGTCCCCAATAAATCCCACCAATAGCAACATGTGTTTGTAGTGAGATCATAGGAGAGGAAATACCCAACTGACTGCGTGAGGACTGGTTATACCCCTCCCCCTCCCCCCCTTTCAGCCGGTTGAGAACATGTAATCGTTGTCAGCATTTTCTTTCGGCTTGACCTTATCGTTGGAGCAGGCCCGTATACAAGATTTCTTTTCGGGGAGGGGGCGTCCAACCCAAGGTAACTTTTCTATGCAAATGAGGGGGGGAGGGGGGGGGGGGGGGCTCCAACTTTATTTTACACAAGATCATCACAAAATTCTTTTATGTAGAAATCATGAAGTCCAAATGTGAATATGCTCAAAAGTTCACACAAGAAACACAAAATACAGGCCCAGGATAGTCTTTCCTGGAACCTTTAAATGAGAAAATTTTGGTCTGTGTGTCCGTTCGTCTGTCGATTCAACCGCCCAGCCGAAACATTTGAACAGGTCATTTATGTAGGCAAAACATTTTTACTACGCACGCTAATTATGCATACGAAGCCTGTACAAGGAACACACACACACACACACACACACACACACACACACACACACACACACACACACACACACACACACACACACACACACACGCGCGCGCGCGCGCACGCACGCACGCACGCACACACACGCACACACACATGCACACGCGCGCGCACGCACGCACGCAGTTAAAACGAGAAAGCAATATTACGAATGTTGCAGTGCAATGCGTAATACTTCTTGCGAGGAGAGGTGGCGGGGGGGGGGGGGTATAGGGCTAACGCTAAAGGGGGGGGTATAGGGATAACGCCCCCCTCCCCCTCCCGTGGGTACGTCCCTGCGAGGGGGTGTGTGTCAAGGTGTGCACATGATGACTTATTGGAGTTTAATAGAGAGCACGCATACGTGGAGTGGTATACCCTAAGCGACTTTTTCGAAATCGGCTTCAATCGCAAGTAGCGCCCGTCCATATCATGGTCGTGCCTTTCTCATCTTTTTTTTAAACTTATTTATTTGTCTATTTTAAACATGTCCAACCAACCTGACTATAATTATTTGCTCTTAGGACATATACCCAGTTGCCCAAGCGCAGGGGACTTGACCCGGGGAAACATTTTTTCCCATTTTTTCCTCCCCCTACCCCTGAACATACAGCTGAACATACGTGAGCGCTCTTCCAACTTTTTGCCGTACGATATTGCCGTAGTGTGGCGTGATAAAAAAATGAAATGAATCCACTCTGTCAGTATCCACGTATGCTATCTCCCGATAAATAAATAAATAAATAAATAAATAAATATTATATATATATATATATATATATATATATATATATATATATATATATATATATATATATATATATATATATATATATAGATATATATAAGAGAAGAAAAACTTCGAACAAGGTAAAAGCACGATTGTGGCCTACGTTTCAGCAAAGAGAACTTGCTTTCCTCAGGGCAATCTCTCGCCTGGCAGGCAGGGTTTATATAGGGGTAGGACCCCAGGTGAAAGGAGAGGGAAAGATGGAAGGGAAATTGAGTAAGCTGATTGGTTTCGGAGTGTGTCGGGGGAGAGATTGAGGGGCCAAGAAGGTTGTCTAGTTTAAGCGGCGAAGTAGGTCACACGGAAGTCAGCTGATGGTTGATATTCGTGGAATTTTTGGACAGAAAGGATGAGAGGGTGCTTATTGACCCGCCGCGGGGTATAGGGAAAGGATCTCAGAACCGCCGGAAGCAGACCAGGCGGTGAGGGTGGGGTCCTTATCAGAAACTATCTGCAAGCCTCAGGTCAAAAGAAAAGATAGAGACGGGGGAAAACTAACTAGGTCAAGGAAAAAAGAAAAAAAAAGGAGAAAAAAACAGGGAGGGAAACCACATAAACCCACACACTAAAGAAAAAGCAATGACCCGGCAACTGAAATGGCACGTGTCACCCACGGCAACATTCCTGGAAAAGGCCTGTCCTGAAACTCAAAAACGAAAAGATAAAGTTAGAGTGACGTACGGGGCACAAGACCACGCCGAGTAAAAAAAAAGGAGAAATTAATAAATAAAATTGAATTCCAAAAGCAAAAGTTGGAGGCATGAGGGCGAGTATTAAGCTAGACGCTAAGGAATGAAAAAAAAAAGAAAAAGAAATTAGGTGACCAGGTACAGAGCAGAGTGAACGGTCATAGTCTTTGGATGAGGTATATGCACGAAAATGCCGAAAATACACGAATATATATATATATATATATATATATATATATATATATATATATATATATATATATATATATATATATATATATATATATATATATATATATATATATATATATATATATATATATATATATATATATATATATATATATATTGCGGATCGTCCTTCAAGAAGAAGGACGATCCACCTAGGGCTGTGAGCCTATGGGGAAGGAGAGAGATCGCGATACTGGCTGGTTCGGACGTGTTATTAAACCAGTGCTGTGTCCTCTTTAATAGTTGCCCGTAGCATTTTTGGTGGCTGCGGTGGGATGGACATGATGACCCGTAGTCAAGCTCGAGCCCTCGCCGAGATGCCGTCCCTTCTTGCCGCGCCTGCATCCAGCAGTGAGGAGTCCCCTGAAAGACAGAGCCGCGCGACTGCCTACCAAGATGATGGCGTCTTTTGCCACATGGACTCGGACCGGCAAGTGACCCATGATCCATCCGCATTGCTTCACGTAGGTGGCTTCTCTGACAGCAGTCCGTTTGCCACCCAATATGTTCCCCCTGTCGACGACTGGGGCCACGCTACAGGTCAGGATCTGCGCGAGCCTTACATTTAATCAACGGCAAGTCATAACGTTATCTCTAATTCTGCTGCGAGGAATCAAGCGTATTCGGGCCAATTAGAAGCGCTCTTTGCAACTTCGTCGGACACCTGGACCACCATACCAGCATCATCGACGAAAAGATGAACTCAGTTAACGGAAAGATGTCTGGCTGCTTAGTGGATGTCAACTGCGCTCGTTGTACCCACCATGCCTGTTGTACCGCCGTTGGCAACTCAACAACAGTCTGTGCCAGTTCCTCCTAGAGAGTGAGCGGTTGAAAAAAACAAAAATGCATTAGGAAAAAAGATTTTTTTCGTTTTTTTTTCAACCAGGATAATATTGAAAAAAAAAAACCTTTCTGGGGAAATTTGTTGTGATGCGACCAATCTGCAGTGAGGGAAACGCTTCCTGGAATGAATGTCTTGGCGTGAAATCGTACGCAGTTTTTGAGAGCGGAAACTCTGCTTGGACTTTTGGGGTTCAGAATGTAACAATTATATTATTTTAAGCGTTAACGGAAACATCTATTGGGCACTTAAGCATCTTAAGTGATTTGAAGGCAAAAGTCAGCGATTATTGGAGACTTCTTCACTTTTGCTTCCTGTTTGCGGTGCCATCACACACACCTGTCATGCGGTACGCATCCGTTTAATTCTTGTTAAGGAATTCATCATACTAGCGAACACACACAGGGACAAAGGTAATAGAGACGACGAAACACACGACGACGAAACACTAGCGTGTGTTTCGTCGTCTCTATTACCTTTGTCCCTGTGTGTGTTCGCTAGCATGATGAATTCCTTAGTTAGTAACCAACTCGCCCAACTTACCGCCTTAGTAATTTTTGTTCCTTGCTAGCGCGGTACAGGGTTGGGGATGTAGTTACTACTCTTGGCTGCTGCTCTTGACGACCCGGGTTCAAATCCCATTGGAACCCTAATAAGTTTCTATGTATATTTTTTTACTAATTTTATTTTACAGCGGCCGTAATTTGGTATCGTTCGCGTAGTCACCAGCAAGTACGGTCACTTTTCGCGTTTAATTAGTCATGTAAGGATTCCGCCTTAAGAAGCATGTCGATTTTTTATATCTCTGCAGAACCATCATTTTTCAAATTTTCATATTTTTCTGAAAAAAAGAACATAAAAAAGAACATTTTTTTTCACGTCCCTCAAAATTTCATGAAAACTTACATCTCTACGTTCGTCCACCCGTTTTCAGTGGTTCTACCTCATGGGCAGCCTTGCGTATCCAGTTTGAGTCGGTAGCTATGGCCAATGGTTGGTCTCTTACTGACCGGGCTTGTGCTCTGGTGGTACAGCTACGCCCTCCCGCCTCTGACGTACTGGAATACCTGCCGCAGTACACGAGACTCGACTACTCCAGGTTAATGAGCTCGGATCTGTGACGATAGTGAAAGCAACGCTTCGAGAAATTGTCTGCTGCCTGCCATCGATCGAGACTAGACGCGGCCAAACCGCTGGCGGCTTCTTGCTCATTATGTCTCGCTTTTAGTCTTGGAGGTTATGAATGTACAAAACGTATTGACGACATATCCCTGGTTCTCTCACCATGCCCAGGCACCTGTTTGAGCGTTTTTGCGAATGCTCTTGTTCGTGCAGCAAGCAGTAGCCAGGGGATCCCGGACTAGGGATCCCCTCCACCACGTGGTTGCCCTAACCGCAGCACCTGTTGTTCTCCTTAAAAACTTCATTCATTCATTCCTTCATTCATTCATTCATTCATTCATTCATTCATTCATTCATTCATTCATTCATTTTATTCATTCATTCGCGCCAATCAAATGTATGTCTGTCAGCTGAGGAAATGTTGGAGACAATTTTAAAAGGACCTCAATAAATCACGGCTCACGTAGAAGTCTTATTCTCTCCTTTAATGTGCAGGAAAAAGCCATTCAGAACTTGGGTGTACGGTTGAATAGCCTCAAAGCTAACGTTAGGGAAGCTGAGGCAAAAGATAGTACCGCCGGTAAACTAACTGCAACCGCTCAGACTGTACAACAGACCCTGATCACAGCGTACTAAACTCACTGACCTTGATATTCACAGCCGCAAACCCAATACAACTGTTTTAGTATTGCTTAATTAAGGTTCTGGTGAAGCAAAATTGTACCTCTAGAGCGAGAGTATCAATAAATTGTATGAAAAAAAAAACCCGCCCCATTTCGCTCTGTAAAGGTGCATGACCAGGAAAGCTAAGGAACGCAACTAAGGTAATGTGCTATATGCAGTACGTGACTTCACAATCGAAGGAGACGCACATTGGTTATTTCCAGTTGTCAATGTAGGCTATTGTATTGTTTGTACGTAGACTTGGCTCTAGCGCCATCTACGGACGACACAGCGGTGGCAATCGAAAAGCGTATGTCGCAGCTATGAAGAGTGCTTTGGCGATTCAAAGGTGGCGAGTAGACAGAGTGCCCCGCAGCTGCCAGGGAGCTCGCGACGACGCACAAGTGGAATGTGGCGAGGGTGCGAACAGGTGTCAGGCGAGCGCGGGCGGTGCACAGGTGGTGAATGGAGAGGGTACACCGTAGCTATCTTTAGCTGTATCGATGCTACGAGGTTCTCTGTCTACGCGTTCGGTCTATGTACTCATCGATCTACTCGAAATTAGCATTTAAGCGCTCCGCATTAAGAACAGTGCGGGAGCCGCTCCCCTGTGGCTTGGGTTCACAGGCTAGACCGGCGTTCCAAAAACCAGCGGATATTGAATTTTGAAGACTATAGAGTAGAGCCACCTGACCCACGCCCCCCCCCCCTCCCCCCTTTTCCCCCTAAATACAAGACATCTAAACTCGTGTGATGCCTGATGACGGATGTAAGCTAGGAAGCGTGTGGCTGTGGGTTCTTGTGGAGTGAGTACGCAATCGTTTCATTGTTTCGAAGTGCATATTCTCTGAGATTCATGGCGGGGCAGGCGCTTGACAACGTGTGGCGTTTGCAAATTTTATAACGGACGCTTCATTACTCCAGGTACAAACCCAGTAAGCGCCTCGTAACGCCAATCTGACCTTCAAGCTCAGCCAAGGTGAAGCCAGCGCTTCGCGTGGTTGCGCGGAGTGAAAGCATTAAAGGGGCCGTAAAGACAAAATACTTTTGTTTTATTTAAAAGTTCTGGTGTTTTATACTACCCTCAGCACTGGTTCGGCAGCAAACGATGCTTGATTTACTGAGAAATTAGACAATTTAAGCCGCAATTTAACATCTCCCGCAGCATTGTTTGTTTCGTAACGTCATATGTGCAGGCGCCTAAAACGAAAGTTAGCATGTCGACTGAGGCTGCCGCTATCTACAAAACGCCCATTTGGTTACCGTCCGCCTGCCCAGATGACGCAGAAATATGGCAATACCGCTCAAGGACCGCTGTTCGCACTCTGCTCTGGCGGGACTTGTATATCTGCCGTATGTTTCTTACGGTGGAGAATAGTTGTTTTGTGAGCCATTGGGTACGAATCTCGAAACAGGGCCACGTATGTGGGCAGTGTCGCTTACGTCGGTTGGCCAGTGCCGTGACGGACAAGCTCAACGAGCCCGACGGCAGCATCAGCCGGCATAGAGCCACCCCAACTGTTTCTACGTTTACCTGCTCGTAAACATAAAAGCAGTTAGTGGGGCTCTATGCCGGAAATATTTCTGCTATAAAATATGCTATAAATGTAAGCGCAAATATCTAGTTTGCAAGCCTATAACATCGTCCCTATTTAATTGAAGTTGGATTTTTTCGGCCTCAGCCCATCGCAACAAGCGGCCCATAATAACGGATACGGTCACTGCGGGAATAAAGTTGGTGATTCGTTAACTTAATCTCTGCGTTCCTCCTTAAAGAGCTTAATTGAGCGAAGTTTACATTAAAAGGGAGACCAGTGTTATCTAACGAGGATCTTTGGAATTAACCAAACTCAGTCTGTCTTCGTGGCCCCTTTTATCACTCGTTTGTTCCATGGCGAGGGGTTAGGAGAGGGGGACGAAGGAAATATTAAGGGTGCGGGCCGCCAGAAAAAGGTACAAGGAGGCACTGGCTGCATTCCAGTTCACTGCGCGTTCGCGCCTAGGCTATCGGCGCGAAAGCCGAGCTACCGCTCGACAAGCTTGGTTTGAACGCGTTCAACCACGGCAATTTTTTCGTAATTTGATGCTATTTGCTGCGTATAATTTCCGTGTAGGACACGTTTCAGCTCCTTTCTGTGCATATTTGAGGCCTTCCACGGATTTCTGCGAGCCTACACTCAAAGAAAATTGTCTGGTTCTGCTTCAGCGCAAAGTTGGGTGATGTTGATGCTGAGCATTCGTGATAGGAGCAAGCGTGACGATTGCGGCACTGTTTTGTTTGTTTTTCACTGTGTTTTTGTGATTATCTTTCCACGTATCGTGTACATAAAGGCGTTTTTTCGTGTTTCTGCGCATTAACTGAGTTGAAGTTCTAGCGTGTGTTTCGTCTGTTTTTTAGCTTTGTCCCTGTGTTAATGTTTGATAGTACGATGAATTACCCGGTTCAGCTTCGCCACAATAAACTCCATTCGTGTTCTCCTGCAATGAGGGACCATTCCCACATCACCCGTCTCAATTTGAAGTTTTTCAACAACACAAAACACAGCAACACTCGATTTACCAATTCATGCCACCGACAAGGAACTTTGGAGGGTGGCGATGCCGAGCCTACGATTTGACTCATATGTTCGTTCAGCGGTGTGGCATCACGCGATCCAGCGAGGCGTTCTGCATGCAGAGCGCAATGCCACAGCGCTGACCACACGTTTGATTTGAATTGTGCAATAGTTACTGTCGTTTGCCGTATTCAATTTGTTGGTGGCATTTACTCGTAGATCGAGTGAATTGTGAGGAAGCTGAACCCCGATATTGTCTTAGAGTTTAAAGTAAATCGTGGTCACTTTTTGTGGTTAGGTGCCGCACTGTAGTGCCGGCTCTCAGTTTCAATGGTGAGGTGATTTGTTATGACGGCGCCAGGTCCGGGCACGACTGGCGACTGTATCGGCCGAGCAACGTGAGAGCAGCGGTGCCAGAGGATGAAATTGGGCACCAGGTTTTGGAAATCTGGTGCCCAATTGAAGCAAAAATGTTTTTCTGTTGTGTGGTCCTTTGGAGTCCTACCGAAGCATACAACGCGCCTGTTCTTGGGCATTGAGCGTCCGAGTCGCAGTTTCCCACTCCAAACAACAACTGCCGGCTTCGCCGGATTCTGTGCGTGTCTGTGTGCGCCGTTCTGTCATTGGTGTGACCTGCTCCCTAACACGAGCGCCACCGACGTTTAGTAAGTAGCTA
Source organism: Haemaphysalis longicornis (assembly GCF_048455015.1). NCBI lineage: Eukaryota > Metazoa > Arthropoda > Arachnida > Ixodida > Ixodidae > Haemaphysalis > Haemaphysalis longicornis. The sequence continues at coordinate 200,785,749 of NW_027526203.1, forward strand.
AATTGCATACCTTATATTGTACGAATAGCCATCATCACAGGCTCCATCTACATTGTTGTTGTAACGGTTTGTCTTTTACACATACTAGATATAGTTTTACACACAGTGTTATTGTCTTAATGTACCTTTCCTGTCTAGACTACAATGCACAATGAATGGAAAAAGCAAGTTCAGAAGAGAAAACAGCGACAGTGATACCGACAGTGGCGGTGATGCGTATAAACTGGTCAAAAGAGCAACGAAGGCGTACGACAGCGGCAGGAAATATTTGAACTCGTGGGAGAAAGAATTTCTGTGGGCCACTACAGTGGGGTCGGGAAATTCGGGACTACCATTCTGCAAGCTCTGCCGTAACTCCCTAAAGCGCCACCGCGGAATGCTCAGAAGACACGCCCAAGGAGCACAAAACAAGAACACACTGACGTCGCTGGCACTGAACTTTACGAATAAACTAGGTGTCCCGGACAAATTGAAGCGCGCTGAGTTCCAGCTAGCTATGGCAACATGTTGCCACTGCTCGACTGTACCAGTAGATCACATCGGTGACGTGATTAAACAGAATGCCACAAGCACCACGCTTGGGAACCTACATCTTCATCGCACGAAGTGCACTGCTTTGCTGAATTCAGAAGTTTTGCCTAGCCTGAAAGATGAACTGATTGCCGACATGAGAGGAAAATGGTTCTCGCTCATGCTAAAGTGGAGCACTGATATGGCGTCCGAAATGTTCCTTGCTGCGTGCACACGCTATGTCAGGGAGAATTCGGGCGAGGTCAAGACTGCCTTCTTGGAATTGCACCCAGTTGCACAGGCTACTGGGGAAGCACTGTTCCTCGCTCTCACTGAATGAGAACAAAAGCGCAGCCTGGCGTTTGCAAACTGCATAGGGATTTCATGTGATGGCGCTGCTGTTATGGTGGGAGTGCACAACAGCATGTGCACAACAGCATTAATCTGTATTTTGACAACTAGGCAGTGGGAGGATATAATTAAGTACTGATAGTTTAGTTCTCGCAAACAAATTTCGCAAATGTATTTCAAAAGAGAATTAAAATATCCCCCCTCCGGGATAGGAGGCATCGCAAGAAGAAACGAAAACACCGTCTTGATGGCTACTCTTTGCGATTGCATGCTTAGAAAGGTTGTTGTTGTTTTAAGTCGGTATTCACATAGTATTCCCCTGGAGGAGGGCTGTGCAAAAATAAAATTAACAGTAAGTACAGCAAGAAGGCGTAATTTGCTACCGACGATTAACAAAGTTAAGTAGCTGGAATTGCGCCATATCTATCATTGTTTATGGCTTGTGAAATCTTGTGAAATTTTGGCAGGGAGCTGGTGTCGAACCTTCTTTTCAATCTGACACCGCTGCGTGAGAGCCCCAGGGTTGGAGAACGAACATCACTGCGCAGGCGCAGCGCTTGAAGGCATCACGTTAATTTTTTTCCTCAATCGTAGTAGCATAGTCTTCCAGAAGGTAATGTGCCTCCTCCTTTCCACACTGCAGTTATCGTTGCATACTATTCCAGCTTCAGCAGGCGCAGTATTGCTGCCGCCGCCGTCGCTTCCAGTTGGTGGTGATGACGTATGGGAATACGTCATCACCAGCCGTATTTGCAAAATTTGCATTCTGGGGTGTCGGGTTGGATAATGGTGGCGTATCCAGTTGGGGTGAGGCAAGTGCTCGTCGGGATTTTACAGAGAGTAGCTTCTTCGTTTTTGTGTAGCTTGGCATAAGGAGGCGGGAGGTTATCTCTAGGGGGCGGGGTAATGCTTGGCGATGCCTTGGAAGGTGACTAAAGGTGGACTGTCTAAAGTGTTCTCGGCAGCCTGGAAGAAATGACGCAAGCTTTCCGATGCGCATAGTTGTCCGTCAGGGAGGAATCTGCTGCAGTCCGAGCAAGGCCTATGTTGTGGGTGGAGTGATGATGGCTGAGTATCTAGAGTGTTGCTAAGGCCGCCTTACGTGACAAGAAGCTACGACAGGCAGCCTGGGAGTCGGTAAGTATGATAGATGTAGTTTGAGTGATGGCGATAACTATGGAAAATTCTTCAGCCACCCAGGTTGAGAAGGTGTTCAGGGACAAGACCACTAGTCTACGCTGACGAGATGCAGAACAAGACTTTTGGGGTACTTGAAATGTGCAATTAAGCATGCCAAGAGGGCAAATAAAACAAAAGGAGATCTGGCTCTCTTCTTGTGGCGCCACCGCGCGGCCATCAGAGCCAAAATAAAAAATAAAGCACGAAATACCCTTCGTGGCTCACCAGCGCGGGCTCCAGAAATAATTCCTCGCGGCACGTACGTATGTATGCCTACGGGGTTTAAACGCAAAAGCTTTATGGCTTCTCCTGGCGATACTTTAATGCTATATCGCGGGCATGTTGTGCTGGTTCATTCACCCTACCTTAATACACATTTATAACTTCTCTGTATGGAGTTCCGAATGGTCAGTGGCCTGGTAACCAGAGAAGACGAAGAAAGGAAAGCGAAGAGAGAAAAGGAAATACAATGTAAGAATATGAATCTGTATCATAAAAAAACAAACCTTTTACAAATACGGTTTGGTTAACGTTTCGTTAACAGGTTTTTGCACTTTAAGACAAAAACTAAAAGTGCCAAACATAAATGCATTGCTTTTGTGTCCGTGCCCTTACGGCTAGGGGAGATTTAAAGCCCGTAGAAATAAAGACGCAATGAGATACCTCACGCACTTGGAAATGAATACGCCACTAAGAAAATGTTGTTTTCAGTTGTAAGGCAGAGGAACAAGCAGTTTCTCCAGACGTCGCTGCAATGAAAATGTTATTTACTGTAGATTGGCTGCTGTATATACCAGGGAATTGCCGATGAGCACGCTTGCGTAAGCGCCTGATACGCATACACGCGACGGGAAATTATCCTCGTGTGGAAAAGGTTTCCTGCGCTTTGAATCGCGTGGCTGCGCATGCTCAACTGTAAAAAAGCGTGTAAACAGAGGCGTGTGAACGCTGGGCGTCATTCGCATGTATGCGACGTTAGGGAGGCATTATCGTCGCAAGAGAAACGCGAAACGAGCATGACCGGTCGTTATCTGGGCGCCGCGTAGATGTCAGATGAGAAATTCCTCACACGCATGGACAGAAATGACTGAATTTGCGTAATCATAATAGGTATTCCCTTCTTGCGCTGTCGGTGTAGTAGTACCTTGACTTTACCTCTACAGGTGTCTTACACGCACGATTTTTTGTTTCCAATGCCATGTAGTTATCACGCGTGAAGGTAGAGATCGCTGAAATGTTCCCCGTACAAAGTATTGTCATACGGTGTCGTAGGATGGGTGCTTCATTCCGTCGGTGTTGGCAAGTCACCACATATAGCTATAGTTCATTTAAATCTGCTCTTTTCCGCGCCATGCGACATAAAGTTTCTTGAGGGTCGTCAAGTGAAATATCTTGCAATCTCAACACGTCAGGGAATTATAGAAGTGTGGGAGCCTGGATGGATACACTGAAACCATCGCTAATATTAAGGCCCGAATAACAAAAAAAGGAAACGACCGCACTAGTTCATGTCCTTGACTTTCTTACTGCCTTCCGAATTTGCACGTAGTAAAAATAATTACAGCTTAATTATCTTCGTCATAGCCTTTTCTCCCCTATAATTGAATGTAGCATCCGCTGCTCGATTTGCAGCATCAACAAACGGAGCTAAGGATGAGCGACATCAGTCAATAAGACCTATACAAAGCGAATCACGCTGGGAGCGATACCGGTATAGGTTGGCTTATGAAACATGACACAAAATTAATATTAGACTTGACAGGGTGTACTGTTTAGCGAGTTCGTAGTTCATTGTAAAATGGCTACAGCGCTAAAAGGAATAAAGACACGAGGAAAACACGGGATATGTGCGAGGTGGTATAGTCAAACTACGCGAGGGCTCACATCAAATCGACAAGTTAGGTAGCAAAGGCGTTAGTTGGGTGTCAATCACGTTGTAACAAAAAGATATTTATTGATTGATTGATTGATTGATTGATTGATTGATTGATTGATTGATTGATTGATTGATTGATTGATTGTAGCGTTTAACGCGCCGACGCAATGCAGGCGATGAAGCGCGCCGTAGTGGAGGGCTCCGCATTAATTTTGACCACCTGGGGATCTTTAACCTGCGCCGAAATCTCAACAAAAAGAGATTGATTTTCTTTCCAACACGTGGTCCGCATCGGATAGGGCATACCCTGGTACCTTAATGGGTGGTGCTACGTCTGTAAACGCCTTTTCATGTCGTGTGTTTTTCTTGGTTTTGGGGGCCTGTTTTTGGTTTAATATTTTATTACCTTCTGTCGTTAATATGATGGGTGCGTATAAACGGCGCAAGTTTCTTCATAATCAATTCAGTTAGAAGTCAGTGCTCGTTCCGTCTTTCCGTCGTGTCTTTGTTCCTTTTCGCGCTGCAGCTATTTTAAAATGCATATTACACGCTCCTTTTTACAGATATTATAGGATAGAAAAAATCGGAAGGTATTCTGATGCATTCTATTTGTGACTTCCGTCACCGAATTTATGGGGATAATTTCTTAAAATTTGTGTTAATCGCACTAAAATAACATTAGGCGTATTGCGCAATCGTATTTGTTAAAGATTCCATGCTCGAGTGCTGCATATATACTGCGTCCTGTGGTATAGAAACAGGGCTCTTTCGGGTTGGGTTCCGTAATTTGTTAGCTTTTGGGGGTTGCTATTCCGCCTGGTGCGGGTGGCGACCAAGGGTCGCCGGTCGATAACGATGGTCTGCAGATCCCCGTGATACTGAACGATTTATTGTGAGAGCCTAAAAGAAAAACCACGTGATGCAGTGAAGTCATGTTACAGAGCTTGCAGCGCCACGCTACAACAATCCTCCATCCTTAATGTGAATAACGGTCCACTAGTTTCTTGTTAAGACGATATGGTCGTAGTTCCGGGACCAGGTTATCTTCAACGGGGAGGCGTTGTGCCAGCGCTGTTTCTTCAGGAGGCGCCGACGCTAGTTACAGCACCGACGCCGTTTCATGCTTTGTAGTAGCCTTCGCCACTTGGCTGGACTCTTGCGCCGACGAACGTGATACAAGTGTCGTTGAAGCTCACCCGCAGCCGCCTGGATGGTAGCCATGCGAGAGGCCGTCGTTTCATTTAGAGTTCCGGAAAGCAAGCGTTCTCCTGGGCCGAAATGGCGCGCCCAGACGGAGCCACTGGGGCCAAGCGTACTCTCGCTCTCCTCCTGCGTGCACAAAGGAAATGATACGGGCGGAGGAAGGCAGGTGTCCGGGCACGATCGAATTTGGTATCCCAAAAGTCGCCTTCACGCGGACCTTCCGTCTCCCTCAGGAGTTATTCGATAGTTGAAAAGAAGCCTTGTTAGACGCGTAGGCAGATTGTCCACCTGAAAATTCTTCAAACCATCCTTAATGGTGTGAACGGCCCTTTCTGCTAACCCGTTAGATTGTGGGTGGTATGTTGCAGTCCGCAAATGCTTGACGTTATTTAAGCCAAAAAGTTGGCAAACGCGTCGGATGGGAATTGCGTTCCGTTGTCGCTTACCACTCACTGCCCTTGGTATGCCTAACCGGCTGAAAATTTCACGCAGCGCTGCGATAGTAGCGTCGGCCGCGGCGTGCGGCATGGTGACTGCGTCTATCAACTTCGTGTGAGAATCCACTGCCACCAAATTTATCGCACCGTTCAACGGCCCCGCAAAATCCGCATGCACCTGTAACCAGATCTGCGTCATCGGCCAGTTAACAGGCGGCTTGGAAGGGGGGGGGGGGGGCATAGCCCTTGATTGTACAGTCGGGGACTTAATTTTGCAGACCACGCGAGCAAGTGGCAAAAGCCACCGATGCGCGCTCTGGAGGCCCAGCGCCTGTTGTCAAGACCGGCGCGGCGCGCATGCGCGTCCTGTTTTACTCGCAGGCACGCCGATTTTCTCGCTTACTGCAGTGGTGCTGCAATGGTCACTCAAGCACCGCATAGCGACGCCTTTGTAGCATTCCTTTCTTCGCGATGGCACATTTGGGGCCTAACGTGACGATTGCGACGCTTTCGCGCAAGGGCTCTTCGCGTCCTGATAAACACTTCCGCGGAATGTTTTCTTTGTTTGATTTGCGCTTTATCGTGTATAGACGATGAGACTAGCGGCTTGCGAACGGCGTCCCCGAATGAAGCGCGTACGAAGCACAGTCTAACGGTACCGCGCTACCGACGACTAAATGCCAGCTATATGAATAGCCAACCTTTATTCACCTTGTTTATTTTGTAATTTGTCCACTGAGCCTATATTTCAGCTCGCTCTCTGCTGCCCATGAAGTAGGTGATTTGCAAGTTTGATAAAAGAGATTATTTCAGTGTTTTTGCTGCCTACTTCATTACTTAAAGATGATAGAAATGCGTACCCATATAAATTGTCTGTTCGTTCTACGCGTCGGCATTATTCAAAACGACACCTCAGGTTCCCACCGAGAAACGCGATAACATTATTCACTACTTTTCGCCGTGATATTAATCACCACTTAGGGCCTTTCAAATGCTTTTGTCACTAATGAACGGGTGTTCAACCACTGAAAAACAATCAGCTCCTTTTTCGTTGTTGACCTTGTCCTTCCGCTCCGCTGGGCATCTGCAAGGTGGCCCTTTTATGATGGCGGCAAAAAGCGAAAAGGTTCAAGAGTATTCGGGGTTTCGGTGCATGTTACACGTCCCCAGATCAGCAAATTTAACCTCATAATCAATCAATGCATGCCGACCTTGAAGAATCGCTCCGGCCTTGGAGCAATTCATCCCCGTAGGCATGAATTCCTCCCCTAACAGCACCTCTTGGCCTATTAGTAAGCCGGCAAATGTCCCTTTGAAAAACGTATTCTCAAATGTAACGAATAATTTCACGCCATTCAATGGAAACCCGAGGTACCATTTTTACGAGTGCGACGGGTAGAGCGAACAGACAATTTATATTGGTGCACATTTCTATCATTTTTAAGTAATGAACTAGGCAGCAAAAAAACCGAAATAATTTCTTTTATTAAACTTACAAATCGCTACTTTATGGGCAGCCGAGAGCGAGCTGAAATATATGTTCAATGGACAAATTACAAAATAAACAACGAGAATAAAGGTTCGCTATTCATACAGCTGGCATTTAGTCGTCGGTAGAGCGGTACCGTGAGACTGTGCTTCGTACGCGCTTCATTCGGGGACGCCGTTCGCAAGCCGCTAGTCTCATCGTCTATACACGATAAAGCACAAAACAAACAAAATAAAACATTCCGCGCAAGTGTTTATCAGGACGCGAGGAGCACTTGCGCGAAAGCGTCGCAATCGTCACGTTAGGCCCCAAATGTGCCATCGCGAAGAAATGAATGCTACAAAGGCGTCGCTATGCGGTGCTTGAGTGAAGCGAGAAAATCGGCGTGCCTGCGAGTAAAACAGGACGCGCATGCGCACCGCGCCGGTCTCGACAACAGGCGCTGGGCCTCCAGAGCGCGCATCGGTGGCTTTTGCCACGCGCTCGCGTGGTCTGTAAAATTAAGTCCCCGACTGTACGCACGTGGTACAATTACGCGCCATTTGTTCGACGTAACTGGCCATTCGGGGCCACCAAACACTCTTTCGAGTGACCGCCTTCATCGCAGAGGTTCCCTGGTGTGTTTCGTGGAGGAGGACGAGCCGCAGCAGCACAACGACTCGATGGCCCAAATGAAACAGATCATGAGCCACTGTCAGCGCCAATTTTCTGGACGGATACCGCTGCGAGTGCCAATCTGATACTTTCCGGTCACGTGGCCAACCGTTAATTAATAAAGACCGCACCATTTTGAGCAGTTCGTCCTTTGACGTCATCTGCTGGAGCACCCGTGACAAAAGTAGCCTGCTGTTGAGTTGTTGCAATGAATGCACGTACTTACTCTGGCAGCTCCTCCGGGGCTTCCTCCGGGATCTACAACGAAAGTCGAATGAAGGCGTCCGCATCTTGGTTGTCAGGACCCGGCTTGTACTCGATCTTGTACAGGTACGCTCCCAGCAGCAGTGCTAAACGCTGGATCCGGACAGCGGCCATGAGAATCGTCGGGCGGTCTTCTCGGAATAGTCCCACTAACGGCTTGGGATCTGCAACCAGTAAAAAAATCGCACAAGCAGGTAGTCCCGAAACTTCGTACCCCAAACACCAACGCCAGCGCTTCCCGTTCAAGTTACGAATAGATTCTTTCCCTTTTAGACAGCCTTCGCGAGCGCAACCCAATCGGCCTGTCGTTGCTTCCAACTCGAGCACCACTTCTACGGGGTGTGGGGAAGCATCACACTAGAGGCGCAGTGGGTTGGTGGGATCGAAATTTGCTTGCTGCAGTGCCAGCTTCGACTTGTCCAAGACCTCCTACTGTTTCGGTCCCCATACCCAGCGCGAATGGTTGCTTAGCAGACCGTAGAGTGGAGCGAGTAAGCTAGTCATGTTAGGAAGAAACTAGCTGTAGTACGTCAGAAGATCAAGGTAAGAACGCCATTCGCTTACGTTCTTGGGACTCTGAGCATTCATTACAGCTTCCAGTTTCTTCTCCAGGGGTTGTAGTCCTTCGCTGGTGATCCTCTGAGCAACGTATGGAACCTCGGGTAGCCCGTCAAGATGGCCTCTAAGTTCACACCTTCCTCATGACTTGCTAAGCTTTACAAGGTAAGGACGGGAACTCCCAAGTTGTTTAGATTCTGAATGAGGTCTTGACCGCCTTAACATGGCCCTGATTGATGAAGCACTGTCACTGGCGTAGTAACGGTCTTGTCACCGTACGACACGGGAAGGGTCAGCTTACCGGCAACTGGCACTGGTCTCAAGTAGCACGACAGCTTCAAATCAGATTTCTCGAGTGGTGGCCAGCTAGCTCGAGGCTTGTTGTAGGTGTCCCAAAATAATCCATACTGGTGAGCCGGGGCCCATTTCCATGACGAGGTCTACACCCCCCCCCCCGCCCCCTCAGCTGAACTTGCTTCAGCTGGGGTGGTGTGGACGGGGCCTTGCATCAGAGAAGACAACTGCGAAGACAGTGTTCGGTTGTCCTCCGAACTTGGATTTTCCGTAGCTGCGAATGCCTTTTGCTTTCGCTGGCCTTTCGAGCGGCATAACGGTGCAAGGTGTCCATTCCTGTCCTTGCTGCTTTTCCACGAGGACTTAGGTCGCCGCTCACTTGCCAGCTTATGTCGTTCTGGCTCGACCTTTAATCAGTTTTGTGCGCGGTCCGTCCGCTTCAGCCGAGAGCACAATGTTCTTCGCTTCCTACAAAGTCAAATTCAGTTGAGCAAGCAGCCCCTTTGGGTGTCGACACTCCGAATGCCACAAACTTCTGTCCCGTAGCATGCGGTCCAACATCTCACCGAATTTGCATCTTTCAGCCAAGCTTCCAAGTTCCAAAAGGAACCTTTGAGCCCTCCCTTTGAATTCGACTGCAAAAAAAAAAAAAAAAAAATACTGGTGGCCACCTCGCTCTGCGAAAGTGGATGTCCAGCAAAGCTGTTGTAAACCACTACAAATGGGGATGGAGGAGGATATGAAACGTTTCTCGTCGTCTCGGTGGGCTTAATTGTTGCTTGCGCTCGGCTAGTGTCACTAGATAAGGGTACAGAGTATCGGCACTATTTTCTGTTATTGTTCCGTGCCGCCGCAATGATTATTGGTCAGTTCACATTACACGCCATTTGTTTACACTGCGATGGTTCATGGGCGCTTCCATTTTGTTGTTTATGCGTTTTAGTAGGTCAACTCTGGTAGGGTTAGCTTGTCCTCCCGGCTCAGATTGCGGCGGCGTGCGACTTACGCCATTCGGAATGCGAATCAGCGATAACGCGTGTAAGAGCATTTCACCTCCACAAGTGTGTGCAAAGATGTAGCCAATGCTGAGTCCTGCCTAGCCTGACGCATGCGTTAGGCATCTTGAGCAAGAACTACGTTATTTAGGGACAACAGTCCTGCCTAGCCTTCAAAGATAATCGGCAAACATATTACCAGAAACATGTGGTGTGTGTGTGTGGGGGGGGGGGGGGGGGGATCACATTGTTCACAGGCGCCTTATCATCCATAATGCGGTTTCGACGCTTGTTTTGTGGTTTCCTTAAACGAATTCTGAGCTCTATGCTGTATGCCTGATTAGCCTGCCGCAAGCGCTCGGAGTCTTTGGCCTTGGTGCCTTGGCATTTTTGCCCACGGAGATCGTTCTTGCCCAGGTGAAACCGTTGAGGGGCAGATGTATACAGCTTTACTGTAACACTTTAGGCTGTCCGCTATTGCGTACAGCTTCGGTGCGAAACATCATTCCAAGAACTGCACCGTTTCCGCTTAGGATAACTGATTGACGTTTCGCGGGGCACAACGCCGACACACCACATCGATGGTTTTTGTGCAGAGTTCCGAGACGAGAAGCGCTCTCTTTCTTCGCATGATCTACGATGCCGTTTGCCTCAAAATACGACTCAATGAGGATAACAAACGAGTCCGCTTATCGTTTGTGTCGTCGAACTACGGCACTTGGTCCAACCTTTCTGCAAATGCGCGGTTGTCTTTGTAATCTTCGAAAAGCTGGTTCGATGCTCGTCGCCATTGCTATTCCGCCTGCGCCGTGCGGTGACCAAGGGTGGCCGGACGATAACGACAGTACGCATATCGCCGTGATGCTGAACGATTTGTGAGAGCCTGGCCTTTTAATAGCGCCCGCTCGGGAAAGAAAAATCACGTGATGCGGTCGCGTCATGTTAGGATGCTTGCAACGTCAGGCTACCAAAGGGGTAAAATTTGGGCGCTGTATAAAAAGTAGCTAAGGGAGAACAATTGTGTTTCTTATTTATGTGTTCAGAACATTTTTATTGTGTTGTTCATTCAGTAAGATGAAGTTATTATTGAGCTCCATTAGTATCGTTGGTGTGCCAATATCTTTCAGGAGCAAAATGTACGACAAAAAAAGGTAACAGCGCCAAAACAAGCTGGACGAACTCAGACGATCTTTTACTGCGCTTCGGACAGTCATGCTATTCCGGAGAGCCGCTTCAGTAACGTCAGGAGAGCATTTGCCAAGGGCTGGCGTAAGTACGTGGGGTAATTTAATCTACACACTAAATTTTTTGCACCCTTTCTAGCCGGAAAGGGTGCAAAAATCTTGTCAAATGGCGCACACCTTCAAAACGTATTTCGACTAAAAAAGGGTGTAAGGATCAAAAAAGAATTCTTGTGAATACCCTAAAAAAGGGGTGTAAGGCTGCTTAACACCCCAAAAAAGGCTGTGGGCAGCGCAGCTAGGCGCGACAAGTGGATCGCCTGAGCGCGCAGCATGACATACAGACACATTCAACACGCATAAGTCCCTCTTGGACCACGGATGAATTGAGTGAGAAAACCAGCGAGATGCATGGGAAGAGCGAGTATGTACATACTTATAAACACATCTGCTCAGCTTGCTTTTATAGCCAGCAGAGGAAAGTCCTCTGATAGAGTCGGTGGGCTAATCGCAAAAATCAGATATTTTAGCGCTAATTTTAAAATTACTCATTTTAATTTAGCATATACAAGTGAACATGCGAATTTCCAAAAACTTTTTATACGCAAGGTTGTTATTATGTTCAATAAGTCATAGACTTTTATTAAATACCGTACAAATATTCCACACCATTTAAGCACGCACCAAGGAGGGTGCTAATTATGTCAACACACCTTTTCCTACAAGGTTGGAAAGCTACGAATAGGGAGTTGGGAACTAAGAGAAAGGGCGTGAAAGACCGCCAAAGACCTCCAACTTTGGAGGTATTTTATACCCGTTTACACGGTGGACTGAACCTTCTCTACAAGCGCGGTATGTTTTGCACCTCACGATGCTTACACGAGATGAATTGGCATAGTTTAATACCAGCGAGCTGTTTAATCTTGAGCTAGGTTCGGTGGCGTTAGCGAAAAATACAAAAAGAAAACTGCCCCGCCTGTAGAGGGTGCACCACAGGAGATAGGGTATTATAACAGTGAAGCCGGCTTTCGAACCTGTTCGAGTGTGAGCACAAGGGGCGCATGCGTATTCGCACCTCTTGCTAGTCTATTTTAAAGGTATTAGTCTTTTGGGGGCACTAAAACTAAAAAAAAAATTAGTGCCCTTCCACTCTGTGAAGAAGGATGACCTGCAAAGCTGGACGCAGTCCACGGAGTGCTTCAAACAAAACACGTTTATCGTAATTTGCGAGGGAGCATATTCCCTAGCCAATTAGCTGACTGAATCTCTGGCGGATCCAAGCTTTGTTCTTGCAGAGAAACATGCAACTGCCTGTGTCCCTCCCGCGTCGTAAGCATCTTACTATTTGTGCAAGGCCGGGTTCAGACTGTTGCCGCAACTGTCGTAATAATTTTAACAACTGATGTCATTTCACGTCTCAGCCAACCGAACTGCTTGACATGGCATTTTTTACGTCCATAGATAATCATACGGGATTTGCGTCAGTAATCTGAACAAAGCCTAACACACAAACCCAATCCGCTCTACCACAAAGGACTCCGGACAGGTCCCATTGGGCCGTTTGACGTCCGCGTTTAAATCTCGCACCAGCACAGCGGACATGCCATCCATCAGTACGGGCATGAAACCCAAAGCTGCACGTGCACGCCTCCCCTCCTCCCTCCCACTATTCACCACTGCAAACCTGCGCACGCATAAACCGGCAACCGGTCTTGTGCGCGTGCTTAGAAGTGACAGATGCCGTTGAAAATATCCCCTGAAAGCTGTCTGAAGAAGTTGTATTGGCTCACGCCGGTGTTCCAAGCGGGCAATTTGCTGTTCATCACGCCCCGCACGGGGCACCTTGAGTAATCTTGGTGACGGTGTTGGTGACACCGTGGACCCCGAGCCCCCAACATAAGCTGGATCCAACCGTGGCGATGTGTTCTATGGTGAAGGGTAGAAACCACAAACGGTGGCCGTTGGAGCCCAGGTCAAGCACCGGCGGATTGGCTCCCTGTCTGTCTACCAGGCAGGGAGCTCCGGGACCTCTTCAGCTATCAGGGTAAGGCTGACCAAGAAAGTACCCCCGTCTCCCTGCTTTCCAATGTATCATATGGCATTTTCCAAACCCCCCCAAACGTGATCGGCCCCCGAAAAGGGGCCGCACCGAATTTTCTTTCCCACCTCTTTCAACAACTGTCTTGTCAACAACTGTGAATAACTATGCTCGTTTTCTTGTGATTCAGTCAGCTGACTCAGCAAGACCTGTCGCTTCCATGTCCGTATTCTTGATTTTTAAATTTCTGCAAAGCACAATAGCTGGCAAATATCAAGCTAAAATGCTCAGGACCGGAGAAATCCTTGTAGAACTCAATGCCGAACAACAAGCCCGCACTCTTCTTGCACAAACCCGCATCCATGATCTGGACATCAGGGTCACACCCCACAGGAGCCTAAACAGCTCCCAGGGTGTGATTTCTGAGACAGATCTCCCGACGGAAACAGATGCCGAGCTTCTCGAAGGTTTAAAGTATCAGGGCGTCACAGCCGTCCGGCGCATCACGATACGCAGGGACGACAAGATAATCCCCACCAAACACATTATCCTGACCTTTGACCGCTCGGCACTTCCACAATATATAAATGCAGGCTTCATTCGATGCTCCATTCATCCTTACATTCCGAACCCGCGCCGTTGCTTCAAGTGCCAGCGGTTCGGGCATGGTACAAACTCTTGCCGTGGCCGAACGACCTGTGCAAAATGCGCGGCGTACGATCACCCCAGCGACAACTGCCCATCCGACACCCTCAATTGTGTGAACTGCGGGGGGCCGCATGCAGCGTACTCCCGCAAATGTGAAAAATTTTAAACAGAGAAAAAGATCATCAACATCAAGGTCACTGACAACATCACCTTCCCAGAGGCGCGAAAGAGGTTCTCCTCCTTCCCCCTGGGGAGGTACGCCGACGCAGCTCGCCGGGGGGCGGAGCGGCGTCTGGTTTCGGCTAGGACCCAGTACCGCGAGTCGGACTTGATCCCGCCTCCCCCCCTCTCCCCCCCCCCCCCTGGGTTGCCTCATGCAGCCCAACCCGGCACCACGCCGGTTGCTGAGGCAGCAGCGTTTGTGGTGCCAACCGTCTCTGTTGGGACCGATGCCTCTCCCACCGCTGCCTCCCCGTCCTCCAGTGCATTGGAGGGTGCCGAAGGGATGGACACCGGGGGCCCCACATCGGCTCCCACCGCCACCGCACCGCCCGTGCTACTTCTGGCGCCCGCGACACCCGCGGCTGTGGCGGCTCAAACGAAGGGCCCCTGAAGGGGGGCCAAGTCCGGGGGGCCCGGTTCGACGGGCACACCCAGGATATCGGACGACGAGATGGACGTCGTGCCGTTCTTGCCTGCAACGCAGCGCAAGGAGCGGCCTCCGACGTCCAAACCTACAGAAAGGAACAAAAAGCCCAATCCAAGAGTCACAGCCCCGGAAGTCGACACATGAACACACACACACACACAATCCATTCATTCTTAAACGCAAATAATGGGAACAGAAAACATAATCCAATGGAACTGCAGAGGCCTCCTTAAAACTCTTGATGATGTGTATGAGATGCTGCATGCCAATCAGCCAAGTCTCGTGTGTCTCCAAGAGACACACCTCAATTCCAAACAGACAGATTTCTTAAGGAGGTACATGCTATTCAGAAAGGACAGGGTGGGCTGCACACACTCTTCTGGGGTGTGGCCATAATCACCCGGAAATCGTTAGCATGCCACCCTGTCACTTTGAACACTGTCCTTGAGGCTGTAGCAATTCGCACAATAATATTCAATAGATTGATAACGGTGTGTTCCATATACATTCCTCCTGATCATGCACTTTCGACCTCTGACTTCGAGGCGCTGGTCGACCAGCTGCCCGAACCATACATCATAACAGGCGACCTTAATGCGCACAACTCCCTTTGGCGCTCCTCCAGAATGGATGCCCGAGGTCGCCTGATAGAGAAATTCCTTACATCTTCAGGAGCATGCCTTTTCAACAAAAAACAGCCTCCATACCATAACTTAGGACACAATACATACTCACATCTTGACTTGGCTATTGGTTCTGCTTTTCTCTTTCCATGTCTTGAGTGGGGTGTGGGCACGGACCCATATGGTAGTGACCACTTCCCCACTTCACTAACGTATATAGGTAGAGGCCCAAGCAGTCCATCTTCCCATAACAGGTTTAATGAATCAAAACCAAACTGGAGCACATTCACAGAAACATCTAAACTACACCACACATCCATAAAACACCTACACGTGGAGGAAGCTGCCCAACTCATCATGGCGCACATCCTCGACGCCTGCCAAAAGTCCATTCCGCAGGCCTCCAGTGCGTCCCGCAACCCAAGGAGGCCCTGGTGGAACGAGGACTGTAGGCGGGCGCGAGAGGCCCAGAACAAGGCGTGGGGTGTCCTTCGCCGGTACCCTACGTCGGGTAACCTCATTTCTTTTAAACGGGCAAAGGCTTTTGGGAAGCGGGTGCGTCGCGAGGCGAAAAGGGAGAGTTGGCGTGCCTTCCTCACTTCCATCAACTCATACACAGACACACGCAAGGTATGAACACGTATACGCAAACTCAAAGGATAACAGACACACAGCCTGCCCCTGGTCAGTACAACAGGGGACACACTCGAAGACCAGGCTAACACGCTTTCACAACATTTTGAACACGTGTCCAGTTCAGCATACTACACAAACACTTTCATAAAACACATAACATCAGCGGAAAAGAACTCCCTGCGTGATAACAAGTCGCACACGTCCTACAATTCTCCTTTTTCAATTCATGAGCTGAAGGCCGCTCTGACCACATGTAAGCCTTCAGCTCCAGGTGCAGACAAAATCACATACACCATGATACAACACCTACACCCAGAAACTCTTGAAACACTCCTACATCTATACAATAAAATATGGCTTTCGGGGCAAATTCCAAAATCTTGGAGGGAGGACATAGTAGTGGCGTTCCTGAAGGAAGGAAAGGACCCTTCCTCTCCCGCCAGTTATCGTCCCATCGCCCTGACAAGCTTCCTGTGTAAGCTCCCCGAGAAGGTGATAAACACGAGACTGGTGTACTTTCTTGAGTACAACGGTCTTCTCGAGGGCTGCCGGGCAGGCTTCTGGGTGGGGCGATCTACAAATGGCCAACTTGTCGCCCTTGAATCATACATCAAGGACGCTTTCATTCACAAACAGTTTTGCGCAACGGTGTTTTTTGACCTTGAGAAGGCCTATGACACCGCCTGGCGCTACGGGATCCTCAGTGACCTGAAGTCTTTCGGTGTTTCGGGCCATAAGCTCAACACTCTTGCTAGTTATTTGTCCGAAAGTACGTTTCGCGTGAGAGTAGGTAACGCACTGTCAAGGAGTCATGTGCAAGAAAACAGCGTGCCGCAAGGTGGAGTTCTAAGCTGTACTCTTTTTAAATTAAAATGAACTCTCTTGGTAAGGCATTGCCACCTACCATTTCTTACTCTATGTATGTAGACGACGCACAGATATCTTTTAAATCTTGTAATATGTCAATCTGTGAACGTCAGGTCCAGCTTGGTGTTAAAAAACTTGCCAGCTGGGCAGACAAGAATGGTTTTAAACTAAATCCAGAAAAAAGTTCTTGTGTTGTGTTCTCTAGAAAGCGCGGGATCCATCCGGACCCAGATATTACTCTGAATGGCGTTTCAATTCCTGTTAAAAAGGAGCACAAGTTTTTAGGCATAATATTCGATAACAAGCTAACATTTGTTCCACACTTGAAACATCTTAAGCAAAAATGCCTAAAAACTATGAATATTCTCAAAGTTCTCTCCCGCCAGTCGTATGGTGCAGACAGGCAACTCCTTCTGAGGGTTTATAGCGCCCTAGTGGGTTCCCGCTTGGACTACGGCAGTGTTGTTTATGGGTGCGCAACAAAAACGGCACTAAAAATGCTGGACCCGGTGCTGCATTTAGCGCTACGCCTCGCATGTGGTGCTTTTCGCAATAGCCCTGTCTATAGTCTGTATGTAGAATGCAATAAATGGTCCCTAGATCATCAGAGGGTGTACATGGGCGACGTTTTATGTGCCTCAAAAATCATGTCTATGAAAAATCATCCTTTTACTCCGACCATTAATGATGCATCCTCACAGCAACTCTTTTAAATGCAGAGCATTTCTTAGCCTCGCCTCTTCCTGCGTCGGACGGCGTCCACAGCTCCGCGTCCGCAGCAGGTGCGCCTCTCCTCCTTCCCTCCTCTCTCTCAACAGCAGCTGGCGCGCGCATGCGTCGTAGTCAGCCCGTTCGCTCCGTCGCTGTCTCGGCGTAACAGGTGCGTGATAGCAGCGCGGTGGGGCGTGGTAGGGCGCGCTCTTCTTGCGCATGCGCGCTCTCCCCCCCGTACTGCTCTCCCTCTACTGCGCGCGCTGCAAATATAAAGCGGCTAGCGGTCGCTCGTGCTTCAATCACTGCGTTGCTCCTTCCTTCCTTAGTTGACGCTCGCTCCCACGTTTACTCTTGTCTGCTACTCCAGCATCACGGAAGAAGCGATGGAAGCAACACTGCCTTCAACCAGTACTGAGGCACGAGCCAACATCATCATCCCAGCACTCGTTGAAGACCCCGTTACCTCCTCCACATCGGAACCGTCGTCGTCGTCAAATGCGGAAGAAAAGGCCGCGAAGCGGCGCGCATACGACGCCGAACGCAAGCGCTTGAAGCGCGCTGCGGACGCCGAACTTCGAGCACGAGAGGCCCAATGCTCTGCATTTACTCGTGTTCCCCTCGCGGGAAGGCGCGGAAATTTTTAAATCGTCCATCAATCTCCATGCCGTTTCCTCTAAGAGTGCGAGAAGAAGCTTCTGAGCTAGAAGTCTCGTTTTCAGGCATTCACAAGACACCCATCATTGATTCAATTCCACCATGGCATCTCCGCCCTGTGTCATGTGACCTGTCTTTTATGCAATTTAACAAGAACAGGTCACCAAGGATTGAGATTCTGCAGCATTTCTTGTTTGTGCAGCATAAGTACCGCTGTGAAGAGTTTTACAGTGATGCGACCAAGACTGCAACTGCTGTGGCTTGTGCTGCGCATGGGGAAAACTTTCACGTCAGTAAAACAATGAACCTTTGTAGCAGTATATTCACAGCGGAAGCATGCGGTATTTTAATGGTAATAAATCACATAGTCGAACATCAAATCCTAAAATCCATCGTGTACACGGACTCTCTTAGCGTTGTACAAGCACTTACATCAGGAAAGCATTCTAAAAACTTTGTCATCAATCATGTTTTTAAGGCCATCATTTCTGTATATGCATCAAACCTTCAAATAACTTTCTGTTGGGTTCCAGGACACTCTGGAATTGTCGGGAATGAAACCGCAGATCGAATGGCCACTGCAGCTACACTCTTGAATGCAATGGACATAGCAACAGTGCCATACACAGACATGAAGCCACACATCAGACACCAACTTTGCAACAGATGGCAAACACACTGGAGTGAACAAAAAGATAACAAGTTACACGTTATAAAACCACGCTTGGGACCATACACCACTTACACACGCAACAGATACACAGAAGTTGCCCTTGCTAGGTTACCGATAGGGCACATACATGTCACACACTCGTATCTTCTCACGGGGTCTTCAAGACCCCAGTGTGGCAGGTGTGGAGAGGCCCTATCCGTAGTTCACATACTCATTCAATGCAAAGCACTTCACACAACACGACGCAAACACTTCCCACAGCTGTACAGACTACACGTCCCACTACACCCAGTGTTTTTTCTGTCTGACGATCCCATGTTTTCTATCAAGTGCGTTTTTAAATATTTAGAAGAAGTTAAATTTTTAGACCTCATTTCATACCACGCGTGATCACTCCCTGGCCCTATACACCAGCCATGCTCATTGTCGTTTTGTGATTTTACTTTTGTTTTTGCTGACTTATCTTAGTGTTTAAGGTTTCACCCCTGATATATGACTATTGCTTTGGCGCTCTTTGCCCCAGTTGTCCTTGCGCCATAAACATCCAACCATCATCATCATGCTGTTCATCAGGGAGGGAATCGCCGCTACTCCATGAGCTGAACTTCAGGCGGTAATGGCGGTGCCAGCTGCTTTGGCGGTGCCATTGTTTTTGCACCCATTCGCGCTTGTGTTCGGGCCAACGCTTCGATTCTTGCTCTTCCTCCAAACTAGCGGCATGCATCCGTCCCATACCAATTTAAAACCTGGAAGCTCTTGAGCTCTATTCTCGCGTACAAACATGCGTCTGTCGGTTTTCCTTCCCCCTCGTATGCATCTTACTGTGTGTGTAAGATGTCTGTGTAACACATCAACCCACACCCGAACCACTCGATTGAGGAGGACAGCCGACTAACCGAATCTAAATCTCCCACCAGCACAACCGGCATTTCATCGGTAGCGGCATGAAGCCTAGGTGTGCGTGCACGCCCCCTTTTTCTACCCACAAACCGTGTACGCATAAACCGGGAACCGGTGATGGCGCATATTTAGGCGTGAAAGACACCGGCGAAAATGTCGCTCGGAAGGCCTTCCAAGCTGAAAACGAAATATGGGTTCAAGCCGGCGTTCCAACTGGGGAAATTTCTCTCCTACCGGGAGGGATTCGCAGCTACCTGGCGAAGTGAATTTGAGTGGAAACGGCGATGGCGCGTTTTGGTCGTTTTAGGGGGCAGCCCTTTGGCAGCCGTTACCTGGGCTTCGCGGGAGCGGCGTCTGTTTACGTCGGCGTAACCGAGTGAGCGAACGCAGCAGCGACGAAAGAAAACAGAGAGAAGCGTCTAGCGAAGGGTGAAGGGGAGTACGACACGTGCGGCTACGGCGTCATCTCTCTCACTGCCTTTCTCTCACACATGTTTCAAGTGTCGCCATCAAGGAGCGCTGTCCCCATGACACTTTCCCCTGACGCTGTTCCATTCTCCGCTAATCCAAACCACGTGACTTTTGCGCGGGAGTTTCAAACACGATTCGCAACATGCTGGCCCCCGGAGGCGGCGCACTGCGAGGTAGCAGCAGAGTAGAGCACTCCGCCGTACGTTCGCTGATAACGCGAACACTTCCCGAGACGCAGCAGAAATGCGCCGTGACCGAGAAGACTGCAGCTAGCGCTGCGCACAAATTTGATATTAGGGAATGTAGTAATCGTCAGTCCATTTTTGTGCCCATCCGTACTTCTGTTTACTTTTTGCAATCATCTGATAACCGCATACCGCCGTTAGCTGCCGACTGCGCAACTTGCCAAAGGGGCATCGGTGGAAGCGAGGGGGAAAAGGGGAAAATAGTTGTCCCGGAGTGGCGCCGAGTAAATCGATGACACTGGAATAAAAAATTCCCCCGCATTTCCCCGAGGGGGAGAATGTGAAAGTGTGAATGCACGGTTGTCGGCCCGCTTGCGGCGCTTGCGCTCGGCCCCCGCAGCCCACCGCCTCGCCGCCTTCTCTTCCATCTCTTCCATCGGGTTTGTAGTATCACGTGTACACCACGCAGTTATCAAGCCGCTATAACGCCGCTGAGTCCCAACGCACGCCGCTGACGACGTAGTTTGAATGCGTTAAAGATATAAGGCGCGTCACTAACACTGATATCAGCGTCGCGTCCGTGGCTTGGTCGGTAGAGCGTCGCGCTGCGGCCGCAAAGTCCTGGGATCGAAACCTGGCGCCGGATGCTGTTTCTTTTTTAAATATAGAGGAGCACTGCGGACGCCGCCGCCGCCGCCGCCGGCGGTGGATGGTTTGGGGTCGCTTATAAAGTGCATTCGCACTTAAAATTGGGGAAGGGGGGCGGGGGGGTTAGACATGTATACTGCTTGGCAGTTAAAATTGGCGCAGCTTGCAGTAGTGGTGCAAGGCTGGAGAAACAGTGGAGGTGGGGGTCGACCTAGCTTTTTTTTATTGTAAGGTTTAACGTGTCAACGCCACGCAGGCGATGAGGCACGCCGTAGTGGAGGGCTGCTAAGTAATTTTGACCACCTGGGGATTTTTAACGGGCGCCGAAATCTCGTACACACGGGCGTTTTTGCTTTTCGCCTCCATCGGTCGACCTAGCTTGTTTTCCCCTTGAATCCGCTGTCAGTGGGAATGGCACATTGGAACAGCCGTGTAAAATCCGGCTAAACCTGGCCTCACGCCGCAGCACTTAGCCTAGCCTAGCAAGAACGTCGTAAAACCTAAGAAAACTTAGCAATGCCTAGCAAAACCTAGCAAACCTTAGCAACACCGGAAGAAGCAAGGTCGACTCCCAACTCCGCTGACGTTTTTTTTTTTTTTTTGCCTTTTGTAGGGATTATCCCCTGAGAAATCCTGCGTTGCTCCGTTTAAACTGGAGCGCCACCTCTCCTGCCATCTGGGAATGAACAGGGGGAAGACTGTAGGATAGAGGGGGCGTGGCACGTCCTATGGAAACTAGATAAGCGCAGTGGCGCTTGTCAGCGGAGCGAGTGTCGCCAGCCAGGAGAGGCCAGCCGCCACCAGCCATCTTCAAGGAGCCCGCACGACAGCAAGCGGAGAGACGTTCATCCCGCCATGCCCTAGACCTCCGGACAAAGACGTGCTGGGGCGAATACATCCCCTGTGCCGTTTGTGATTTGTTTCCACTGCTCCAGTAAAGCCCGTATTTAAGTTCTAACTTTTTGTGCAGTGATGTTTTGACAAGGCCTGAACACCCTCGGTAGGCAGGACTACCCGCAAACTGAACATCTATTTTACAAATTTTCTAAACCCTACAGAAAATCAACGCGTTGCACTCAGTCAACACCCTTTTCGCCACACAGAAAGAGTGTAAAGCTACAAATTAGGCGGTTGAAACCTAAGAAAAAGGGCGTGATAACTTCCCAACACTGTTATTCTACTTATACTACACCTTTTTTAGGCAATGAGGGCGTAAAAATGTTAAGTGTGTATATATAGTGTTCTAATTTTAAAAATTCAAATTGACGTTTCACGTGCCAAAACTAAGCTTGGGCCACGAGGCGCACCGTATATGGAAACGGCCGATCATTGCAGATGAACAATTTTTTTGCTTTTGAACATTTCCTACGCGGTGGGGAGGGGTGTATGAGGGGATGTCTTGAACTTTGCAGTGAAATTATACATTCATGCATGGCCTTTATTATACAACAGCTTAATACCTTTTCCACACCCTTTCAACACCCTACCACAGACAGAGGGTTCTTGCTGATGTCGGTTAACACCATGTTTTCCACACAAAAAGTGTGTAGAGCTACATATAAGGGTGTTGAGATTGAAGAAAAAGGGTGTAATGGCCTCCCAACACCCTTTTTCCACTTATGCTACAACCTTTTTGCCCAAAAATGGTGTAAAAAAGTTTAGTGTGTTTGCTTTGCTTGTTTTTTAGCAATGCGCACCAAACATATAAAACCGAGAAAAGATAGTTTTTTTTGTGGCTTATCATTAAAGCGGACAGATGTTTTATGTTGCACCGATTGACCATGAGTTGGCCTCTTTACCTGTTAATCATGCTGCTAATTAAACTGCACAGGTGAGTTTTCGTGCATATATCTCCGCTGCTTCCTCCGGCTACACCGACGCCTTTTAACGCGATAGCGTTATTAGGCTCATTTTTCGATTTTGCGGTCCCTGCTAGCCGTCCGCTATCAGCCGTGCCCATCAAGCGTCCACTGAAGTATGTACGTCATCGGGGCTAACAGGAAAGTAAAACTGAGGCAGCCAGATCCGAGGGCTCGCAAGAATCGAAAGTACAGAGCAGCGTCTATTCGAAAGTGGAAAGGAGGACAATAATACTAGGGCCGAGACAAAAAAAGATATGTGATTTGAGCTGGCGTCGCGCCTGCGCAGTGACGTTTGTTCTACGTGCCCTGTGTAGTCGCACGCTGGGCAGACACGGTCTCCAGCCGTGCCGCAATTTACGCCACCCATCCCCTCCCCAAAGTGCCTCTCCGACGATCAAAAATGATGGCGGCACCAACATTATGTCACCTAGTTGAAAAGGGGAAAAGATTAACGCCAGGCTCCTAAAAACTAAGAAAAGCCTCGGTCATATTTGGCCCATATTGTAAAACGTCTTTTACAGGGGAAGAGCGGGAATGGAAGAAATGATAAAACTTACTAAGGCACTGATCATGAGCCCGATATTTTACAGCCTGCCGTAAAAGAAACTTGCGCGCACTGAAGGCCAAATAAACACAACCATCAGGGCAGTATATAGGGCAGGCCTTTCCCTCCCGACATTTACGATTAGAGGAGGGGTCTTTTAATTGTGTGTTACAATACCTTTGAAGAAACCAGAGAGGCCAGCCTCCTAGCGCAAAACGAGCGCCAGGAAAAAAACGAAATTGGGACCAGTCACCGTATCAAATATAGGCACACCTCCAGAGAAAGAATGGCTGGATGCCATGACGCATATGTAACCATCCAGCGACTTTACATGAAAGCGATCGACTACTACCAAAAAACATAGATCAAAATCTAACCGAGGAGAAATGACAACCAGAGATCCCAGTCCTTCGAGGAAAGTTCGAAAACCATGGCAACACAGTATACGTGGGCGCCAGGACGTCCTAAGGTACGAAGGCAACAGTTGTCGCAGTGGACTACCATGGCAATCGCTGCGACTTCATTACCCTCCCACACACAGGAACGTAAATAGCGGACATCGGAGCCATCCTCTAGGTGATCCGCCTAGCGGAACTATGGAATGGATGCTTCATCATTACACACGCTGAAAAGTTCATTAGTCTCTTCGCTGCAGGCACTATACCTGAACACTTCAGAAAGATTATCCAATGCACAATGACAAAAGTTAAAATCACATTAAAACCCGGACACAAGGGTCTCGAAGGAAAGGAGGCAGCCAGCCAAGATCCACGCGAACTCGCATACCATGCTTCTCGTTGACCACGACTACCACACTCCCTTCCCCGAGAAATAGGCAAAACGTCTCATCCTACGCCTAGGAATGCCAACCCTCCCCGTTCCGCACGGTTATTCTCAACAACGAGGAATCGCAATTTCTGCGCAGGATACACGCCAACACACACAACCACAAATCCTGCCACAAATCTGGGCTAAGAATTTTGGTAAAAAACATCCTACTATAACTTAAAGTTGTGGTAAATACCAGGAAACACCCACTCTCTCCTCCGAAATCTGGTCATATCTAAGTATATGCTCAGGGGTGAACAACTCAAACATTACATACTCCTCTTATATCGGCACATTGCAGGATGGCCTGCTACGCTTGTAACCTCAAAATCCGCGTGAGCTGATTCTTGGACCCTGGACTTCGGCTTCAACCCTTGGGGTCTACCATCTCTTTACCCCCATTTCCCAAACTTTCACTGTCTCTGACTCAAAAAAGGTCTGTGTGTGTGTGTGTGTGTGTGTGTGTGTGTGTGTGTGTGTGTGTGTGTGTGTGTGTGTGTGTGTGTGTGTGTGTGTGTGTGTGCGCGTGCGTGCGTGCGTTCGTGCGTGCGCGTTCGTACGTGTGCGTGTGCGTGTGCGTGCGTGTGTGTGTGTGTGCGTGCGTGCGTGCGTGTGCGTGCGTGCGTGCGTGCTCGCGCGCGCGTGTGTTCGCGTGCGTGTGTGTGTGTGTTATAAAAACCGTTCCGTCAGGTGTTCCGTCAGGCCATGACGCTAGAGAATCAAAACTTTTAAACACTAATACTGTCATCTTCTCGCTCAAACTGACCAACACCCGCACCCCGCAAAGCCCACATCTTAAGCCACAATTGCAGATGCCACTGATTTTTTTTGACGCGCTGACTAAAAACCTTTGCGGCGAGTCTAGTTCTAATCACTGAATTTCAGTGCCTGGAACGCATACATGGTAAATGCTCCAACTCCGTTCGGAAACGCTCCCTCGACGCCGAAGTGACTCTATCGCGTCGTACGTCTTAAGACCTAAACGTAGATATCATCTGCAACTTTTTTCAATACCTAATCATTGTCAGTGGTGCAGATACAGGTTTCTGAGAAAAAGAAACGCACTTTAAAAAATTCATCCAACCTTGCTTCCTCGCTTCTCTACACAACTCCGAAGACCTGGTGAGGTATTCGTTAACAAGTACCTACCCAATTCCAGTCATGCACAAGGAACCGTAGGCAAATGTACCGCCCCCCCCTCCCCCCACGCACTTTCCACAGTGCGACGCCCAACACAAAGATAATCTACATCACCTCATTTGGTTTTTCCCGAAATGAACTCGCAATCAACATTTTGCTGTCTACACCCCTGACTCCACAATACTCATAAGCCCTTACACTATGGACACTTCCACCTATCACCTAAATACTCTGCTCGGACTCTCAAGCTGCCTTCTCGAGCAGTTCAGAACGATGGGTCTCCCCCATTCTTCTTGACAAGACACCACAATAGTCAGCCTCCTCCAAGGAGACTCACGACAAGATGAAGACCTCCCCGTTTCAAGAGTGAGTGAGCGAATAAACTTTATTTGCCCAGTTTAGCTGGGGGTTGCGGTCCCCCGATGTACCTAGACGACGGCCAGATATCCGAGGATTTCGGGCCACGCCTGAGGCGAAATTAGACTAGCGGTGCGATGCTGCTGTCGCCGTCTTTGCAGGGTTCTTATTTAACCCCTGCAGTTTGGCGGCGTCCTCGGCCAGCTTGACCAAGGAAAGCTGGGCGTTCTCCAGACTGTTTTGTAGCGTGGTCTCCCATTCAATATCATCTTTAGTTAATAAAGCTCTGGTTGGTGCCTGTGTTCAACGCCACAACAACTTTCCATACAACAATAGAAACATACCCACGGAATCCCAGGTCGAGGAGGAGGGGTGCATTCGACGCCACTCTGTACGGTTGCAACAAACAATAAGTTGAGATTTCACAGAAAAAACGGTAGGAAAAAAACGTGAAAGGCTTAGATTTTATTTAAAAAACTTTATGCCGAGCATAAATACGAAGCGAGCAAGAGTTTAATATGGGGCAACTCACTTCGAAACATACTGCTGTCCAAAAGGCAGCAAACTGGGCATACATAACAAGCGCCAATTACACAACTTTCCCAGTAAATTTCAGGAGAGATCGCATGCCTTCAAAGCTTAGCTAAGTTTATTGAGGAATTCAATGACTTCTCATCGCCCTTAAGAGCGCTTTCACATGCGCCGTTAAAGTAGCAGGGACGGAGATTGCCCTGCGGCAGTTCCAGCGATGCGCCATTGGTACCGTCGCACTTGTCGGGAAGGACAAGGCTCTTCTTTCCGTATTTTCCCCCCAAGGATTCCATGGCTTTCAGTTGTTCAGCGGTGCTTTTGGCCTTCATTACCTCCAGGATGACATTTTTCGGCATTATCCTGTTGAAAACCAGGTTGTCGAGGGCGGCCACGGGGCATTCAACCAGGAGGTACACGACTGCACCGATCGCGTAGGACATGACGACCGCTGACACGTAAAGCTGAGCCTGTAAGCGCGCAAGAATGAAGAGACCAGAGCTGCCATAATAAAGCTCTCCAAGCAAGGAGCCATAGGGTATAATCAAGTTAAAATAGCCCAACAAAGCAGAATCTTATGTGTTATTGCGTTGTCTTCACCGAATCGTACCAATAAACCAAGAGCAAAATTACAGCTTCAGCTAACAGTAGCGAATTTCTGTTAGCGAGTAAGCCTGTTACAAAAAGGCCCTGAAATGGCCCTTTTTGTAACAGGCTTACTCAGGCAAAGGGGCCATCAACATTAAAGTTTCTATATATTGATCGAATGGCGTATGGCTGTCAACTGTCGGTTGTTATCAGATACCTTGCGCCAGGGTGATTACTGGAATGTTTTTCATTGAAGTAAGGTGTTCGGCATGACAAAATTAAATAATAGTCCATGTGGTTGAACCTGCCAACTGAGTGCGGTTATCTGCTTGCGTTCTGATGATCATGGGGACACACAGATATGGTAAACACACTGGCAGCTTCCCCACGCTTAGCACAGCTGTGAATTATTGCTTCTGCAATACCGAAAGGGGAAAAATGTCCGGCTTTTTCAGCTAACCTTATTATTTATGAAGTTATTTCGCTTCATGGCACAGCGGGTACGCCAGTAATTAGTCACCAATTAGTAGCAAGGAGAAATGTGGGCCATTCGGTGTCCAGCTACGCACTGAAAGAATGCTCGCGCTAGCGTGCGCACACATACCACGCACAGCACACACAAAAGCGTAATTTATATTTTTTTACTGCTCAGCCTATTATAAAAGCGAGAATCATTTGGGCGCAGCGGCTGCAGCCGCTATTGAAGAGCCGACGGAGCCTCCATCGCCAAAAGGAAGTTGAAAAAGTGGAGGACGGACTGCAAGTTGAGGGACGCTATGTATTATAGTTCAAAAACAGCAGTAGCAGCGCAATGGACGGGACCAGGGAGGACTACAGGACGAAGTGCTGTCTAGCCACCGAATGCTTTGCTTCCGTGAAAAGCTTATAAAGGTGTATAAAGGCACGAAGAAGGGGGTGACACAAACGAACAACGACCTTTCGAACTTTACAAGGCGAGGGGATCCGATAGATATGTTATTTCTTTTGATAGTAGGGGCAATGACGGAGCACTCAGACACGTGTCACCGAGTTCATGAATGCGGTGCGCCTCGCAAATTTTACGAGTTAGTTGGTCCCTTTATGTTGTGATAGTTTGGCGCTTCTTGAATAAAGTGTGGCATCCGAATTTTTACAGTTAGCCTAAAGAATCTTTGGAACGCTTTTTAGCGTTTTCGCATGTTCGCGCAGGCGATCATTAATACATCTGCCTGTTTGGACTACACAGCATGTATGCAAGCAAAGGGAACAGACAGCATTTATACGACACTTAACAAAGTCTTCTTGCGTTTCTTGGTGCATAGAGGTTTATTGTTGCCTTCTTCATTGACCCGTTTACAAAGACCAGTAACTTTGCTTGTGGCTGAAAGAAACCACCTTCACGCCCGCTTTTTACGCCACTCTTTTCACACTCTGAGACTCGGTGAATGTACGGTATAACGGCGAATTTTGTTTTTTCTTTGTGTTGAGGCTAGTCCTTATCTAGATTAGGCTTCTTTTTCAGTTCACAGACCAGGCGTTCTGAAACACTAACGATAATGGCGGTAGGAAACCCGGCTGATTTTAGTCGGTCGATTTGCCTAATAAAACTGAATTCTACATAGTGCTCAGAAAAGCGCGTGAGAGGTGCTTTTAAACAGGCCTTTGCTATGCCCTCTTTGACAACTTTTGAATGTACCGAGGAGTAGGGGATAAAAGTGCCTTCTTTAACCGAGGCTCATAAGTTCGACAAACATCACCTGGGTTGAAAGAAATATGCCTGTCTAAAAATCTTACTATACGGATAGTCAGGCTAAGTGGTTGTAGTTGAGCTGTAAAAACGTCAAAGATTAGTTCAGAAAGTTGGCGCGGTTCAGGGTTGTCACGGTTGAAAATTATCAGGTAACCGTCAACGTAGCAGGACACCTTAGGTGTTATCGTCTGGTCAAGGTTACTATTAGACTGCTGTCAAAGCAGGTCATTAAAATATCGCTAATAACTGGTGCAAGACATGAGCCTATGCAGATTCAATCTATCCTGAACCATTAACTGGTTGTCGGGAGAGATAAAGGTAGCCTGCAGGTAAAAGATAACTAATTCTAAAAACTGGCTCACGTTCACGTCACACGAGTTTTGAAACTTGACGGCGCCATGACAGTCAATCACTCCGACACTTCTTCACAAGGAATGTTCTTTGGGAACAAGTAGTACATCTCCTTGAGATCGACGGAAAAGGCGCTTACACTGCTTGCACAGTCCCTCAGGAAGAAGGACGAGACTTCAAGCGATCTCCTGATGAGGTAGGGGTCGTCTATTTGCAGAACAGCCAATGACTTTCTTAGAATAACCTCCAAGAAGGCGTGGAAATGTTCCACGCTCAGACACAATGACGCGAAACGGGTATGCCTGCTTGTGCGTCTTCGCTGAGAAGAAGACTCACAAATTGTTCATCCTGAAATCTTCATCGATGATGCCAGCTTCGAAAAGCCCGCCCCTTGACGAAGGGCATTCGCCCTGATTTTTTCTTTTGCGGGGTTGACACGAGGAACCTCTTTGAAATTCCCGCTCAGGGCAAGTTGGGCTTTTTCGCAATAGACGCTCTTTGGGGCTATCACAGGCCAAACAGGCAGATGTAGTAATGATCGCCTGCGTGAACATGTGAAAACGCTAAAAGGTCTTCCAAACCGTCATCTTTCGGCTCATTGTAGAAAAAAGGGATGTAAATCTTAGTTCAAGAAGAGCCAAATGATAAATGCATACAGGGACCAACGGAGTCGTGAAATTTGCGAGGCCCACCGCATTTATGAACGCGGGGACACGTGAATGGGCGCTCCGTCATTGCCCGTACTATAAAAAGAAATAAGACATCTATCGGATTCCCTCGCCTTGTAAATTGTAAGCTCTTTTTTTGTTTGTGTCACCCCTTCTTGATGCCTTTATAAGCCGTTCACGGAAATAAAGCATTTGGTTGTTAGTCAACGCGTCGTCCTGTTGTCCTTCCTTGTCCCGTACACTGCGCTGATTCTGCGGTCTTTGACAATGTACCGACCATCCCGAATTGATACTTTGTTGAAGCATTGTAGCTTACATAGAACAGCATGTTGGATGATTCTGTCGCCCCGTTCCGTTATAATCGGCGGTAGCGATGGGATGCGCATGGACTGGCAATTCGAAGGAAAGGCAACGGTAAATGGGTATACACACGAAGGCCAAAATCAATCGCTGCCTCCGCCGCTCCCTTACCACGCGAATGCCCGTCTCGCCTTCCCGTATAAATGTGAGGGCAGGTGGCAGAGCGTGGCGGCAATGTTCATGCACAAGGGTCGTTGGTTGGGGCACTGTAAACATTTTTATCACATTTCCCAGTGCCGGTGATTGGCCATGAGATGACCTGATGCTTTGGCAGCAGTGCCGACTGCCAGCGAGAAAGTGAAAGTTTGCCAGAAGGGATAGACATAGTTTTCCAGCGTCGACGAAATCCCCTCCGAGGCGGGGGTAATTTGCGCAGGTTGGACAAACCACCCCCGACCTCTGTGCCCACGCTCCGGACGGTGCGGGCCGCATGACTGACGCCTCCCGCTCACGTCTATTGACGGATACGTCATTTTGGGGGGCTCGCTTTTCTCTTAGTTGCCGGTGATGACGGATGCGGTGAGCACGCTGGGCGCAACGTTTTGGCTGGCATTCGCTGGCTCCTGCCAAAGGGCCAAGTAATCGAACGGCCAGTCACCGGCGTACGAAACTACAAAACTAGCCAAGCTGAGTTTGCCTAGTGCGACTGATGACCAGGATTGTGAAGGTCCTCTGGCGGAAGAATAGTTTATATGTACATCTATACCTATCAAGAGAAGTGCCCGACTTACTAACTTACTCCCCAATGCCCAGCCAAAACTGCTAAACCTAGACAATTGAAATTTTGGGAGTACATTTGTGTCATGGCGTAGTAAGGCGGGATTTTTCGAAATTGTACTCCTAACCGAGGAAAAGGGGGATATTGTATTTTCGTAAGTTTTTTTTATTATCCTGCTCACCCGTTAACACATCGAACTGCTTTTTGCTGATATTTGTACTCGTTAAAATTATCTAAAAAGTAGTTTTAACTTTCCCCATAACCAACCAACACTATTGGGGTGATTCTGCATTTCGTAAAAAAAAGGGTGTTCTTAAAGGTTCTCCCAGAAATGATTCACTGATTGATTTACCTAATTGGTTTTTGCTAATAAATGTTAATCATACAAACACACAAAAGCGGTTTTAAGGATTCCGCCTCGCGAAATCGCTAAAAGAGCGAAACGAATTGTTTAAATTTACACCCATGACGGGCCAAAAGGGCTTAGTATTTGATGTGAGCGCCAAGTCAAACTGCTGTTTGTGCAAACTTAAAATTTGAGAAGCACATTCCTATTATGGTTTAGGAGCTGAAAATTGCTGAATTTTGCAAAAACTACACCCCACAGACAGTGAGAAGGGCTAAAAGACCGTTCCACAAATGTTTGTTTTTATCGCAGGCCCGTTGAGATATCGAACAAGTTTTTGTTGATTGGGTAACCAATATAGTTTACAACGGTGTAAAAAATGTTCCATAAGAATTTTCTAACACGGCAATGCAATAGGGAGAATCAAATTTTTTTGTAAAAACGAGTTTTTAGTTTTCTCAGTAACTATTCAGCCCGTTGATTTTTTTTGCTCATGCATAATACCCATAAAGTTATCCTAAAACCAATTTCAGGATTTTGTCCCATGAAGCTTATAAACAGGCAAGCGGGATTTTTTCTAAAAGTACACTCGAAGTGTTAGCTGACATTAGCCCTATTTATTGATTTTAGCAAGGCATTCTATTAACTTAATAGCGACTTCTTGCTTGAAAAACTTGATTCCTATGGTGTTTGTGGAGTATCCTTCTCGCTACCTCGGTCTTTAAGGGACAGACAACAGTGTGTCGCTATAGGAAGCTATGTTTCGTCATTTTCGTGCAACCGTACCGGCGTGCCTCAAGGGAACGTATTGGGATCGTTTCTTTTCAATTTATACGTGAATGACGTGTTTAAATAGCCGAAAATACCAACTTTCTATTCTACGCCAATGGCATAACGATGCTGGTTTCCGGCCTCGACACTCATGACGTAATCCTAACAGCAGAAAACGTTTAGAGTGATCCGATGGTACCGTTTAAAAATTAACGCGAGTAAGCCGAAGGCAATTTTGTTCTAAGCTAAAAATAATCAGGTGTACATCCATAAAGACCTTAAATTGGGCAAAGTGCCCATAGAAAACGTCCACTGGCATAATATCCTTGGAGTGACTTTGTCTACTACCTTGTCGTGTTCTTGCCATGTTGAATCTCTGAGCAAGTTATTGTGATTGTAGGGTTTAACGCGCCGACGCTACACAGGCGATGAGGCGTGCCGTAGTGGAGGGCTCCGGATTAATTTTGACCACCTGGGGATCTTTAACGTGCGCCGAAATCTCGTACACACGGGCGTTTTTGCTTTTCGCCTCCATCAGAAAAGCGGCCGCCGCGGCCGGGAATCGAACCCGCGACCTCGTGCTCAGCAGCGCAACGCCTTAGCCACTGAGCCACCGCGGCGGTTCTGAGCAAGTTATTGGCAGCAGCAGTAGGTGCATTATTGCGATATGTCCACTTCTTCCCGATAAAAGCTAAATGAGAAATCTACCATGCTTTATTCTCGTCCCACCTAAACTGCTGCACCCTTGTTTGGGGCAGCACTACTATTGGACTCTTAAACTATATTATTTGCTGCAGAAAAAAGCACTCTGCTCCATAGCCATTGTGGCGAACTCGCACACAATGGCTAACGTGTTTCGGAAATATCAGATTATAAGTGTAAAATATGTTTTTTGATTTCACGTTACTTCATTCTTACCTTTTTTCGGATAAAAATTTGCAAGGTTTCTTAAAACCTCTGACTAATCGAAGAGTTCACGACAGTGATCCGCGCACCCGCATCCCTGACATGAGGCTTGTTCCACGCCGGCACACGAATTATCTCCTGCAGTTTTTAACACACCGAATACCTTTCATTCTGAACAGCTTGGAAGAGAGAGGAATTCGCGCTAACGCACTTTCTAGAAGGCGATTGCGCGATTATTTCATCCATAACTCGTAGTATCTGTTACAATTTTTGCTGTATAGGGCACCTTTTTGTTGATGGTTGTATCTTTTTGTAGTCGACGCATTACACGCCATCGACGCAAGTGTGAAGATTTGGAATGTGTCTTATTTTTTTTACAGAAACTTTCGAAAAATCTGTTCATTTATTTGTAAATACGTTTTCACTGATATATGTGCATGGTTAGATCTTTGTTTTTTTGTAATTTGATCGAGCATCACCTTCATGTCTCTGTTCCTTCAGATGTCTCGCTGCCTGTACGGTTCCCCAGACATATTCAAGCGATATATGACCGCTTTTTGCATGAGGAACCCCAGCAAATTTTCTTCGAAATAAAAACTACTTGACTTGATTTGAATTCAGTTCAGTTTTGCCGCGTAGCATGCCGTTCGCCATGTTGGGAATTTAGGCAACTACACGCCTCTCCTAGAAGCCCTTGTTATTTATTATAAAACTGTGACTGATGGGTATTCTTTACACCAACCACATAAAACTTATCATGAGTACGTAGCCGTTTGAGCACACCATCTTGGAACAATTTTTTTCGGGATAGTTCGAATAAAGCCCGCATTCCAGGCGTTTACTATAGCCAAACGCTTCCGGAGGAGCCCATGTACTGAAAGCAGGCAGAGTTCCTATTATTGTGTACACCTCCGTGATGAACTACCTAATTATGATAAGGAAGAGATAACAAGTGTTATACCATTCGTATAGTCAGTATAGTGGCCCACCTGGCATCCGGGTACTACTATACATATAGGATTAAAATACAATTTTAGGAATAAATTCCTATTTTCTTTTGTGTTTGATGCATTTTTAAGCTCAGTAATAGTACGTTATTAACAGAAGTGACCGTCGAAGCCGATTTTACAAAGATTTTTAAATATCCCAGGCCGGGAAAACGGCGTGAGAAATCGGGCAAAGCCAGCTTCACGAGGGTGCCAGCGAAAAGAAATCTGCATATAACGAGAACACACGAGCCCTCTTAGTTAACCAGAAAATCTTCCGGTAGGGATATCCATGTGCGATGTAGAGTCTCTGATTGTGCATTCATCCACGTAGGCTTATTTCTGAAGGTAGGCCTACGTGTATGTGCCAAATGGGTGCGCACACAAAAGCAACAGCACCGGGCACGCCGATGTTGAAGGACGATTATCTGAGGCGGCAACAGAGCAGTTTAGTGCAGACAATACAGGAAAGTGCTGCTACGCAAATCGCTGTCTTTCGCTACTTTGATGGCATATGATGACTTCAAATTGAGCGGACGTTGACTTCATAAAATCGGGTTTAACTGTACACCTGTTCTAGCTAAAACCGTCCCCGGCAGATAGCGCGGTGGTACTGTTATCAGCCGACCCCCTTAACCGCAATCAGACGGCACCCCACACCACTGTAATCCGAAAAACAGCGCAATAACACGGGGAAGGGGGCTTATCCCTGCTCCAGGGGTAGGACAATTAGTAACCGCTCACCGTCATTGCCATAATTATCCAGCAGAATTGCTATAATTCTCAAGGCGTTTAGGTACTGGAAGTCTAGGGGAGATACAAGGTCCGTCTCCTCAATAATTACTATCAGGTTACGGGTGGTGACGAGAGCGGCGCAGCTACAAAGCAGAGGTCCCGCGGCCCCTGCTTAGGTTACAACTTCCTAAATAAAGGGCAGCGTATATGCTGGGACTAACCATCTATAAATAACCA
The DNA here is from genome assembly GCF_048455015.1 of Haemaphysalis longicornis. Taxonomy (NCBI): domain Eukaryota; kingdom Metazoa; phylum Arthropoda; class Arachnida; order Ixodida; family Ixodidae; genus Haemaphysalis; species Haemaphysalis longicornis. Next base: position 200,820,100 of record NW_027526203.1, read on the forward strand.
CTTAAAGAAAGGGGAAGCCTTACGTGGAGGAACGACTGCAGGGGAATAAGTTCCCTGCTGAGGACAGAATTTGTGGCCAGCACAATGATATGTACGAGGAAGACAGAGAAGGACAGCCTCCCCAGCGGGTAGAAGACGGGCCATGCGAGGATCTTGGTGACATAGCCGCCTCGTCCTGTGGCGCAGGCGTACATGACCCAGCCTACGCCAATGCCCCACGCGGCGCGGTGCAGGGCGGCGAAAAAGGCGGATTCGAGGCGCTCGGGCAGCCGCCCCACGGTCCAGGTGCGGACGCCCAGCAACGCGGCTAGCGCCACGGCAGTGGCCAAAGTCCACGCAGCAGCCTGCAGGCGGCGGGACAGCCGGTGCCGCCTCACCGCCAGGCAGCCAAAGATGATGCCCACGAAGAGGGGCGCCGCATGCGTGTGCGCCTTGATGTAGATCTCCATCTGCAGGTACAACTCCTTCCTGCGATCACAAAGGCAGCCCGAAATTGCGGGTGCAAGCGTTAGGAACAAAAGGCTCCGGCATTGAGCTCGCCAGCCGCAAATCTTGAGTACGCACACTGATTTGATTGATTGATTATAGGGTTTAACGCCCCGACGCAACGCAGGCGATGAGGCGTGCCGTAGTGGAGGGCTCTAGATTAATTTTGACCACCTGATGATTTTTAACGTGCTCCGAAATCTCGTACACACGGGAGTTTTTGCCTTTCTCCTCCATCAGAAAAGCGGCCGCCGCGGCCGGGAATCGAACCCGCGTCCTGGTTGAGTACGCACACTGGTACAGGCCGCCCGTTGTACGATAGTGACTTCCGCTGAGGGTCAGTGTATCCGAAAAATGCTGGCTGCCTGCTCAGGACAATTAGTTTTCAATAGCTCTTAGGTGGGTATACTGATACATAGGGTCGAAAGTTAAACGTGCCTGCAGGGTGGCCAGAGATTTTTCCATCTAATTTGGTGTGTCGGGATACGGGAACATGAAGATTCCGCTGCTCACCGGAGTTAGCCATGGCTGCGGAGGAGGACAGTTCATGCGGTATTTTTGATCGCAAATGAATGATTCGACTCACTCACATGGGCTAAACGTTAAGCTGTACAGATAATAATCACGCATAAATAATGGGGTCAGACGGACACCCAGTGCTAATACAAAAAGCCGTGAAAAAGGTTCTCGGCGAAAGCATCCCCGTTAAGGCTTGCCCGTTCCATTATAATATAGCTGAATATACGCGTATGGCATTTTAAGGTGCCTATCTTTGAACTATGAGGCAGCGTGCATTGACTCTGCAGTCAATTGGAGACAGTAGTAAGCTCGTATCACGACTTTGAATGCGATACAGGCTGCAGCGTATTAAAAATTAGACGTCAGCGGTCGATGTTCTAAAATGTATTCGATTGAGGACTTTTAATATATGAGCCTGTTTAGATAACTTAATGAATGCAGTGGTACAAAACCAACTTAATATCTACATCGTACGGTAAAATGGCGATAATTTAACATGTTATCAAGGAGCATTGTAAGCATTCCTAAATTCGCGCGTGAAGAGGGCCTTTAACGTAAGAGGAATAGAGCTATTTCTGCATCATTCATAGTCTCCTTAAGATATCGTTAATCTGATATACAAAGGAGTGCGCACGAAAGCGCGAAATCCTGTTCGTGCACGTGCATCGAGTCTCTCTTTGTATTTCGTCCACGTTAACTTAGTGCAGTGTTTTCTTAGTAAACACCCATATACGAACGCATTTTATCTGAGCCATGACGAAGCTTTGACGGGCGCAATACTGGCGGTAAATCCCAAATACCGTGAAATTTAAAATGCGCGCTTTCAAGGATGCAATTGAGTGCTCACTTGATGTCCGTGCTGAGAATGATGGCGAACGGGATACTGTCGTGGATATATGTCTGAAGCCCTGTGGCCAGGCAGGTGGCAGCTGCGATGACGGCCATCAGCCACAGGGAAATCTTGGGCCACCTGCAATGAGGCGCGTACACGACAGGCGCTAGCACAGCTTTCTTAGCTCCGTCTCAATGAAGGCTTAAAAAAGATGTGCAATTCAGGTCTTCTTTAACGCAAATTATGCTCGGGGAATGGCAAGGACACTGAAGCGATTTGTAAACATTGCGGGATTACCAGCGAAAGTTGTAGCCTGGAGTCTCTAGGCCATGTTTCGAGCACTCTCGCTGCGTTTACGCGGATTTATTCATTAGAAAAATCAATTCGAAAATGCTGTCCCCGTTTGTGCATGCTCCTTTCCGGTTTCCAATGATGCTTTGTGTGACGTCAAAACATAATAGATTGGCTTGACTGCGCTGCTGCACGACTCGCCGACCCCCGACAGAATCAGACGGCCCAGGGTTTAATCTGCCGGCGGCCGGCGCGTATTTGCAGTTTGTTAGCTGAGTCGAAACTCACGGCACACCCGCCGCGGTGGCTCAGTGGCTAAGGCGTTGCGCTGCTGAGCACGAGGTCGCGGGTTCGATTCCCGGCCGCGGCGGCCACTTTTCTGATGGAGGCGAAAAGCAAAAACGCCCGTGTGTACGAGATTTCGGCGCACGATAAAGATCCCCAGGTGGTCAAAATTAATCCGGAGCCCTCCACTACGGCGCGCCTCATCGCCTGCGTTGCGTCGGCGCGTTAAACCCCACAATCAATCAATCGAAACTCACGGCACATTTGTGCCAGCAAGAATGTGCCTTTAGTTTGTTTGTAGGCTGTGTCAAGCTCTAAGTCAAAGTCGCTCCACACAAGCGCACATGCGATGCTTCGCTGACTGGTACGCTAGCAGAAAAATCTAAAGCCAATTGAAGGCGAGAGAAGAGATTGATTGATTGATTGTGGGGTTTAACGCGCCGACGCAACGCAGGCGATGAGGCGCGCCGTAGTGGAGGGCTCCGGATTAATTTTGACCACCTGGGTATCTTTATCGTGCGCCGAAATCTCGTACACACGGGCGTTTTCGCTTTTCGCCTCCATCAGAAAAGCGGCCGCCGCGGCCAGGAATCGAACCCGCGACCTCGTGCTCAGCAGCGCAACGCCTTAGCCACTGAGCCACCGCGGCGGGTTGCGAGAGAAGAGTCAGCGAAGTTGATATAGATACTGAGCAATTAAGATCATCCGAAACCGTTATCCTACAGCGTACAAACTGGCTGCGTGAAGCACTTTTTGCGCTGGGTGAACTAGCGCAGCGGTCAGCAGCACGACCACGCGAATGATTTTCCGGGTAAGTAATGCAATCGCTAGACATGAGATATTGTGGGAATTTGGGGGACGCTTACTGCCCGAGCACTGTACAAGAAATAGTCATCTAAGCTGCTTGAAATGCTAAAACTAGTAAAAAATGTACACTTGCCATACATTATGTACTTTATATTTCCGCTCCTGGCATCTGTGGCTTATAGCCTTGTGGTCTGGAGCACTAGGTATATACATTGTTTTGCAACTCGAGAGTTTGAATCCCCGATACTGCACTTTTTCAAGCTGATGTATTTGTTTTGGCGCAATGTTTTTTATACTGAATGCAGTATTATTGCGCTGTTTAGTTAATTGCTCCACGAGCGAGTTCGCAGTACGCGTGCAGACTGACACTGACGTGCTGGCGAGTTCCCGTTTGCGTGGTGTTGCCATAAGCACCGACTCCTTGCAGGCACCGAATCAGCCGACCCTTGGCCTGGGGCGAACACGCCTCTTACGATACAGACACGATCCAGGCAAGCTCCAAAGATGGGGGAAAAGCGCATCGCATCTTAGCGCCTGCGGTGACGCGTAGGGCGTTGATCCACTGCGTACGCCTCAGCTAGTGATTGTTACGATTCCAAGCCGTGGTGGCAGGCTTATCTGATGCATTTTACAGCCGACATGGCACAAGCGCGGTATGCCGATTACTGAGATATCGGGAATGCCCATCCAAAGATAACGTCGGATGCCAAGCATGTTGTTCCACAGAACCGAAACCGAAACTGGTTTGAATTCTTATCTTAGACATCGTCCTATCACGTAGCACCTTGTATTGACGTCACTGCTGTTAGTTGGTGTGGCCGCCGCAAACTGCGCATGGTAGTTTTTCTTCTTTTAAAGTTTATAAAATGAATATCGCATTATCGCCCGGATAAACGATGAAAAGTGTGTTTATTTAAGCCAGTCTACGCAGTGCAAGCAAAAACAGGAGCTTGACAAATTCCCTTCAGTGTACCTTTCAGATGCCATGGCAGCTCTAATGGAAGTGAGGCATACACATTCCCAAAAGAACTCCTCAGGATGAGTGAGAAGTGACAGACTCGACTTGATGTTTTAGCTAGATTACACTGCACACCTGGACTAAAGTATTGTCTGTCTGTCTGTCTGTCTGTCTGTCTGTCTGTCTGTCTGTCTGTCTGTCTGTCTGTCTGTCTGTCTGTCTCAGTGGGACAAGTAAGAAACCAAAAACAATGAAATAAACCCAGTGAAAACAAATGATCAGCAAGTGTATGTAGATACAAGTAATGCGAGTAACATCTAAGGTACTATTATGAGCAATGTGAAAGGGAACACAGCAACGCGTGACAAACAGCCTCGAAACAGACTCGGGGCGATACGCGGATGGCGCTGTGAAAAACAAAGGGGGAAAGGAGGGCGCTCTTCCACTAATTGCTGGTACTCCCACCACGCTGGCATTTCTATAAAGCAGCAGCTTACATCATTTCGCCGATATTATGTTATCGTCCGACGGCTGATTAGACGCACGGCGCGATTGGGAACATTTGTTAGAACAGCGTTCCCTTTCCATTTTGTTTCCGACGGCGGCCGCTGCGTATCACTGATAGCTGGGTCTGAAGGTGTTTTTTACGAGTTCCTGTGTTCCCTTTCATATTGCTCTTAATAGTACGTGGGACCACTAATGATTTGAAAACATAATTTATGCATTTATGGACACACGCTGTCCAGTGATTCTGGTTTGCTTATAGCAGATCAAAGGGGCAGTGGGGGCCACTTGTACGAGTAGCAGCACTCCGTTTCCCACGCAACGGTTCTTGTTCAGCGCTGGCTCCCTGTAGTCCCTTACTAACAAAGGTACTTTGAGAAAGGGACCGAACAGACGCTGTTAAGTACACATTTTTGTTACAACATATTCACGAACTTCAAGTGGTGTGTGCGGAAGCCAGCGCAGTGGCAAGCAATTTCCGAGGGTCAGTCGCACAGGAGGAAAACCTCACCATGGTGAAGTGAACGAACGCTGTGGTGGATAATGTCATAGCTTCTTTCATTGTGGGACTCGCTTCTTCGTGGAAAAAATACAGAATGGCATGAAAGGAGCAGGAAACAAACAGAAATGCTTCATGTTTTTTTTTACGGATGGGCATAAAATTTAAAACAAAAAGAAAGTATGAGGTTGGACACGGGTGAGCAAAGGGGGGCAGTACTTTTCGGGGCTCTTGAGAAGATGAAGGAGGGCCAAATGGGTTTTTAACTTCAGCTCTAAGAGGCCCCTTAGTGTAGGGCGACGGATCTGTTCATCCAGAATGCATTTGATTGACCTCAAACGTGTCACGAAATATTCACACATATTCTTTTTTTCTATAATCGAATACAGACACGCTATGAAGAAGGGGGAAAACGTACACAAAATAATCAGCAAAAAGGTTCTAGAGAAATAAAATTACTCAGACCCGATTAAGAGCTGCAACTGCAGCCCACAGGCATAAGGGAACACTGAGACACATTTAAAAACTTCGTATCAAGCAGAAATGGTAGGCCGTACTGGGAGTTGCGCTAAGGAAGAGAAATGAATAGGAGGCGCAAAAATGTCCAGAACGACGTTGTACACACTCACCTAGGTGTTATGACAGCAAGAATAATTGTTGAGAAAATTGCCAGCTGGAAATCCACTGCAATGTACCAGAAGTGTGCTAAACACTGCGGTTGAAGAGAACAGTAAAAAAAGAGGGTGAGAAATACGCTTGTGACATAATCTTACCAGCATTTAAATTTGCAGCATAGTGCTGGTCTATTAAAGGGACCCTGCTACACTTATTTCAACTTTTTTAAAAATCTTAAATTTTTGCAGAACGTAGCCGACCAACACATCCAGTACTAATACTAGGGGGTCACAAAGTGCCTCAGCCAGAAATCACTGCTCTATGCCCTTCAGATAACTTAAGAAACTTGCTCAAAAGATATTTCACTCTTTCCCGGCCTTGGCGTTCTTCGGCCGCTGAAATTACGTTAATACAGTGGTGCAGCGGCTATTGGCCGGCTTTCCTTCAATTGCCGCCATGAACGCATTCCATAGCCACTTTAAAAAGAAAGCCACAAAACCAAAGCAGGAACAGAAGGCGTGTCTGGTGCGACGAGCAAATCACGCAGTACCGCTTCGTGCTAGCGATAACTATAGCTTTCGTAGTGGTTCCAGACGCAAAGGAAAGAGTGAAAGCGCTTAATGAAAGTGTTGCAGGGTCCCTTTAAAGGGACTCTGCAGCACTTCCGATAACCGCTTTCCAGTTTCACTTTTTCCTTTGCATCTGAAAGCACTGCGAAAACTATAGTTATCGCTAGCACGGAGTGGCACTCGTCATTTGCTCGTCGCAAAGGATAAGCGCCCTTCATTTCTGCTTTGTTTTTGTGGCTTTTTTTAAAAGCTGCTATCGAAAGCGTTCATTGCTGCAACCGAAGGAATACCGACCAACAGCCGCTACATGGCCTTAGTGACGTAATTTGAGCCTTCGAAAAACGTCAAGACCGGGAAAGAGAGTAAAATCTGTTGAGCGAGTTTACAAGTTATAACTGTTGGGCATAGAGCAGTAATTTTTGGCTGAGGTACTTTGCGACCCCGTAATCTAAGTAGTGGGTGTGTTGGGTGACTGGGCTCTGCAAGCACTTAAGATTTCAAAAAAAGTTGAGAAAAGTGTTGCAGGGTCCCTTTAAGTTTCGCGTGTCTTGTATCAAAAAGAGCGTTAAAGGGCAACTGCGCTGGAAATTTCTACCTCTTGAAAACCACATTTCCGCAAAGTCTTGCTAAAAAGGCGGGATTATAAGATATGACAGCTCAAATACGCGCACGTACGCCGCGAGCGATGGCCGACTTCAAAATTGAAATTGATAAGGACGCAGCCATCATGGCCCGGTTGAAATGACTTCGCAGCCGGCAACCGAGCAGCCTGCTATCCATCAGCTAAGGATTGATTGATTGATTGTAGGGTTTAACGCGCCGACGCAACGCAGGCGATGAGGCGCGCCGTAGTGGAGGGCTCCGGATTAATTTTGACCACCTGGGGATCTTTAACGTGCGCCGAAATCTCGTACACACGGGCGTTTTTGCTTTTCGCCTCCATCAGAAAAGCGGCCGCCGCGGCCGGGAATCGAACCCGCGACCTCGTGCTCAGCTGCGCAACGCCTTAGCCACTGAGCCACCGCGGCGGGTCCATCAGCTAAGGAGCAAGTATGCGTGAACCTCTTCGTGCTCGCGCGGTAGCTCTGGGAGCAGCGCACCCAGGAGAACTCAACGGGCTCTCCAGCTGTTTCGCTCGCCGGCAGACCAAGCCCCCGCCCTGGTATGCTTCATGCCTGTTTGCGCGATCAACCGGCAGGTGCAGCGCTGTCTGCGACGGAGCTGTTTTATACGCTCCTGATTAACAAGGCATTTCACGGTGCTACCAGCCACGACCCCGCTGATTTAGAGGTACGTAATGCACGTTCAAAATAAATTTCGCCGAGGTGAAATTTCGCTGCAGTTGGCCTTTAATTATGGCTTACACATCAGGGGGACTAGAAAAGGAACACGTACAATCCGACATACTGCAATTAGCCGATGTTTCAGTTCCGAATCCCAGCTCTAAAGTTAAAATCATATACTTATACATATCATGAGCCCTACTGATTGTAGCACAAAAGTCGTAAGTCTGCAGCTACTAAATGATATGACAGAAGTTTAGGCTGCGCAGAAAAAAAAACGGATCCTGCTTGGTGAAGGATCAGAAACTACTCCTCGGCCAATCAAGAAAAAAAAGGAAACGATGTAAAATCCAGAAGGGTGAAACGTCAGAATTTATTTAATTCGCGAAATCGTAGAGCGCTTTGAGGTGATTCTTTTACGGTCCTACTTTGTAGTTTCCAAGAATCTTATTTATTTTACACAAGACATCATCGTAATTTGGTCTTTAGGTTAAAAAAACAATCTTGCTCGCAAAAATCAGGAGCGAATGCAACAAAAAAGCTATGCTTTTGAAGGACATGTTTTAAAACAAAATCAACTGGCACCACCAACAAGTTACTTGTTGCGAAGTGCAAGTATGTACGGTAAAGTAGAACAAATTATCTAATAAAGAATGACGTTGCTTGCATGCCACTATTTATGCATTTATTATGGTTCTTTGCGGTTAGTACAAGTGATAATATCCTCCTCTCCCTCCTCTCCCAAACAGAATAGCTGCCACAGTAATGCTGCACGCCCAAGCGCCAACAGTTTTTATTCTCCCGTCCGTAGGAACAAGGAACAAAGAATTGAACTCTTCTGAGCCCGCAGGCCAGCCACATCCTTGAGATCTTGCTGAACACCAACTGACAGGGCTGGCAAAACGAAACGGCGATAAGGAAGCTGTGAATAAGGCATCATGGATGAGTCAACCTGCACCCATTGAAGCAGCATAATTGATTCATCTTTGTCATGAGATTGTTTGTACGGATATTAACGAATCGTTTGTTTTTCTTGTGCCACGGGAGTTGAAAAGTTTGTGTTCCGCAATTCTAAGCAGAAATATTTTTAAGGAGAAAAAAACTAAGCAGAAATGTAATTACGGAATAAACACCTGGGCGATTCTGTAGGAGGTTAGTTCCCCCCATTCCCCGACGTTGTGGACTGGATTTTTTATTTCGGAATTAATGATCAAAACTTGTTTGCTCGGGAGATCCCTTTGTCATTTCACTTGTAACCTCAGCCTATCGAAAACAAACGCGAAGACAGCGTTTGTTTTCAATAGCACCGGCTTCGTCGGAATTTGATGAAGGTGCCTCCAACTACTGATGACCGCATGTATGCGCTTCCCCGAAGAAGCAAACGTATTTCTGTTGCCAGCGCTCGTGCTGCATTCTTCGAAATTGGGAACGATTTTCGTCAGTATCGTAGAGTGAAAACCGCTCAGCGTTATACGTCGGTGACGTCCGCAGACCAGTGGACCATTTCTTGACACGACGCCGGTCGTGAGAACGCACCGAACTGCGCATCGATGGCTGTGTCCACGAGACGGGACCGTGTTAGCGAAGCCAGTCACACAATCGGAGGATTAAAGGTTTCAATCAAACTCTGGTTGGGCAGGCGATCTGAAATGCGTAAAGTTAACGCGCCTTATCAGGTTATGTAGTGGCGTGATACTGATTCTATCACATGTAGAGGGGCATGGGAGCTACCAAGACGGCTAGCGAGAGTGGGATCGTATCGCTCTCTGCAGTTTTTGATCGATCGAACTGAGGGCGCTGGTTGTGCGAACTCAGTGTCCCTCATACCATGTCCTTGGCCTTGCTAAAGTAGTTAGCGGTCATGGTGAAAATCCTCCACCAGTTGTTGTCGCAGGACGTCGAAAAGAAGGGCCAGTAGTCTCTCAGGCTCGGTCCGTCCATCATGAGCGGCATCAGGTAGAGGTAACCCAGCAAGGCCGCCATGGGGACGACCAACCTGCAGGAACGGGTTTGTGCCGATGGCCTGAATCGCGTGTCTACAACTTTTGGTTTCGCTTTTTCATAGACCGCTGTTGGTGAGAGACCATAGGGACTGAACGCCCGTCTGGTGCTGTGTGAGAAATCGCGCGAAGGGCTGTTAACAATGCATCACTGAAAGCATGAGCATACCGAAGGAGAGCCAGTGCCATGGAGGAGGACACAATACAGCTTGATGTAAGCAACAAGCAAATCCTTCAGTCAAATCTCGCGAATTCGAAGTCGCTTAATTGAAATTTCCGGTCTATGAGAAGTGATGTGCTGGTCCCGGCGATTTTACATGCAATTCAATTGAATAAATTGCTCCATAATTCGAAGCTAAAACCCATTATATAGGTTAATCGGAAGTTATTTCGAGTAAAAAGCATCCAGTTGACCGTCATTTCTCAATAAAATTCAAAATTTTCAAGCACCAAAACAGTGCCGTGCTCTGTACTATGTCGGCGCCATCGCAACTGAGGCAGCGCTCAGTGGATAAAGCGGCACTTCCGACAGCTTTGACATTGAGTGGGAGGGCTTTAGAATTTTTTTGCTTTTTGATGCCGCCAACCTTTTTTTGTTGCGCACAGTGCCGTGTGAGCAGTCCGTGCGGTGGACGCTTCAAGCTTAAATTTTAATCAGTCAGACTCAAGTATCGTGGCAACCCGAGTCGCACGCTCGACTTTGATACGAAAGCCGACATTGCGAACGAAATCAAGAAGGGAGAAGTGTTGCGGACTATTAGCAATGGTGTATTGGGATTTTTTTAAATTGAAAATTCGGTTAATTCGACGTGTTTCACGGTCCACGTGTACTTCGTATTAACGCTAGTCGACTGTACAGCTAACAAGATTGATTGACCAAGCATCTCAGTTATAGTGACACAAAAAACAGGGAAATGGGAAAACGCGTATGATGATGGTTAAAAGTGCACACATTCGCACCACTGGCCACGCTTCCCCTGTCAGCAGATAGATCAGCTGTGATGGATCCTAAGGCATCTACCTTAAAAAACTGTGCAATATGGTTGCCCCGGGAGCACGCCTTCGAAGAAGATATGCATAAAAACACAAAAAGGCTACACTGGGAGCAAGAGGCAGGCACTTTCTGCAACTAAAACCACCGTAATATGTTAAGATTCAGTAAATTATCCAAGAAACAAAAAGAAAGCTTGTCGTAAAACTCGTTCTTGGAGCCTGCTATATGAGTACTAAAGCAAAATGGCGGGGAATGACGACTAATAATAATGTATTTGTACAACTGCACCAATATCACACCTACCAGTCTTATGTGCAGGCTGTGTCTCTTTACAGTTAGGTGGAGAGGCCCTTGTCAGGCTGCACTCCCGTCCCTGTAAACACTCAGGACAAATAAATTCTTTTTCTCTTTCTTTACTGCATATTATGACATTCGAAACAATTCTGGGTAGACTGAAGTAATATTACAGTCCTCTGGGCTAACTCAAAATATTGCGCATTATTTTTCAATCTTACCATGTTTTTTTCTTACAAATTCGTACAACGATCATAACAAAGCTGGAGTGGTTTGCGTAGAAGCAAGGCGAATATCGTAACCAAGACAACATGCAGCTTTGCTTCATTAGAAGACAACACATAACTTTGCTTTGTGTTGTAGTAGGGAACACAATTTTAGCGTTAACAATATTTATGCGGCCCAATACCTTTCCTTCATTTTCTTAGTGATGTTGATCACAAACTGCTGTTACAATATCTTACGCGCGAACAGCTTCGGGAAGCTTGACAGTGGTTTCCATTTTTCTTCTAAAAAAAGGATTTCGCGCCACTTCAATAACGTAAAAGGCGATGTGCTTTTTGAGGATGGTTTGGAAGAACATTATTGGGGCTGTCATTTAGTGTGTTACATATAAGATCAGTCGAAACAACACGAACGCGACGTTGTCAAAAAAGAAAGCGATGCAAAACTGGTGGTGGCAGTGAACGCGTGTCTCATGCGTGATATATATGGAAGTGCTACTGATTAACCCACAGCTGTTTAACTATGCGTGGTTGCAGTGAAAGTGGTAGACACGAAGCGACGCGGCACGTGGTAGGAGGCAGTTTTTGTAGAAAAGGGTCGCAAGGGTCCGCAATGAAAGGGAAGGTCTCATGCTCTACTTTTTATTTATGGATACTTTAAAATGCGAGAAATAATTTTGAAGCAGTGCTTCCTAACGGATGTTTTTTTTTTGTATAATACACTGTAGGCCAAGTGAATGGTCGTAGCACAGGCGTCAGGAAATTTATGCACATCACAAAAACAGACGCATTAGTGTGCAATTGCAAAACGTGCCGCCGCTATATCATCATCATCCTTCTCTCTTTGCGTCTTTGTTCACTCCGTTACCGTGATTCGGTACATACCTACGTTCACATAGCCAAGTACCTCTTTTCAGGCCTAGTTTCCCCTTCTATTTCAACATATGCCCAAGTTACTCATGTAGGCATCCTTACTGTCGCTAACACATGTTGTTAAGACGAAAGCACCAACGTATTCACTACGTCGACCTTTCTTTAGCTAGAATCATTGAGATGGGGTGGTGTTAGGCATGCATACTCATTTCCAATTCTGGATTTCCTCCCAGAGCAAAATTTATCCAGTTTCCTTTTCAACTCAGTTACCCGACTTTGTTTACAGGAGATTTCGCTAGAAACTTAGCGTCAGTTTGAGCCTTCTTTCCCTTTTATCGATTCTGTAAGCCACCGACCATTTTGGGGCCCATACGTCGGCCATTTTGGGTGCCATATCTTGGCCACAACGGCAATAGGTTTTCGATCAACCGGCGTAAATAATTCATTCACATTACAAAGAACCGTTATTATGGAAGCAGTACAGTTGGTTACAGCAAGTTATTGCCCTGGCGTTATACGAGGTTAGTTTTTCTATGCACCCACGCCCCGTCCGGTGGGCTGTAAGCTGGTTAACAACATTTAGTGGTCAGGTTTTGTCACAAGCTGGTTATTTTTCGGGAAGGAAAAATTTACCTTTTTAAGTTTACGTCGTTTTTCTAATGTCTTTATGCAACCTTACTGGTTCGCCGATATTAAGAAAACATAAGACGAATGGCGTTGCGCTCGGTCATCTATAGTGCATCGATTTAGTTATTGCGTATGGATCCCAGACTACTGATGTACATTCTAGCTTTGGTGCAACAATACGTGCATAGCTGATTGTATAATGTATGAAAGAACCTCCTATCATGACTCAAGGAGAAGAGTTTTTTAAATCATGACGTGCTCACGTTAGAGACGTCCTTATTGCAACTGAACTTACGTGTAATGGGGACGCCTAGATAATTGTATTTAGTTGCGTTAGTAAAGGATTGATCGCGAAGACAATGGTAAAACTACGAACTATTTTTTTGTTGCCGCTTGAATTTATGCATGTTTTCAGAGGCTTAATTTCATGTCGTACTACGTGAATCATACGCACACATCTTGTGCAGGTTTATGGTTATAAGTAGCTCATGATCAAATGTAAGTAACTTCAGGAACCAAAACACACTCGTCTGCAAACGCCAAATTTGTACGCGATCATTATGGACGTTATCAATTAAATTTATTCGAATAAAAGGAAAGCGCGCTGTATATCGCTCTATTTCCTAAGTGTGCCCGTATTCCAGGCGTAAGGCAAGGATACATACCGCACGTAACGCCTGAAGAGTGCGAAGAAGACGACGAGTATCGGTGAAAGATGCACCCTAGGAGCCTTGGTGACCAGGTAGCCGGAAAGGAATCCACTGCAAACCCACAGTCTCGTTGGACAGCGCTTCGTGCAAACTGGGAGCGTGCCAACTTAAGCGCTGTGTCTACTTATGGACCATTGGCATAAACTTCCGTCGGAATGGCACCAACATATATTTTAAAAGCTTGAAAGGATACTCTAAATTGGAAGAAAAGGCCAGGGGTAGACAAAACATTTTTTTTGCTACCGGACATTTACGGAAAGAAAAGAAGACTGACTTACGTAATTACGAGGAATGTCTCGACTGCCATGAACGAGTTAATCGTGACGGTGAAGAAGAAGTCGTCGCGCATTTTCTTAAAAAATCCAACGAAATCGGCTGAAAAAAGAAGGGAGCAGAAATTACTGGGTCGGCCTCTGTGTTAACGGGGTGCCTAATAATGGAAATGTGCATTAACTGATCAGGTCTATCATCTCACGCTTGTAATCCCGCAGTATTAGAATAATTCATTGAGAGGGATGGCGCAAGGCCTTGTTGGGAAAGGAAAGGTTGGGAGGGATTAAGTGGCTCCCACGGCTCTCCCCAATGACGACGTTGGTGGAGATTGCGGTGATTATAGAGATGCCTTGGTGTACTCACGTGTAGACAAATGTTAAACTGGAGCCAGGCATAAGTCATATTTTATCATACATAAAGATCAAGGAAATCCAGCTACTCTGCTTTCGGAAATGATAAAACACCAGAAAGGGTAACACGGATGTGACGGGTGTCGTTCCCACCCGTCGCGAGCATATTTTCTTCAATTTTGCTACCTTAGGTATAATTTCTAATTTTTGCTTCACAAAAATTAAACTAGCAGCTCTTCCACTCGTGAAAGAAGCGAAAAACGAAAACCTGCGTGTGTCGAGATTTTGGTCGTTATGAAAGACCTCCAGGTGGTCTAAATTAATTCATTGTCTTCCAGTACGGCGCTTCTTATAGCCAAGGTGTATTCTCGGAGGGTAAAATTCCGCGAAATCGAAACATAGAAATAAAAATAAACCACCTCTTTTGCCAATTTTTCGGCAGCAGTCATGACAGTCCTCTTACTTCTTGTTCACTTAAATACGGAGCTTGCCATCCTTGTGTACATTCCTGAGCGTTAGCAGATGTGTGCTAAGCAAGAAAGCATTCCTACCGGTGTCCAGCGTTTGCAAACAAACATAGTAGAGATTCAAACAAGGCGCACAATGTACAAGTGACCAACACCTTGAGTCGTGATGTGTGATCGACTTACATGTGTACAAAAATTTCACATCTTGGTGCAAAGTAGGTAGAAATGCTGAACCTCCCTGGCTATATCAAATCGCTTGCTCAGACTAGACTGCTTACTGGCGTTGCCCCCTTCCCCCTTCATCTTCTCTCTGTCTTTATCGCGCCCGTTAGCTCTTTGTACAGCGTGGGCCACGTTATAACTTCAAAAAATTTCATGTGTATCCCAACGTCGTACCGCATAAGAAACGCTTCCTTCTCCAGCCACCTCCATAGCACTAAAGGTTTTAATATCAGAATTTTGGCGACGCACATCCTTAATCCTTGAGAAAGACTGGTTCCCAGCCCATGGACCATTTAAATGTTGTCATGTTTTCCCCTCTGACTTCACAAATACACTTTCTGCTCTGCTCGACCGTGAAGGCAACATACGTCTTTATTGTATTCGAATGATCGAGGAGTTCACACCTTACTTATAATTAGGGCTCCGGGTATTCCGAGTTTATTTTTGGTAAAATTCGGAGGGTGTTTTCCGGAGTTCAATTTTTAGTGAATTCTCGGTGTTTTTCGGAGTTTATCTTGTAAATATACCATTCTCCAAAATTCGGATTTCATTCTGCTCGATTTTAAATGCTCCAATTCATTAGTGAAATGCTATCTGAACACAAACACCTCAGACCGCACATGAACCGCACGCTTTCTGCGCACGATGTTCATTGCCGTGCTGCTGTAACTGGGCTAAGAAAAACCAAAGCTGTCTCGCAAAGAACTACCGCAAAGCGTTTGAAAAAAGAGACGCGTCCCTCTAAAAGTTGCCAAGCTTCGCTCGCGAATTTGGTCGAAACAGTGTCTGCACAAAAATGGGGAAGAAGCATGTCAAGCCCATCGTTAAATGTGTTATAGGTAAGGTCAGCGACGTGCTGTTCACCTTTGGTAAAGTTTATATCGGCCAAACCGACCGATGTATATAAATGACCGCTTTGGAGGACATTCCGTTCAGATAAAGAGCGAAACATTGCCGCATTTTTTCGTTAATATAAAAGATTGTAACTGTGCACTCGACTTGAAAAATGCAAAAATAGTGAAAAAGCAGGCATTTCACGAAACGTGATATCGAAGAAGCTATTTGTGCCCAACCAAATCAGGGTAGATAACCCATGTTTAGACAAATTTACTGGTCACGAAAGGGTACAAGGGAGCCTCCTTGTGGGAGCGGCGACATTACGTATATAGTTATCACCGAAAAGTGTGAAAGGCTAGTGGGGCTGATATCCTAAAGTATGAACTTCGATCGTGGCTTTTTGACGTCGTGTGCTCTGGAGATCGGTGTTTATGGGATAAATCCGAACTGTCAAACATTTCACCGGCGAGTGTTTTTTCGGATTTCTTCGGATTAATAAGGAAACCCGGAGCCCTACTTATAATTTGGTTCGACAGGGATAGAAGCCTTCATTAGAGATGAATTCGCCTTCAAACCTTTAAAATGACATATATCGAATTGCCCGCTGGCTTCCTAACTTGCACTACGTACTAAGCGTCCACGTGACGCACCCAGGGTAGCAAAAACGTGCCGTCAGTATGCTGAATGCACGTACATTCATGAACAAATGACATCCGAACGCGCAAATATGAACGGAAACACACAAATAGGTCAATTTCGTTTTATGCAGGTCAACTTGCCGCATGGCTTTATAACAGCAAGAGAGTTTGTAAACGTAACTTTCTAAATATACCGCAACCGTGTCGTTATGTGATCACCACGAACAAAATTCTTCGATTTTGCGTCTTCTGAATCGAATTTCTCTTTTCATTTCTCCATGACTGTAGATAGATAATGTCAAGCAGATACCGGAGATCGGCTCTAGTCTTAGTAAAAATTATTGGAACCCGTCATCTGTGTAGTGCCATGGTGCGGTTACGGGTTCTTTGTTTGCTTCGGACGGTTAACCTCAATGTCAGGTTCCCATTTAGCCAGTATTGAACTATTTTATTCTACCTTGAATCTCCATACCTCAACCAGAAAACGGGCTGCTCGAGTTTCTGGTAAGTGTTCCGGTTTTGGTAGTGTAGCGTTGTTACAAGAGCCACACACGCATGTCGACATGTGATTATCTTCCGGAGATTTTGCCGCCGAAACACCGGTTACCTACCGTATGTTTTCACCATAGAACATTGTTTAATAGCTTATCGCTACAAAGCACGCTATTCCGTACTTGAAGCCAATTGTTTGTTGCAGGATGCCCGCAATGTTTGAAAATTTCCGCTAATTTTTAATGCCACCCATCAACACACCCGGTGACATGTTTTTGTCCTTGTTGCATCTCCAAATACACATGCGACACTGCAGTACACACACAGCGTTTAGTAATTCCACGTAGCGATTATTGGACGGCCAGTTGTGCAAATAATTGCAGCCCAATGCATGTTAGGGTTATTTGCTAGTTTTCTTGGCGGTGAAAAAAGCGCTTAAAAGGGGAGCCGGCGGAAAGGATACCGTATGTTTCCCACATCATTTATTTCGATCCTGTTTCTGGTCAAGCATTTTTCACCACCATATGCTATTGAAGACCCGGATTGTCCTCAAAAAACGCAGTCGTGATTTTCATCGCGGCTACGCTTGTGAGACCGCCGTGTACGCTAAACTAGCGCGGTAATTGCGCGAAGAACAGGGTTGTTTACCTTCCTCCCCAGCGTATGTCTGCGTGCAAAAAAGGAAATTCAATTATCTTTTTAGTAGGCACTGTGTCAGCGGTAATCCTTCGTGCTGTCAAATGCGTCTTCCTATTGTTATTTTACCTAACTTATTCCCATTACATAACTTTTCCTTGCTTGCGGATTTGTCACCCCTTGAAGCTCAATAAACTGTCGCGCGTTTTAAAATTAAACGCGAGCTGTCACCTTTCGCCGCCTTTAACGTTGGCCAAGTCGCTATTCGTACCACATGAATTTCGGTATCCATCCAGATTTCTTACCATTCGCCAACTTTGCCAAAATGGGAACTACCCGTTGATGCCGGTGATAGCAACAGTGCGATGCGGGTCAGGCAATAAGAGAAAAGTAGTGTCTGATCATCGCTCGCATCCTTTCCTAAAGCGTACTGACAGTTGTGTCTACAAACTTACTAAAGTTGGTGCCATCGAGGCGTAGTGCGCTAAACGGAGAAGGTACCAAAATTGGTGGTTACCGTTAACTCCCACAAAATATTTTCTACATACATAAGCACATACATGCGTGCATGCATGCATACATACGTACACACATACATACACATGCACACATACATGCATGCATACATGCATTCATGCATACATACACACATGCATGCATACATGCGCACATGCACACACACATGCATTCATGCAAACATACATACGTGCACACATACATACATACATACATACATACATACATACATACATACATACATACATACATACATACATACATACATACATACATACATACATACATACATACATACATGCATACAAATGACCAACCGCGGTGGCTCAATGGCTAAGGCGTTGTGCCGCTGAGCACGAGAACGCGGGTTCGATTCCCAGCCGCGGCGGCCTCTTTTCTGATGGAGGAGAAAAGCAAAAACTCCCGTGTGTACGAGATTTCGGCGCACGTTAAAAATCTCCAGGGTGTCAAAATTAATCCGGAGCCCTCCACTACGGCGCTCCTCATCGCCTGCGTTGCGTCGGCGCGTTAAACGCTACAATCAATCAACATACATACATACATACATATATACACACATACAGGGAGCAAAAAAACTTGGAAGAGACCTGAGACTTGCCTGACGAAGGCAAGTTTCTGCTGAAACATTGGCAACAATCGTGGTCGCTACCTTGTTCGAAGTTTTGTTTTCTTACATACATACATACAAACAAACAAACAAACAAACAAACATACATACATACATACATACATACATACATACATACATACATACATACATACATACATGCAAACATACATACATACATACATACATACATACATACATACATATATACATGCATGCGTGCGTGCGTGTGCACATAGGACTATAGTCTTCACTTCATTGCACTCCGAGCGTACTGAATTTGTTTTGATGATGATGATGAAGTTGAGGTTTGTAGAGCCTCGCGAACACACATGTACATAATCTTTCCTATAGTTTTTGTTATTTATAAGAGGGCTTAGCGCAGTGAGGACCAGGAAAGTGGCACACAGGATGGGGAGAGCGACGGATTTTAATAGAAGACGCTGCGCCTTAGCGATAATTCCCTCTGTCTAATGGTAAGAATACTAAAAAAATGTTTGTGTAAACAGTTTGCGTAACCAGAAAGCGCACTACACGTCCAGGGTTTACTCACCATCTTTTCTTTGCAAGGTCCCCACCCATTCACCACCTCATTTGTCCTCCTCCTTCTCTTTCTCCGCCAACTACTTTCCGTGTGCGCTCCTTATTTGGCGAAATCATCATCATCATCATCATCATCATCATCACCAGCCTATCTACGCCCACTGCAGGGCAAAGGCCTCTCCCATTATTCTCCAATTACCTCGGTCCTGTGCCAACCGTGACCAATTTATCCCCGCAAACTTCTTGATCTCATCTGCCCATCTAACTTTCTGCCGCCCCCTGCAACGCTTGCCTTCTCTAGGGATCCACTCTGTTACCCTTAATGACCAGCGGTTATCTTGCCTTCGCATTACATGCCCTGCCCACGTCCATTTCTTCTTCTTAATTTCTACTAATATGTCTTCAACACCAGTTTGCTCTCTGACCCACTCCGCTCTCTTCTTGTCCCTTAATGTTACACCTATCATTTTCCGCTCCATTGCCCGCTGAGTCGTTCTCAATTTAAGTTGAACCCTCTTAGTGAGCCTCCAAGTTTCTGCCCCGTAGGTGAGTACCGGTAAGATGCAGCTGTCATACACTTTCTTCTTCAGCGACAATGGTAGGCTGCTATTCATTATCTGAGAATGTCTGCCATATGCACCCCACCCCATTCTGATCCTTCTAATTATGTCTGCCTCATGGTTGGGATCCGGGGTCACAACTTGGCCTAAGTAGATATATTCGCTTACCACTTCCACTGCCTCGCCACCTATCTCAAACTGCTGTGCTGTCCCGAGGTTATTGATCATTATTTTAGTTTTCTGCATATTAATTTTCAGGCCCACGGTTCTACTCTGTTCGCCCAGTGCGGAAAGCATGCTTTGCAATTCGTCCCCCGAGTTACTTAGCAAGGCAACGTCATCAGCAAATCTGAGGTTACTGAGGTATTCTCCATTAACCCTTACTCCCACCTGTTCCCAATCCAACGTTCTGAATACTTCTTGTAAGCATGCTGTGAATAACATTGGAGAGATTGTGTCTCCTTGTCTGACACCCTTCCTTATAGATATTTTACTGCTCTCCCTATGGAGGATGATGGTAGCTGTAGACCCACTGTAGATATCCTCTAGTATTCTTACATAATGCTCATCTACCCCCTGGTTCCGTAATGCCTGAATGACTGCTAGGGTTTCGACCGAGTCAAATGCTTTCTCGTAATCTATGAAGGCTATATATAGGGGTTCAGTATACTCAGCGCACTTCTCTATTACCTGATTGATCGTGTGAATATGGTCCATTGTTGAATAACCTTTACGGAACCCTGCTTGTTCTTTAGGTTGACTGAAATCTAAGGTTGCAGAGATTCGGTTAGCAATTACCTTGGTAAATACCTTGTAGACGACTGACAGTAAGCTGATCGGCCTGTAATTTTTCAAGTCCTTCATATCGCCTTTCTTATGGATTAGGATGATGTTCGCGTTCTTCCAAGATTCCGGTACCATTGCGGTCATTAGGCATTGCGTATACAGGTTTGCCAGTTTTTCAAGTACAATTTCTCCGCCATCCTTCAAGAGGTCTGCTGTTATCTGATCCTCACCAGGTGCTTTGCCCCCTTTCATTTCTTTCAAAGCCTTCCTTACTTCTTCGGTCGTTACTGGTGGGATGTCTGCCTCCTCTGAACTGCTGTCTAGTTCGGCATTATCCTGTATGTCCCGGCTACTGTACAGATCCCTATAGAACTCCTCGGCCACTGTGACTATTTTATCCCTATTTGTGATGACATTGCCTTGCTTATCCTTAAGTGCATACATCTGTTTTTTCCCCACGCCAAGACGTCTCTTCACTGCTTTCAGGCTACCTCCGTTCTTTACAGCGTATTCGATCCTCTCCATATTATACTTCCGTATGTCAGCTGTCTTGCGCTTATTGATTAACTTCGAGAGCTCGGCTAGTTCTATTCTGTCAGCTGCGGTAGAGATTCTCATGGTTTGCCGTTTCCTGATTAGATCTTTCGTCTCCTGTGAAAGTTTACCAGTATCCTGTCTATCCATAGTGCCCCCGACTTCTAGTGCACACTCCGTGATAATGCGTGAAAGGTTGTCGCTGGCTTCCTGTGTCGTAAGCTCGGCTTCCTCGTTAAGGGTGGAATATCGGTTCTGCAGCGCGATCCTGAATTCTTCTACTTTACGTCTTACTGTTAGCTCATTTATCGGCTTCTTTCGTACTAGCTTGTTGCGGTCCCTCCACAGATCTAGCCTAATTCGAGATCTTACCATACGGTGGTCACTACACCTTACCCTTCCGAGCACTTCCACATCCTGCACGACGCCAGGGTTATCGCATAATATGAAGTCTATTTCATTTTTGTGCCCCCCATTCGGGCTCCTCCAGGTCCACTTCCGACTCTCCCGTTTACAGAAGAAGGTATTCATTATGCGGAGGTTATTCCGTTCTGCAAACTCAACTAGTAGGTCCCCCCTGCTATTTCTACAGCCCAGACCAAAGTTCCCAACTGCCTTGTCTCCAGCCTGATTCTTGCCTACTTTAGCATTAAAGTCCCCCATAACTACGGTATACTGTGTTTTTACTTTAGCCATTGCCGATTCCAAATCTTCATAGAAGCGTTCCACTACTTGGTCGTCGTAGCTGGATGTGGGCGCGTAGCCCTGTACCACCTTGAGCTTGTGCCTCTTATTGAGCCTAATTACAAGACCTGCTGCCCGTTCGTTAATGCTATAGTAGTATTCGTCTATGTTGCCAGCTATGCTTTTATTGACTAGAAATCCCACTCCCAGTTCTCTTCTGTCCTCTAGACCACGGTAACATAGGACGTGTCCATTTTTCAGCCCCGTAAAGGCTTCGCCTGCCCTCCTAACCTCGCTAAGCCCAATTACATCCCATTTAATGCCCTCTAGTTCCTCGAACAACACCTCGAGACTTGCTTCGCTAGATAAGGTTCGTGCGTTAAACGTTGCCAGGTTCAGATTCCATTGGCGGCCTGTCCGGATCCAGGGATTCTTCGCACCCTCTGCTGCGTCACAGGTCTGACCGCCGCCGTGGTCAGTTGCTTCGCAGCCGCTGGGGACTGAGGGCCGAGGGTTAGTTGGCGTATTCATGGGAGGTTGTGGCCGTTACTACACCAGGGTGGCCAATCCTGCTCTGGTGAGGGAGTGCATTACCGGCAATGGTCGCCGGGGTCAGGCCGCACCCCAAGCCCCTTTGTGCAATTATATCATACGCGGATTTTTTTTTGTATATCCGGTGGGACTTGTCCGGCACCGGTATTCGAACCACGGTCCTTCTGCACGCGAGGCGGGTGTTCTACCTCTACGCCACGCTGCCACGGCGAAATAGCCAACCGTAAATAAGTATATTTGGAAGTTGTTCACTGCTAATGTCGATGAGGAGGTAAATTACATAAGCGTAAGCGGAGATGATTGGATCTTTTTTTTTTCAGAGTGAGTTCCGCGCGTTACTTACAATTGATGTGGGGATCTCGCATAATGTAGCTGTGCCCTAGAACAACCCACGTGGCGGACAAGACACGGAATCCGTGAATGAATCCGAGCTCGTTGGAGTAGTCATCCCAGTTGGGCATATCGATGAGCTTCTTCATTGCCCTTCTCAAGGAAAATGCCTCCACCGCCTTGGATATGTACCCTGGGGAAGTGGATGCAGACAAAGACTGATTAGCCTTATGCGAACTATTTTTGCAAGTCAACACGTTAAGCTACCAGAGGGTGATGCGGAAATATATTAAGCACTGAGGGTTCGAAATAATTGTGTTTTATCGCTATATTAGGTAGCATATTTTCCGCTCTTGACCTCAACGCCTTTGAAACTGCCGTGGAGGCGTGACTAACCGGTAATCGTCGTTTTCTTTGCAGAATCGATGTCCTCTCCCGGCTGAGCCACAGTTTTGTAGATGTCGTAGGCGGTGCCAAAGAGAACGAATGACACCCACACTCCAAAAATGCACCTAGAATTGAAAGTACGCGCAATAAAGTTTGGGAAAGCGGAACTCAAGCACTCACATTCGTCAAGGCAGACAACGCGTCACATGAAAAGGGATTTTTTGCATGTGCCGTGCTTTATTTATATGGTCATTCAGTCATGACTTTTTGTTTTATTTACTGGGGAATTTCCCCTAGGGTGGGCGCCTCTGACTCGTTATGATGCGAGGTAAAAGAAAATGTAAAAGCAGTTTGAGTCGACAAGCTTTGGTGGCTGCGCTAAAAATAAGGCCGCAACCTTGTTTTGAGGTCCAACAGAACTAGAGCAAGATGGTAGGCGCGAGAGAACGAAGAACAAGAATGGAAAGCAGTAAAGACGTTACTGTAATGCCTGCTGCTTATTTCCGGCCGTTTGAGTTCAACGCGCGAGTCACCGATTCACAAAAGTAAACAGTAGTGGTGTTCGTTTCACTCGCTCGTTCGAAGCGCGCCTATCGGGTAGCACTACACGTCTGTACGCATTATACCCATTTTCGATTCCCCTACTTCCTCACCCGTGCTTTACTTTTTAGCCCGTTTGTAAATTGTTTCTTCCGAGCAATTCGAATGACTGTAGGACATTCCACAACCTTTTCGCTCACTGCCCTGGGGAAGAGTTACCAAGTTTAAAAGACGACCGAGACAGGGAACCAAAACAAAATATCTCTGGAGGTAAAAAAACACCCACTGGAATAACGTAGGGCATAAGGTAAAGAAGCAGGGAAGTCTTCCTTATGGTGTAAAGAAGCTACATTTGCATCTAGCTACTCGTCTGCGTACTTTACCGAACCTCTCTGGAGCACGACAGTTTCGATGCTAAACTTCCTGTAGGGCTATAGACGCCCCTTTTCAGGTTGTGCGCATTCAAAGTGGCGGAAAACCATTTGCACAGCAGCTTGTATGTTGCCCACTTGGGAGAAAATTGGCGGAAGTGTTTTCGCGTATAGGGGGGCGTATTGCTCGGCGTCTTATTTTCACGGTATGGTTGACCACCCTGGCTCTGAAGGAGGTGGTATCCAATAGTGATCGGTCATGCGTACCCGCCACTTCGTGGATGTCACTTCTGGTGGCCTCACCTCAGATTATGTCTTACTCTGGAACCTTTAATAATCCTTAACATAAGTACGAACGATGTGTACTGCGTGAAATCTTCAGCAATATTTTTCTCTTTTTTAAACATACCAGATTTTGCAGAAAATTGCATAGATGCGAGAACAGATTCGTAAGCTTTTCCGATGTCTAGCTGCGTCAGCATTGCTCTCTGGAGCGGGCTTTTCCGCTCGTTCCGCTTTCTATTCGTCTACGTCATCCTGTCGGTCATAAAACGCCACGTTTCTGTTGACACAAATGAGGTCCTGGTTATCAAAGCGAAGCCTTGTATCGCACTTGTGGCGGTGTCGCAAAATATGTACTGCAAAGAAGCCAACCTTACTGCAGGAAATTCAATTGTACACAATCGGTTTCCACAAAGGGCACATCAATCACACCGCATGAACAATGGGATGTCTTTACATGCATGACGGGCACCATTGTTGTAAACGAATGCAGTTTAACGTCATACCGTTGAGCGATGATGATGATGATGATGATGACGATGATGAAAACATTATCTAACAGGCGCACGTTGATCACACCACACGCTTAACCAACGGGAAGCCCTAATGAACGACAATGCTTAGCTAACTGAATTAGCACATTCAGGTGACCCGATGACAGGCTAATAGATACAAAATGACATCATCACTTTCGCGTAGCTTAGCGTTGACGTAGATTTTGAATTTGGCTGATTGGATTGTTG
Source organism: Haemaphysalis longicornis (assembly GCF_048455015.1). Taxonomy (NCBI): domain Eukaryota; kingdom Metazoa; phylum Arthropoda; class Arachnida; order Ixodida; family Ixodidae; genus Haemaphysalis; species Haemaphysalis longicornis. Next base: position 200,844,841 of record NW_027526203.1, read on the forward strand.
ACTTCGCATTTGTATCGGAGAAAGCTTCGCGTATCAACCATCTATCTTCCTGAAAGGGGCGTTAGATTTTTTTCGGAATGGGGGCACATGTTTTGGTGCAACCGCATTTAGAAAATGCTTGTGTTAACATAAAGCACAATGGTTTAAAGTATACGGTGAGCTTAAAGGAGCCATGAAGAGAAAACAAAAGTTTGTTTTATTCGAAAGATTAGGTGTTTCATAGTACCCCAAGCGCTTTCCCGGAAGCAAATGATGCTTTATTCACTGAGAAATAAGGCAATTTAAGCCAAAATTTTAAATCTCCCGCTAAGATTGCACATTTGGTGACGTGAGCAATGGTGTCACACGGGCCGGTCCATGAAACAGATACTTAGTATGTCGACTCCATATAGCACCCACACGCGGGAGTCGACCGAGACGGCGGCCATTTTAAAAATGCTAGTAAAACCTAGTGCACCCGCAGCCCTAGTCATGGAATCGCCTGATCCGGAGAACAAAACTCTCGCCGAGGAGCTCGGGCTTGCATTTAACAACCTCACACCACTTGAACGCTCAACGCTTCTAAGTGCACGAGCGGCAAGAGTTGTGGGATACGCGGTGGACGGGAAAGCGACCATTCCGCGATAGCCACAACAGACGAACGCCCTGCCGTCGGCACCGCTGCCTCGTCAGCACCGTCGCCACGGACGAATACAGACTGGTACGTATGTGCCGTATTTTTATTACGGTTAATAATAGTTCAACTTCAGTAGCAGTATCGCTTATGCCAGTTGGCCGGTGTCGTGTATGGAAAGCCGTTCGCGCGAGCTCTCTGCTTCGACCAGAAAGATACGAGCGTCAATGCGCGGTGTTTACGGCATTTTTCCTCCAAGGTCAGAGCGCCTCGAACCCGAAAATTCGTCTGCGCGACGGCGAGATGTCGAGCTCGGCCAGGCGGTTGTTTCGTACGCATTGGCGCACACGCTTGCGTGTTCGTTCGGAACTTCAACCGTTTACTCCACCGTTCTTTGTCATAAAAAGAATGTGCAGTATGTTTCACGGGCATTTAGCTCGTTATGCAAACTGTAAGCCCTGCCTAACATGCGTTTGCTTTTGCCGGCCTCCGCCAATCGCAGAGCTTAGCCCATGTGACGGCATAGGTTCTGTTGCGGGAAATGAGCTGGTGGGTCGCATGACCATTCCCGTTTTTCCTAATTATGTAGCTTATTTGAGCGAAGTTTGCGTTATAAGTGGTGTCGTTATGGTTCTAACGAGGCAATCTTTCGAATGAACCAAACTTGTGTTTTCTCTTCATGGCTCCTTTAATTGCCCATGAGTGGCTTCGGCTGTTTAAATTAGCCCATGAAACACTTTTTAAAACTTATTTCCATATCCTAATCGCTTCCAAGACATAAAAACTTTGCACGGGCAACCCTTAGATTAGACGGCCACGAAATATCCGAGCCAAGTATAACTGCTGCATCCAAGCTAATTTTTAGACTTGTTCAAAAGGTTTTCTTCGTTTCATGGGGCTCTTTACAGTCTGCGCACACTTTGTGCAGTAATGCGACATCCCACAAATAGCCTCGCAGCTAATGGCTGTCTTGCTTTCAGTTACAGCGATAAAAAATGTTATAATTGCTGTTAAGAAAATATAAGAAAAATATCACACGAAAATTGATATCGGCTGTATCAGGCAAATAATGGAGTGCCATTCTGGGATAGCGTTCGCAGTGTTCCAAAGAACGGAGGAAAAGAAGCCATGCTGAAGTGCCCCTTAAACTCAACGTTTGAAAGGACTCTTTTCTTTCTGCTAGACATGCGCTGTGTTCCATTCCCTGTTCCTGAATAGGCACTCGTGGACTTTCGCTTCTTTTCATTGTCGACCTACGGTAGATGCTTCTTCTCTAGGTGCATATTAAGATGTTTAGCACGTTCTTGAATGCAACAATTGGCCACATTCCAAAGCTGTTCGTTACCAACGTACGGTGAGCTATAACCTGCAGCAGTGTCTGGCACCAAGGGGCCGTCGCCCCATGTGGGAAAGGCGTCATACAAGGCATCCGCTAACCACTCGCGCAGTGCCAGCGGTTTCTTGGGTCGGTTTTCCGCCCGCAGGTTCATTTCATCCAGCATACACAAAGTCTCTCAGGAAAGTATCTGATTAAGGGGTTCCCCCCCCCCCCCTCTGCAACGTCATTCGGATAGCTGTCGGAATTCAACGACACTAAAAAATAGGGGTCTGTGATTGGCGGGGACGTTTTAATGCGTAGCATTCTTTGCCGAGTACCCCCTCAGCCAGGAGCGTGTAACGCCCTGAATTTCCATAATAATGCAGATTTCGCGAAAGTTCCAAATGTAATCGTTAGAATAATGTAAATGGAGATAATTGGTCGAACGAAATTTTGAAAAAATAAAAATAGCAAAAATATAAAATATTACGGATAATATCAAAACGTATACCACATGGCATTTCGACAATAATGCAGATTTCGTGAAGTTTCACGTTTAATCGTTATAACTGGGTAAATAGAGATTGGTCGGGGAAATTTTGAAAAACTAAAAAATAAGAAAAATATTAAAAATGATAGAAAATGGCATAACGTATAACGCGTGGCATTTTCACAATATTGAAGATTTCGCGAAAGTTTCACCTGTGATTGTTATAATAGCGTAATTGGAGATAATTGGTCGGGCAGGATTTAGAAAAAACAAAAAATTTGTCTGGAAAAACCTCACACTCAAGACAGGCGGCATAAGAATGCCACGCATTAGTAGATAATTCTGTGAATTTCTGCAGAATTTTTTCAGCAGCAAATGAGGCATAACTTCTTTAAACCGACCACAAAGACAAAATGCAAGCTTGCCTAATTTGAACAACACCCATGTCGAAACCACGAACCACGCGAAATGAGCGCACGCTCTTTTTAGCTAAGCTAGAAAATTAGAGGGAAATGGTGCACCATGGTGGTTCAGAGAAGTTGATTATGACTTTCCTCCTCAGTCCGGCTCTCACATATGTTAGTGACGAATGGATGAATCAGCCACGAACTGCTTCCAAAGAGCCATTAACTTAGACTTATGATGGCAGCTATTATGACCCCTCGCCCGGATGGCGAACTCCCGGATGATCTAAGACGCCGGAGTAAACTGCACTAACGCATTCTCTATAAAAAGAAAACAGACGAGCGGTAAGCAGCGAAGAGACTTTCCCCGACTTACGCAGTGATTTCACAAGTGGGGCCTGTACGACTGGTGGCTGCCGTGAAATGAAACCGAAAAGAGAAGTGTGGACTACCAACTTGAAGACAACTATGGCTCGAATTAAGAGCAACTTTTTATAGGCTATGGGCTCTAATCCGTTTGAGAGAACATTAGAAAATGGTTAGGGAATTAAAAAAATTACGTGCGATTGACAACTTGGCTACAGTGAACTAGAAGATCCTCGTGCACGGCCCAGGTAGATTGTACATACATGGTACAGCCATGGTATGTGAGCCTCGTTCAGGAGTCTAATAAGCACGAGTTCTGGTATCATGAATTTTCTAAACACAAAGGAACCACAGGAAAACAGGGTTCGCATAGGCGTATGATTTATGCACGTGAGATGTCATGGGTTCCACCTCTACCGGCTCCAGAAACAAAACTCTGCTCCACAAATGAACCAATACATTTCGAGTATAGTTTGTACCTAATTTCCCTAATACTTATGTGTGAATGGAGCTCTGGAGCTCTCGTAGATAGACGTACTAAGGACGCCTCTCGCTTCCTATGCGGCCGAATGTCTACAAGCTGGTGCAATGATAAATGGTTGTGCCCGAGGGTATATTGTTCGGTACTTACAGTATCACAGTTTGCCGTCGGTCAAGCCTGACTGGCTCGTCCATCGCACACCACTTAGCTTTGAGCTGGATGCCAAAGCCCTTTAAAACTAGAAAGAGAAAGGCACATGATTTGAATGTGGTTACAAGACCAATGAACTGGAAAAAAATTGAAGAGGAAGGACAAATCTTTATGAGAGGGGTAGAGCTAAGCTCTTTCATTTACTGGAGTTGCTGAGCACCGAGAATGATAATGGAACGCTTAGCGATAAATAGTAATTAAACCATGTGTAGACTTTTACAGACGATATCTGTCTGTTCTTATGTTTGTCTGGGGCTCCATTCAACGTTTCGGCCAAACTTGAAACCATCCGCCAGAAAGAAGTATATATTGGCAAAACCATTCCAAACTACTGAAACTGCGGGCGTGTGATACATGCCCCGATTAATTTCTACAAGAAAACCTCAGAAACATTTGAGTCAAAATGTAAGCACATAATCGGGAGTACCCGCGTTCGTTTCGTTAACAATGCACTTTGAGCGTCTTTTGCGCTAGCAAGTGAAAACAAACAACGCGTTAAAAATGACACAGAGTGGCTCCAGGACGTGCGAGATAAAGGTAAGCACAAAATTTGAGTGCTCTTCTACACTGTGGAGAAGGATGAACAGCGAAGCTGTGGTGCGTAGTGTTGAGTCGTCTTAGGGGTTAATTGACATATAATTTGCTTCCGTCTAGTTCCAGTAAAACACCACTTACAGCCGTCTTCTGTAACAATGCTCCCTCCGTAAATGCCCATGTACTCATAGCAGACAGGACTTCTGCAATGGTTACAACTCCACCGTGAACGAATCATGACGAGTAACTGAAAGTCGGCGTAATGGTAAAGTCGTCTTATAGGCTAATTTTCATTTATAATTTTTTTCGGGATATTTTCTATAGAACAGGACTAAGAACCATTTTCTGTGACGATACTCCCTCCGTAGATGGCCGTGCTTCACTGCGGAACAGGCAATGTAAGAAGGCCAGCTTACAAAAATCAAACTTACACCAATTCTTTTAAAGTCGGTTTCACCTCTAAACCAAACTGCATTGCTGGGAAGACATTTTTTGGGGAATATGAGCCACTTTATACGAAAATATGAAGGCCATAGGACCTTGTTTTATTTTTAATGAATTTTTACTATGCTGGGAACCAGTTTTTGTGCGGAGGAGAAACCTGCTCCAGAGAGAGCGTGACACGATACCCGTAGAGACTGTCGCCAGGGCCAGCCTAGAACAGCTGCGCAGTTAAGATAACAGAGCTCCCGCTGGGGCTGTTCCAGGTAGAACAAGAAACGAAGGACCAGGATGGAGGAGGTTGTACTACGAAGGATCCGACTGGGCGTGGCTCTTACTCCTGCCCGCACGAGTGGATGGAAAGGGGACTACCGAGGACATGTCAAATGTCCAACCTGCTGGGAGGAAACGGTTCCGGCAGACCTTCACCACCTAATATGGACGTGCCCTGGAACTAAGGACATTCGAAGGAAATGTTTGATGGCAGCAGGCCTAAATTTGCAGCAAGAAACGCATTACCATCGGTGGCTCCATGGTCCTGCCTACCGTTCCCTACTGGACTATACCCGGGAGGCCAACTTAGTTTCCTGGATATAGATCGGACCCGCTTAGTGTCCACTAAGCCTTGAGGCTATTAAATAAACGAATAAATAACAACAACCTCTCACAAATGCAATGCCTTGTCTTTAAGCCGCCGCCTCTCTCCACTTGTTTTTCATTATGCTATCAGCGACATTCCAGCTGAAACGGTTAGTTCATTTAAATATCTGGGAGTCACATTCGGCAACGATCTTTCATGGGGTTTGCATATCACAAACATCATATCATCGGCAAATAAAGCGCTAGGATTCTTGCGACGCCATCTACGTAACGCACCTAGAACTGTAAAATTATTAGCCTACAAAAGCCTTGGAAGAACTAAACTGGAATAGGCTTCCCCAATCTGGAGCCCGCAACATCTCTATCTTCAAGACGCCCTTGAGTCTCTTCAAAACCGTGCCGCTAGGTTCATCCATAGTTTGTACTCCTATGACGTAAGTGTATCGTCATTAAAAGCAGAAACCGAACTACCCTTTATTTCCTTTCGGCGACGTATCGCCAGCCTTTCCTTATTTCATAAGTTTTTCTACAGCTCGATGTGCATGCCACGTTATTTTGTTCCCGCAGCGCACATCTCTCAACGCACTGGTCATCCCCTTAATGTCGTACACCCACGTGCACAGCACCGTTGCTTTTTCTACATCATTTTGTCCTCGCAAAGCACCTGCCTGGAATGGCCTTTCAGGCGACATTCCTGCAATTACTTGTACTTCGCACCTTCATAAACAGCATCACTAATCACCTTTCACCGTAGGACAAGCGATTGTTTTCCGCTCAGTTTTTTATCTACCACCCCTTATGTAATGCCCCGAAAGGGGTATTCAAAGAATAAAATGAAATGAAAAAGGAGTGCGAAGACGGGAAAATTGAATTGTATTGAACGAGCCAATCTTGAATTCATCGTGAGAGGAGCGAGGGTAGGGGAAGAGCGTGAGGGTTGGGAGCGGGGAGCAGAGGAGCGGTATGCCGTGTCAGGGGCGGTATGCCGTAAGCATAATTTGCAGACTAGATGTTTGTTTATCTCTGCCTTGGTAAACACTAACGGGATAGTTTTATCTCGCAGCTGTCCAGTTGCTCATGTTGTAATAAGATCACTACTACACTCCAATTTGGCGCATTTCCTTGCACAATGTTCTAGTAATTCCCTAGCAAACGTCGTCTCTACAAACAGCGTGCCTCTTTCTTGTTCCACGGAGATAAAACTTAATTTTAGAGCTAAAATAGCGGTTAGGCCATGTGAAGTGAACGATTGCAGCAAAGATCGAGGATGCGCAACAGATAACGCTTCTTGTTCAGCTTAATACGACGCATTTCGCTGAACTACGGGCTAAAGAAAAATATCATGGCACGTCATTCAATCGTGCACTTGTAAGTGAACATAGTAAACCAAAGTCCCTTAATACGTGGAAGGGGTATACATGCAGCAGATGAGAAGAATGTAGCAGGTCTAATAGCAATAACAACAAACTGAAAACGCGCGCTGTAGCCGGACGCCTTGCTGTCAGCTGTAACTCCAAGAAGATGAGTGCCTTGCGTAAAAAAAGTTATGACAATGCAGCAACAGTCGTAACAGCCGGCTGCCGAAAGCCGGTCAAGTTGACAAATCATCATTAACAACCCGAAATAAAACACCGAAGAGCTTCGGTTTAGTCTATGCGAAAAAAAAACAGAGTCTGTTTCTAAATGTTTTAAATGCGGAGCATTTCTTAGGCTCGCCTGGTCCTGCGTCGTTGATGGCGGTGCCGTCCACACGCTCACTGCGCATGCGCAACTCTCCTCCTTACACCCACAGCTCCGCGATACTACACTATAAAAAAAAGAAATAGTTAGCGGCGCCCGGTTTCGATCCCACGACTCTCTGGCCGCAACGGGAGGTACGCGGTGCTCTTCCTACTACGCTACAAATCTGGGACAGGAGCAAGTGCTACGAACGCGCCTTATGTCCTTGACTCATTCAAACTACGTCAAGAAGCTGCTGATACAACGAAGGCACGCGAAGCTGAACGTCAACGGAAACGACGAACTCAAAACTTTAGAGGGGGATGCTGAATTTCCCGTGGGAAAGCTGTGGCGGGAAGCGCCACGCGCCTTGCAGCTCAACCAGCCCCGTCCGCAGCGCCTCTGACGCTGATTGTGGCAGGATCCCCTAGGGATTGGTCAACCAAAGAATCCATCACGAGATAGGTTCGCGTTCAACCACCGTCGCCATCTTCCCGTAGGGGAACCGCCGAAGAAGAAGAAAAACGAGAAGACAAAGCTGCGAAGAGGAGGGCGTGTACATTGCTCTCAGCCGGTGCACCAATGTCAACAACCTTTACCTCACCATAGCTGACGGAGACTACCGATTCTACCACAGAGACAACATCGACAAGAACATGATGGACGAGTTTCGGCGCCTCGAGAACCACCGCCTACTCACCGTAACACAACAGCACTTGAGTGCCTTTGCCACCGGTGTGGACCCGGACGCGGAATTCCCTCTGGCGCTAGTAAAAACCAGATCACTCAACATAACGGCAACACAATGGAACCAAACGGAACCGCCACGATGCTTCGCATCCTCATCAGGGTTCCCCACGAGAAGATGGTGTAACTTTTTTCGTCCCACAGGCAATCGACTGCACATATGAAGGCTGGCGACATTATAATTGTTTAAACAACACTCATAAACTGCTTAGCTGACGCTGTATTGTGCTGAAATTACTGGTCGATCGGTAGAATTTAAGAACTGCGCGTAGACGGGACAATAAAAATTGACATACCATATAGCTACTGTAAGTACGGAATATCGTGCGAAGGCAGCATACGTGCCTGCTTATAAAGCCTACTCTACACCCCCTTGAGCGTATGTGCTCATCAATGTGTATGTAACATTTTGTTACGCTTGCTCATATGCATACATGATTAAATGTACAGTCACGGATTTCTCTGTGGTCGATACTCTTAGGGCGTGCACTTTAAATGACTGATTGATTATTTATTGATTGCATGGTGCATGTCCCAGCAGCGTCTGTCCAAACCAGCAGATATTTCCGGTAATAATGCGCCGTCTACAGCCTAACTGCGCGCACGTGGAACTTTGGGTGCGTATCACTTCATTAGAATAACAGCACAAACTGTCGGGTATGCGCTGGAGCTTTTATGCCGTAAACCATCACAGGGAGCCATAGGTCGGCCTACTCACTTGTGAGTACACTCATTTGTACTCAAACTCACGATTGAGTGCGAAGATGAGCGAGTACAGGCCTATACAAAAGAATGAGTACGATGATACGTTGGTACAGGTCAAGACAAAAACTGTGAGTACGATGACGAGGGAGGTCAGACGGGACCCCATGTACTCGTGAGTACAGTATTTGTGAGTACAATACTTGTGAGTACAGTACTTCCGAGTAGGCACTCGCGAGTAGTCCACTCGCGATTCTTGCGAGTAGTACTCGTTAGCACTGTACTCGCGAGTACGGTATTCGCGAGTACCGTACTCATGAGTGCAGTACTGGAGAGTACAAAATGGTGGTTTTGATCGCGCACTCGAATCGCCCCGTGCTTGCACGATTCTTACATGTTATGCGGTGTCGGGGCACCCCTTTATGCTTAAGGAAGGCAAAATGAGGTGTAAAGGGGGTAACTGCGGTTCTCTGTATTCCCTTTTTCGCGGGGTTACTACTGTCGACAATTGCTCGCCACGGGGTTGCTATTCGCCCCGAGCGCGAACAGAGTCGGCCCCTGGCGGCGGCGGGACGAACCGCTCCTAGTGTGGATGGCGCTCTCGCGTCGTCTGCTTTTTCACGTTGCGTGCGGCGCAAGACGCGTGCTGCACACGACAAAACAACCAATATGTGTGCTCGTTTGGCAGTAAGCGATGACATAGTTACCTCTGCGTGCGCATTTCCTCTAGAAACGCAATAATCAGCGGCCGTTGAGGGTTAATGCGCTGGTTTAATTCCACGAAACATCTTCGCCGTGGTCACCGCTTGAGTGTGAACATTGCTTCCACACATTGCACTTTTCCGATTGTTGAGTGCAGTCGTCTGCCGTTTCGGGAACGCCGAAGGGTGCTTTTTGAAGGTGGCGTGGTGATTATTTAAAGGATAAAAGTTTAGTACGCGAAACGGGTAAGAAGCGACAAGACCTGTGCATACGCGTGCAAATTCCAAACCCTTGTAAAACTGCGCTGTGTCCTTATAGAAAGAAGAAACAAACAAAAACATTTACACTGCACACGACCCCTGAGCTATCGCCCATACATTACCGGACAGCAAGCGCCTGTGTGATCGTGTCCTTCCCGTATGTTTCTAAAATAAATACCATTTTTGGACAGTCGTTGTTTATACGCAGTTGTGAGTTTGCGTTGTGAGTTTGCGTCTGTCATGTGTAATTTCGTGTGTCATTTTCATATATATTATTTTCAAATCCGACATAAATCACCTTGTCCAGAAACGTGTCTCACTCAGCATAACCAAATGCCTAATATGGTCACATCTTAACCTCTTTTAAGGTGGACCTAAGTTTAAAGAAAGAGGAGAAAACGCGTAATATAATGCACGTTGTTGCCCACATGTGTGAGGGGTGTGTGCCTTGACTCGCTGATTTTTTTTTTCCCACAATGCTTGCTTTCAATACATTTTTGAAAAAGGCGAGCCACAATTCCTGGACAATCTCGGACCAAAGGGGGTTAAAATTTTGAAAATACGTGTTAAAGTACTGCTTTTTCACCGCTACAGAATACAACGCCTAGTGTAGTTTCGATTGTAAGTAATACTGATAACCATAGTGTGGCTTTTCGCGTTACATGCGTTCTGTTCTCTCTGCTCTTGCAACGTTGACAGGACCCCCCCCCCCCTCTTCCCGAAAAAAAAAAAAGAAATGCACAGAATTTCATTTTTTAACCAATCCTCAAGAATTAAATACCAAGACAAAGGCGATATTCAGTTTACAAAACAAAGTAGTTACCGGGAACCCGTTGCGCTGATTCGCAACGAGAAATAAAAAGGAAATGTCTTACTACATCTGCAGCAGTGCAACTTCATTTATTGCCATCTTTAGGGTTCGTAAGCGACCTTATACGCAAGAATGCAAACACATCTCGCTGTTACAGGCACCTGTTAGATTTTAAAAGGAACGAAAATGGTCTACAGAGCAGCCGTAACAGAAAATTTGTGCTCACTGTGAGGTCCCAGAAGCTTGGTTTGCACACTGTAAACCTGCTTGTCACTTTGCGAAAACCTAGCTAAACATGAGATGTTGATTGTACTGCGTGCGTTGACAATTCAATTCGCAAGTTCACTTGCGACGAAAGCCGTAAATAAGTGATCTGAAACCGTTATTCATCAACCCTTCCTTCAGAGTCGCTAAAATTTCATTTAAAAGACCCGTTAGAGCGGTTGCATTTATATCTCTGCGCTGATCAAAATTCAGTAATTTTATGTTGCCTTTTGAACACACAAAAATATCGTAAGCTCTTAGAAAGAATTTCGGGGCAGTTAAGTAGTGCTACCATTGGGCATCCCACAAATGCAAGAATGCGTCATGCTACCAGTGAAAGCGATTGAGATTGCCTTTGTAAACTGAATTTCAGAGATCGAGGCTTCCTGATTTGTTTCTATTTATGCTTTTATTGAAGGCTCAAAGCCATAGTCTGGAAAGATCGAGCTTGCTACGAGCCACAGCGTACAAGTTCATTGTATTTCGAGATTCCCGATGAGCCGTCGCTTTTTTTGGTGTAGTAATGAAAACTGACTGCCGCTTCCATGCTATACATTGAACGTTGAGTAACCGAACTACAGCATACCACTCTTGTTTGCACCTTTCGTGCGCACATACTGCGAGAAAAAAGCACGAAGCGCGCCCACAGTGTGCATTCTTACGGGCCGCTCAGCGGAGCATCCACACTAGCAGCGCGACGGTGTCGCCACCTACATGTCGAGCTCGCGGCGAATAGTGAAAGCAAGGGCAGGGATGGGGGCTTCACTCCGCATGCTCCGCTCAAGTCAGCGCGTTAATACAACTGGTTGATTGCGAGAACAAATTAGTAGAAACACTTTTGAACACGAGTAACTGTGAATACAGATTGAATGCAAGTACAAGTGAGTAAAGATGAGTTGAGTACGAGTGAGTACACATTGAGTACGAGTGCAAGTGAGTACATGTTGAGTACGAGTACAAGTGAGTACAGATTGAGAACAAGTACAAGTGAGTACAGATAAGTTGAGTACGAGTGAGCACAGATTGAATATGAGCAGAGGTAAGTACAGAAGAGCTGAGTGCATATGAGTACATATAGAGTACGAGTACTCGCGACGGCTAACGAGTTCGAGTACAGGTCAGTACGATTACAAATGAGCATGTGAGGAGTGAGTATGTGGGATTTTGAACAGAGACGAGCATTTTGAGTCTGAGTTTGAGTGAGTACAGCGTGAAAAAAAATGTGATTAAGTTTGAATGAGTTTTTTTCTGTACCTATGCCAGGAACTTGAAGTACAATGAGGTTTTTTTCATAAATGGGCAGCGTTTGACGATGTTAGACCTCAAAGCGCGACTTTACGCGTAACGTTCTTTATTTTCATAACCTTGAAGATGAGTCTTGCGACATGACAAGCAATGTAATACTCAATCTACGTCAAGCTGTGGGTAGCGGCTGACGATGTTATTCCTCAAAGCTTGACTTCAGGCTGAAAGTGGGGCGTCGCATACCCGCATTTCCCCCTCCCTCTACTGCGTATTAACCTTTCCGCAAGCGAGTTATAAACTGGAAAATGCGGAAGTCTTCACCAAGAGTTTGTGCGTCTACATCCGCCAAATCAGCTGAGGTAGACTAATATAGTGTCGCACTAAAATGCAAACGGGAACGTTCGGTACCATGCGGTTGTTTTTGAACCATGAATATATTCGAGGTTCCAGCTTTTGCCTCACCATCCACTGGCTAGCGCAAGTATCCTAATCCCCTGGTCCTGCTGCTTTTCGCTACGTTTTTCTCAGCTGGCGTAATACTTGCCACGCCCGTTTCTGATCGCAACCATGCACCTATAAATATTCCACCACACCAAGTCTCGGTTGCGAAGCGAAAAGCACCCTTTGCGTCGTTGTCTGGGTGTGAATGAGGAAGTTAGGATATACACAGTGTCCTCACAAGTACCCGAGAGTAGCACACAACGGGCCTCGAAATTTGTACAGATGAGGAACTTGAAATTAGGAAACAACAAGCGGTGCGCGTGGTAGTTGGTTGAAACATTTCGTTCTGGGTGACTATACTCATTCAATTAGGCGGCAATTCACTTCATAATGAATAATGACAGGCAATTCTTTGTGAAATCAGGAATATCGCGCATTGGTCCAGCTCGCATTTCACTTGGCTCGCATTTTCAGTTCACTTGGTCCCAGCGTGCCTGATGTGCGTGACATTTTTTCACGCATGCTACATGCTGGTCACCATCGTAGGAGCTGATCACCCTTACAGGAAGGTTTCGCTGGTTCGAATAGCGCCGACACTACTTTTAACGCCAACTTCTCTCAAATAAGCTAGAAAATAAGGAAATCAGAGAATATGTCAACTACTGAGCAGCTACTTTTCCGCGTTAGAGTTTGGACGCATTACGGCTTGTTTGGATAGCTGGCTAAGGCCGGCAAAAACAAATGCAAATACACAGATATTCTAAGTTGGCAAAGCGCGCAATTTCTGCTTGATTTATATTGAATATTGTTTTTATATATTAAGAATGGTGGGGCAAGCAGCATAAGTTTCGGATGAACACGTAAACATGCAGGCTGTCGCACCGATACAGCACTAGCGCCGGCCGACGCTGCGACACCTCGCCGTCTACCGTGCAGACAATATTCCGAGCCGACACCTGCCTGGCATAAGCGGCACTGCCATTTACGTGACCCTGTATGTCACCTTATACTCGATGTTTCACAAAGCGATTACTATGAACCTTAACAAAACAAAGCTCGCACAGGTCCGATCAGAAGTAAACTGAGCGATCCCCGAGAGGCATCGCTCCGCCATCTAGTAGGGCTGACAACAACCAAGAGCATTTTCTCATAGCCTCCTTCCCTCTTTGTTCATTTTTTTCTTGTTACCCTGACACCAAAATGTTCTGGTGCAGGACATGGTGTATCACCACAAATGCATTTTATTACCACACCACCTTACAGCCTTCCGGTTCCTGTTGAACTGCAGCTTTTGGTTAACACCTGCAGGGAGCATACGAAATATAACATACGTTTTAGGTACCAGCCTCTAATGAATCCCTGCTGACGTCACGAAACATGTGATACAGCGGGGAGAATCAAATTTTTGCCCTGATTTGTCGAGAATCTCAGCCCGTGACAATTGGTTGAAAAACAAGAAAAGCTGAAAGGATCAGAAAATATACGGTGCGAAAAATATGTCGCGCCACAGCAAAGTTCTTCTGGCAATCGCAAAAAACTGGGCCGCAGTGAATGGCTATAGGTGTGCGTAGCACAAGAGTGGCTGCGGATACGTCAGGCTCCCAGTCGGTGAGCCGCATCGCCTCATCAGCAGCGCAGATGATCTGCTGGCAGTGCTGAATTTACGGCAGCAATGTGAGGCTATCTACTACGTCACTGGGTACAATGGATGCGAGATGCGAAACACTGGAACAGCTAAAAAGGAATGTAATGCGGTCTGATGCTCACTTCCGTTGCTTCCACCCAAAGGGTTTGTTCCTTAGTCGACAAGGCTGATGCGCTTGAGCACTTGTTGAATGAACTTAAATGATTGGAGTTTTTATGCTCACAGAAACTTGGTACTCAAATTCAGTTGACGGTCTTCGGTTACAATATTACCGCAAGCATTTTATTTATCGCAGGGTTGGGCGTGGGGGGAGGCGTTTGTATTTTAGTAACCAACTCTACTTCACGTGACTTACTGCCGCAGTTCTGCGTTGCGATTGCTGATTATAAATGTCTTTGTATCATTTCTGGTCGTACCATTCTCGCTACTTGCTACCGCCCTCCAGATTCTAGAACACGGCAACGCTCTTTTATAAAAAGTACGAGATGATTGTGGGAGGCCATTTTAATATAACTTTTCTTTCTGCTACTAATGCGGTGAATGAATTTCCCCTCACCCGCTCGTCAAATGGCTGTGGTTTTGCAATTGACAAACCGACAGTAATAAGTTTTAACACAGTGTCTTTGATAGGTCTGTTTATTAATAATTTGGAGGATTATCCCTTTACTGCTTCAGTGTTAAGTTAGGACCTGAGTGATGATCTTCCAATCCTACTATTAGGGAAAACAAGGGTAAAAAGTACGTCGTCGCGTAGCAGTGCATTGCGGAATATTCCCACGAATGGCCTAGCTGCTTTCAGAAAGGTCATAGAAATGGTGAACTGGCTTGGTGAGGTAGACATACATGAATGATACGAATAAGGCGTATAATCTTTTCCTAGAAACATTTGCAGGTATCTTAAAGGGGTGAGATTTCGGCGCACGTTAAAGAACCCCGGGTGGTCAAAATTAATCCGGAGCCCTCCACTACGGCGCGCCTCATCGCCAGCGTTGTGTCGGCGCGCTAAATCCTACAATCAATAAATCAATCTTAAAGGGGGACTGACACCAATTTTTGGCGTTAATATTATTGCACAGTTCGCTTCCTTTACTCAACAGAATACCCTGGTTGAAACATGAGCGGCCTGCGACGCGAAGCACACACTTTAATTGGATCTCATTTATCGCGCCGACGGAACAGCACGCGGAGCGGCACTCAGCAAATGGACATCAGCGTGACATCATCCCGTGCTAGCCAAAAGAAGTGACGCGGACAGCACTCGTCAAAAACACGTGACGTCACTTCCCGCGCGCGGCCGGGCGGCGGCCTCGCGAGCGGCGACTGGGCGCCGGCGCATTCACAAACGGGTGCACATAGCCAGAGCTACAGGCATAACCGCTGCCCAGAAAGACACTGTTGGCAAAAATAAAGTTCTACACTCGGGAAAGGAAGCTATAATATAGCCCGGAATCGCAATAGAAGTCCCCATCAGGATTTTTCTTGAAAGCGCTCATCGAATTTCCGCGCAATGGCAAGCCTAGCAGCTTAAGGCAGCTCAGCTGTTCAGCTCCGGCGGCGGCGCAGTCGAAACAATGCCCTCACCGCCCTCAGTGTTTTGACGTCCGCACAAAGCGGTGAGGTCATGCCGGGATTCTGTCATATGCGCCTTTCGGGCTGAGAGCGCGGGAAATTGAAACAAACAATTTCAGGCCGTTCAATGTAAATAATTATCGCGCGCTGAAGTATTTAAAGTGCTTTTTCGGGTTCCCCAGACCATTGAGCATCGATAAAAGCAATAAAAATGGAAAATAAAATTTTCGTGTCAGTACTCCTTTAAATCGTGTTTCTCATATAAAAGCCGGACTGGACCTACAAAAGCTAGAAAGGAATGAATTCCTCGAAACCCACTCTGGTAAATTTGACATGTAGACCGTATGTATCGGCCATTTCATAACTGGAGTGACCTCAAACGATTTAGAGAATTCAAAATCTACAGAAATCAATTAAACAAAGAGGTGAGACAGGCGAAGGAATCGTACTTACTCGACACTTTCTGATCGTGTAACGAGGACCCAAAAAAGCTACTTGAAAAAATAAATACGCACCTCATATACGCACCTCAACTTGATGGTGGTACTATAAAATTCAATTTATGCTCTACAAAAAAGGATCTGCTATCCATATACAACCTCGAATTAAGAGTGCCCATTTTCCATTTGTTCCGCTCAGACAATATACTACGAATTTTAAACTTTTCTACTTGAGGCTAATTGAAGGCTTCAAAAGAGAACTGAAGAAAGGGTACAACAGCCTACAGAGTCTTGCAGTAATCCATCACAATAAGCATGCGTACAAATGCAGAACGCCGAAAATTTGGCCCATGCCCTTCCATCGCACCAACTACGGTTTTGATAATGTGCAATATGGTTGCCCGGTCTCTTAAAGCGACCCTGCAACGCTTTCGATAAGCGCTTTCACTCTTTCCTTGAGGGTCTGGAACCACTGCGAAAGCTATAGTTATCGCCAGCACGGAGCGGCACTGCGTGATTTGCTCGTCGCACCAGATACGCCTTTCATTTCTGCTTTGTTTTTGTGGCTTTTTTTAAAGTTGCTATCGAATACCGTTCATTGCTGCAACTGAAGGAAACCCGGCCAACAGCCGCTACATGGCCTTAGTGACGTAATTCGAGCCGTCGAAGAACGTTAAGACCGGGAAAGAGAGAAAAATCTTTTGAGCGAGAGAGAGCGAGAGCGAGGGGAGGTCAGCTCTGCTAGCGGCAGTGCTTGCTACGCCAGATGGGGGTGACTACAATGCAGTGATGTGAATGTGAGAGATCGGGAAAGCAACAATAGAGAGAAAACAAAAGTTAAATAAAAAATGGCACGCAATGAAATGCAAGGAAAAAACTCTAAATAAAGTTAAGTAAAAGAAAAAAGTTGAGCGAATGGAGCCCAGGAAGCGCAGAGCGCCTAACAAGAAAAAGGAGTCAGAGCGTACATGACGACGCAAACGCCTACAGATGTAGCCATACGCACAATGGAAGAATTACAAAGTTTTGCCTAGTCCAGAATCTCGCCAAAAACGCAGAAGAATTTTTGTCCCTAAAGATGAGTCATTGTTGTTGGCCCAGGGTCCAACACAACTGAAGGCTTGCTCCACGCCGTACACGAGACAGGAAGCTCGTCGCTGTTACTCATGCAGCGGATAATCGCGGGCATATACACAACAAGTGCTCAGTTGTCTCGCGCACAGCGCACGTGGGTCACAGTGGTGAATCCTCCCACCCTATTTTGAACTTGAAGCTTCGGGTGTAAGCCACATTGAGACGCAAACGATGCAGTACACCTTCAGGCGCTTAGGTAAGGTCGGGTGCAACACGTAATTTACAGAAAGGGTCAATTCCATGCAGAGGTGGATATCCGATGTGAGGGTGCTGCCACTTCAACATTTGCTCACTCCAACCAGTTCGATAGATAAGGGCACAACCATCCTCTTGAGAGAAAAGAAGCTGTGTCGTGTTACGCAGAGTGGCCAGCGCTGGCGGCTGCTTCAGCTATAGTATTTCCTTCTATTCCCGAATGAACAGGCAGCCATTGAAGCACGATGTGATGGCCCGCGCGCACTACCGCTGTGTGGATTTCACTGATTTCACACACAAGCTGACTGCAGTGGTTGGACAGCCTTCTTAGAGCTTGCAAAGCACCGCGTGAGTCTACGAAGATCACCCATCGCCGAACATGATGTGCACCAGTGAAATGAAGGGCAGCCCTTACAGCCGCTAGCTCAGTAGCGGTGGATGATGTTTTGTGGCTCAGTTTTTTCCTGATTTTGCACTGCCGCGGATCAGTGACCGCAGATGATTCTGCGGTCACTGAGCCGTCCGCATAAACGTGCGTGTGGCCTGCGTGCGCGGTAAATATATATTCGAAAAACTTCAGTGCAGGTGCGGGCACGGCCGACTTTTTGCTTATTCCTGGAATTTTTGTTATTATATTCCATGGTGCGAGTATCCACGGTGGCAATGCTGGCTTGACAGGTCGCTGAAAATTTGCAGAAAGCAAGACTCCTACATGCGATGCAGTGATGGCTGCCAGATGATGCACATGGCACCGAGTGACATGGCGTAGAAACGTTCGAAGGCACTCTTGATGTTGAAGCACTGACGCAGACAGGCACCGAGCTTCCCGCAATGTTCCAATTGTCGATGTGCATTTGGAAAGTCCCAGGCGCACGCGTAGAGCTCTCGCCAGCACAGAATCTATGACCTTCAAATCTGTAGAAGACAGTTGATGCAGAGCCGGTAGGCTGTAGCGTAAAAGGCCGAGAAAGAGTGCTTGATAGAGTCTAAGAGGAGAGGACACGGAGCATCCCCAAGATTGTCCACTCAGCATGCGCGAAATTCGAACGAAAGACAAAAGCCTTCCTTTCAACTGCCGAATTCTAATTCCTGCCGAATTCTAATTCCTACCGAATTCGAATTCCTGCCGAAGTCCAAGGCATCGAGCGGTCAAAAATGACACCTAGAAATTTGTGGTGTTTGACATAGGATATTTGCGTACCTTCTACACTAAGCGTATATCTTGAGACGTCACGCCGTGTGAACGCAATCGCTGCACACTTCTGAGAGGAAAAAATCAACCCGCAGCATCTCAGGTACTTTCTCCAGGATCGCCAGGATCGCTCTCTGAAGTGCGGCGCGAATGTTTCGGTGGCTTTTGCCTGAGGCCCAGATGCAGATGTCATTTGTGTACAGCGAAATATTGACACCTTGGGGAAGAAACGTTGGCAGGCGTAGAAGGCATATGCTGAAAAGAGTCGGACTCAAGACGCCGCCTTGAGGACCTCCATGTGTGATAGGATGCTCGGTCGTTGCGCCATCACTGGTGACGATATAGACGTACCGATGTTGTAGGTAATCGCAGAGCCACTTGAACATTCGTCCTCG
This sequence comes from Haemaphysalis longicornis, assembly GCF_048455015.1. Taxonomy (NCBI): domain Eukaryota; kingdom Metazoa; phylum Arthropoda; class Arachnida; order Ixodida; family Ixodidae; genus Haemaphysalis; species Haemaphysalis longicornis. The sequence goes on from NW_027526203.1 coordinate 200,863,759, forward strand.
CAGCCCTACGAATGTCATCTCTCTTCGGATAGCTGTGTGTGACACGCTGTCAAACGCTGCCTTGAAGTCAAAAAAGACAGCTATGGTGATATTTCCAGCTGCTTTTTGTCGGGAGATATCCGCCACCAACAAAAGTATGTTATCTGTGCTGCTTCTTCCCCTCCTGAATCCAGACATCTGCGATGGATAAATGCTTCGATTTTCAAGGTCCCAAGTATGCCGTTCTAACACCATTTTCTCCATCACCTTGCCAATACAACTTGAAAGTGCAATTGGCCGGTACGAATCTATATCTGTTGCCGGCTTGCCTGGTTTAAGAACCACTACGATCCGGGCGATTTTTCAGCTGGCCTCAAGGCGCCCTCTCTGCCACGATTCGTTGTACCGGGAGAGGAGCTGATGACGAGCTTTTGGGCCCAACTGGCGTAGAGCCAAATACGTGGTACTATCAGCGCCAGGGGAAGAAGACAAATTGAGATTATTCAACGTCCTGGTGAGCTCTTCAATGGGGAAAGGGTCATCCATCAGCGTCGCATTTGTGGTGGGGTTTTACAAGTAATCTGATGGGCATACAGCAGTTTTTTGGCTGAGGTAGTTTGCGACCCCCTAATCTAAGTACTGGGTGTGTTGGGTGTCTACGTTCTGCAATCATTTAATATTTCAAAAAAAGGTGATAAACGGGTTGCAAGGTTCCTCTAAATGCACCACATGCACAGAATGAGGGCGTTCATCGAACCTGGGTGAAAAAATTGCGGTTGTTGGTTATCAGTGTAATTTATTGTTTGTTTTTGTTCATTGTGATTTTTATATCGCCCATTGCGATTGCTGAGGTGCCTGCTAATATGGTCTCTTTCGATTTGTGGGCCTGCTCTCTACGGCATGCCCAGGAATGAGGCACACTGCGGTTGCGTGAAAGAACTCTTTACTCACATCCTCCAACGCGCTGTCGCCCGTCCGGGCATACACACACACACCATCACCAGAAAAACTCTCTGTGCCGAGTCCCTGTCTCCGCGCGCGGTTCTTCAGCACCACCACCCGTTCCTACCCGTCCACTCGCGCCATCTCTCCGGCGACCGGGCCGCACGGTAGGCGAGGAGGGCGAGGGAAGGGAGCCCATGGCGAGGGGCTCCGGGCGACACCCCCTAGACCAGAAGGTGTGCCGAGGCGCTCCCCACAGATTTAAGTAGACGAAACATACTTTTAATCATCAATTCGACCGCCGCACCCCTTCCCGCCTTCTTCTTGCTATCTTTTTTCGTATTTCTTACCTTCGTATTTCAACCTGGATCTTTTTTCTGCTTCTCCGCTGACGAGAATCCTAACTCTCTGAGAGCTGTAAATACTACAGTCTGCGCTATACAATGAATAATCAGGCTAACTGCTGTACACATTCTTTTTTTGCGCCTGGCTGCACCAGTTGAACATGCTTTTAACGATCAATTCGACCGCCGCTCCGCCCCCCCCCCCCCTCCTTCCCCTTTTCTCGCCATCTTGTAGTAAGCTTTCTGTAGTGAGCTCTTCATTTCTACCTTATTTTTTGCTCCTCCGCTCACATGAATGTTAAACGTGCTAATACTCAAGGTGTCCTTTGTTAACATTTTTTTTTTCTTCCTTTTTTGCATCTGTCTGTATCAATTTCCTCAGTGGCCACCTGCTGACGCTGATCAACGGGACTGATGCGCCAGTCAAGCTGCTCTAATGCAGTTTCTTCCCATGGTTCCCGCCCGTGCACTGCACAGGAGAATAAAGAAATGTTCAATATTCAATGTTATTTCCTGTCATGCTGGCGCTAAATGTACTGACCGGTGATGGTGACCATGATTTAATTGTCAGATGTCATCGACTTAAACCAATACACCTTCCACCAAGCCGCCTCGCCGAGACGATTGCGAAGAGACTCGGCACAACGCACATTGCCGTACGGGTCGAACTGATTAATCGGCGAATGATTGACGGGTGTGTTCCACTCAGACATAATTTCATAGTAATATATACTGTAAGGAAATCTGTAACGGCCGTAGCGTGCTTCATGCAAGCCTTCATTGCAGCTGACAGCGTTCGTTTCTAGTCGGCCTGGCTTGCAACAAGGTTTCTTGGGGCCCCTGAAGAAAAGGGTAACAACAGGGGCAGCGCTTTTTTTTAAGCGAAGGTTTATGTGGCTAGGTGGATGAAAAATCCGGCGGTGCCGTGTACGCAGCAAACTCCCTCGGCACAACCCAATGCCCATGCGCGAAAAAAAGCAGGTTGGAGAGCTGTTAGAAGTAAGGGGGGAGAAATTGACTGGATTTACATATGACGTAGCTACACTTTCGCATCTACCACACTGGTGAATGGGAATGCGTGTGCATCGGAGGGAGCGAAAAAGTCTCGGAGCAGAGCGCGCGGGCAGTGAGCTTCTTCTCGGCGGGCAGGAGCGAGGGCGGCGGCAGGGGCGGAGCAGTGTCAACGTTGCAATAGCAAACAGTAGCCGCACACACGGTCTTCGTGAAAATTTTCTAGGCCAAGCGGCAAACGTGCAGGCCGCAAAGAAGTCAATGTTCAAGCTTACATCCCGAGAGAGGCTGAAACGTTTTATGCCGGAAAGCTAGAGAAAACTCCTTTCTCTCTTACCGCCAAAAAATATTTTGGTCACATTTAAAGTACAGCTTCTTTGAATTCTTTCTGGTCGACAAGGCTTAGGTTTGGCCTCATCAATTTGAGAAATGGTGTACGTTACTTCGAAATGCGTAGGCCACGCGGGATACGTAAGACACCGGCCGCACGGAACAACTTCGCTGGTTAATCATCCTTACGGGACACATGGCCGCACTTATTGCAACATTGATGACAGACCGGAAAGTCTCCGGCTTCAAGAGGGGCAGTACTGATGCACCCGCTCCGCACGTCATCGAGGAGCGGGTGAGTGGGTAGAGTTTCAGACTAATGTGTACCAGAGGGAAATCTGTCGCTGGTGCCTAGGCGATTCGCGCTTCGTCGAGTGTAGCGCCGTGTAGCGCTGATGACACTCGCATTTTTATTTTGTTTGGTTCGCGAACAAGATAATACTAGCCTTTGTCGGCAAAGAAAACAATAACATACTTTAAAAAAATTATTTCTTTTTATCAATAAATATTGCACCTCTTAAAAAAACTTCGTCATCAAAAATTCTTTAAAAGCTCATGCGGCCTGAACATAAAAAGAAAAAAAAATATGCCCGCGCGTATACGAGGTGCGCGGGCTCTCTGAACAATATCAACAAACGAAATGAACGAACGAAAATGAACGAATCCAAAGGAAAGCTGTGCGGTTTATTCCTAACAAATTTTCCTAAACTGACTGACTCAGTGAACTAACGAAGATTAACGGTATACCTTTACTAGAAATAGGAAGAAAGCAATTCAGAGTAGATTTTTTTCCCTGCCCTTGGGTAACAAACTAGCACTTGATCCCTCACTGTTTGTATCCCTCTTAAAACAACAAGAGTTCCCTGGCACCACCAACAGCACGCGTATACTTTATACTTTGCAGGAACCGACCTTTTCGAGTAACCTAGCCACCACGAGCGCGTTTGCGTAAACTGAAACTATCAAGTGACACTGTTTTGCTGAATGTGCTTGTATCGTCCACCTTGCTTGGACCCATTGTCCGCTCAGTAATAAATAAATAAATAAATAAATAAATAAATAAATAAATAAATAAATAAATAAATAAATAAATAAATAAATAAATAAATAAATAAATAAACAGCTAGGTGCACTTTGCCATCACTCTCAGAAATAGCAACAATCAGCATGGCTTGGCTACTGACCAACGTCAATTAACCAAGAAGTGGTAAACCTGGGGCCCTGGATTTAATGGAAGGAAAAGCCCCCTTCCCGGCCCCCGGCTTTAAAAGTGTATATTTGGTAGTGAGCTCGACCAGAAAAACTTAGCTGTCAAGGCACGGGACACCCAAGAGCCAGCCGTGACGTCGAAAAAAGAAGCTGCGATCAGTCGCACAGATTTGACGGGCATTGGTTATCGCTCCAACGCGAGTTAACCTGTAGTTCGCATCACTGTGGCGCTGCACTCCGTTGCTATTGCGCACTGACTCGATGGCGTGAAGTGACGGAAACAAGAAACAAATCCACGAGGCTGAAAATCTCGCGGGGGCTTAACCTTGACGGATCTTTCGAAATGATCTGCGGTGTCCGTGAGCATCGTGCCAGGCCTGGCCTTATTGGCTGCTAACTCCGGTCGGGTGCCTCGTCTGCATTCCGGTCTCCCCGCGTGCCCCCAGGGATGAGATATACCGAGAATTTTTCGCGCGTCACCCACGCCAGCTCTTCTTTATGGCATCGCTATGCTCATGTTTGCTTAGTTCCTCGAATGCTGATTGCATAATTTTCTCCCTCTTGTAGCGAGCAACAACTTCAACATGGCGGGGAAATTTACCACGGAAACCCAAGGTTATAAGAACAAGAACCAAAAAAAACCGTAGAGGTTGCATCAGCGTTCTTGTATTATTCTTTTTGACCAGGCAACGACAACCTGTCTCAGGTGTTTAATGGAAGCTTAATGGAAACATAAGTGTACGAAGCTATACAGCTTTAAGTACGCGGTATATGTGGCGTCGTAGCAGCCGCGACAAGTGCAAAATCAAACTGAGATATTCTTGCAATCAATGCAATTTATAACATGTATGCGCCGATTACAACGTCCTGCCCGAACATGTACGCGCACACGGAACACAAAATCAATGCCTGTTGGAAACGAGACGGCGCATCAACAACATTTTCTGCAGGTCCGCCCACATGATAAATACACGCGAACGGAAAGAAAAAGCCTTATTAAATATAGAAACGTCTGGTCAGGTTTTTTTAGTGCGAACGTGGCAAATAAATTACTGCACAGACCTCAACCCGCCGTGCGTCGAGGCGATTTCCCATACACCGGAAGATGCAAGATGGACGCGCTGTTAACTAAAAGAGGACCGTACGATTAACATGAAAAGTAAAGGGCTCTACCGGTTGACTTCGAAAGGAATACCAGTATCGCGCTCTCTGGCGCACGTGAAAGTGCAAACGGAATATTAACAAATCTGACTTCTAGGAATACACAGTCTTCACATGGTAACGAGAATAAACGATAAAAAATTACGAGTGATGCTTAGAACTTTAACAATGGGAAGACGAAAGCCTAGTTGGACCTTCTGTTGACCTGCTCTTCAACCTTCTCTTGAACTTCGCGGACGCGCCCGTCAAAACCTGACCAGCCCCTTGTACAGCACTCCCCGAAGCTCGTTCGGCTTGTGCGCCATCGCCAGGAGCATCCTATTCGCCCCTTTCTGTACCCTCACTGCTCAAAGCCGCTGGTGTTTCCTTTCCCGGCGCCCGCTGCGTGGCCCTTTCTCAGAGCCCTTCTCCGAACACCCTACCGCACTGCTTTTTCCCTTTCTTGGTACGCGATCCCCGGCTTACGCTTTCCCCTCCCGCAACTTTTTCTGGACCCCCTATCTGTACCCCAAATCGCGCGTGCTTGAAACTTACAGATTTCAGGTTTTCTAGTAAAAGGAAATGGTCGCATCTAGATACGAACAATTGTATGAAAAGATGATAAGTTTTTAGTTTATGCAATGGTAGAAATTGATGGAATCCCCCCCCCCCCCTCCGCGTTAACAACAATAGAGAAGAGAAAAAGCAGAAGGTACAGTTAGAAGAAGAAGTTTCTTCATGGTTTAGGCAATCTCCTCTCTGCGTAGCACTCCCTCCGCTAATAAACGCGTTTTTAGGAAAATCTACACGATGATGATTCCCTGAGACTCACAAAATATTTGCCGGTTTCCCAAGGGGACAATAAATCCGCTGAAATTGCAGCTATCATCATCCGCAAAGATTTATTCGTGACTAGCGGTAGTACCCGGCGATGCCCGGGTGGGCCACTACACTAATTACATAACACTTAAGTTATCTCTTTCGTGTCATAATTAGGTAGTTCATAATGGAGTTGTACACAATAATAGGAACGCCTGCCCTCTTTCAATACATGGGCTCCTCCCGGAGGCGTGTGGTTATAGGAAACGGCTGGAACTCGTGCTATATTCGAAATACCCCGAAAATAATTGCACCAAGATGGTGCGCTAAAAGAATTACATAGTCCTGGGAAGTATTATGTGGTAGGTGTAAAGAATGCAGTCACAGTTTTATAATAAAAAACATGGGCTCCTATGTAAGGCGTGTGGTTGCAGAAATTCTCAACAGATCACGACCGGTATGCTACGCGGGAAAATTAAACCTAATTTCCCTTTGAGAGGAATGTAACGTCTTTTTAAAACCCGCTTGTCTGTTTATACGCTTCATGGGGCAAAATACTGAAATTAGTTTTTGGTCTACTTTATGGCCAGCATGCATAAGCAAAAACGAATTAGATATAGTAACGGGCTTTCTAGTTGTTGAGAAACCCGTAAAAACAGGTAATTTACCAAAAACCCTGATTCTATCCCTTACATGGCCGTTATAGAAAAATCTAGTGTAACAGTTTTCACACATTTGTATTGTTTACCTATATAAACAAACTTCTTCGATATCTCAACGGGCCTTCTCACTGTCTCTGGGCTGTATTTTTTCAGAAATTCAGCAATGTTGAGCTCCTAAAGCATAATAGGAATGTGCTTCTCAAATTTGAAGTTTGTACAACCAGAAGTTTGGCTTGGCGTTCACATAAAATGTTAAGCCTTTTCGGCCCGTCATGGGTGTAAACTTGAACAATTCGTTTCGCTCTTTTAGCGGTTTCGCAGGGCGAAATCCTTAAAGCCGGTTTTGTGTGTTTGTATGGGTAACATTTATAAGCAAAAACCAATTAGATAGATCAATCAGTGAAACATTTATTGGAGAATCTTTCAGAACACCCTTTTTTCCGAAATGCAGAATCGCCCCAATAGGGTTGGTTATGGCGAAACATTAAAACCACTTTTTAGATAATCTTAAGAGCTACACATATCAGCAAAAAGCAATTCGATATGTTAACGGGTGAGAGGGATAATAATAAATTTACGAAAACCCAACTTCCCCCTTTCCCCCGTTTGGGACTACAATTTCGAAAAATCCCGCTTTAGTGAGCCCCTACGCCATGACACAAATGTACCCCCGAAATTTCAAGTTTCTAGGTCTATCGGTTTTAGCTGGGCGTTGATGAGTAAGTCAGGGAGTCATTCAGTCGGGCATTATCCTTATAGGTATAGATACGCGCTTTCTCCCCCATTGGTTCGCATACTATTGAAGACGTGACGTAGCAGCACCACCAAAGTTGTGTCCCTCCAGCTTAGCGTCTTACCGACGATAGAGAAACAGGCGTAACCTGCCCTTTCCGTCACTCTCAAAAAGGAGAGACTGAACCATCCCTGTAAATCTCTAGGCTTGTTAGTTTACCAACGCCGATCATCGTTACCTCCCAACCGGAGTTATGCCTCAGCAATAGAAACCCAATTTGAAAGTCGAACCCGCGATTTGCCGGATGGAAGAGGACGTTTATTTTCTACTAAAAAAGCACGACGAGCCACGCAACGTTTCAAAATGACATCGCGGACGCGGACAGCGGTTGAGGTGATCAACACTAACTTAGTTCTGATTAAGGAACATGCACCCATAGACCAGCGACATTTTTTTCTTTCCTGAGTAACTTAAAATATAGTATTTCCAGGCGCCTAGCGATGGAACTACTACACTAAAGCTTTTAACGTGGTTTTATAGCCGGTACTCAATGGCGCGGAATGCATGCAGGCAACCAAGTGTGCGCTTCCATATCTGTGGCCAAGCGTCTGTTGCTAGGCGATGTTGTGCGCACGGCCCGCACATCAGACACCCCTCTTCTCCTTCATGCAACCGAGTGAGTGCGCCCACGGCCGGGCTAGAGCAGCGGCGCGCGCGCGTTGGTGGCGGAACTTCACATCGAGACGGGGCTGCATTGTTCTCGCCGCCGCCGCCGCCGCTACGAAGGCCATATCAACGCAGCGCGCGCCGCCGCTCTAGCCCGGCCGCGTATTCCCAAACCATATCCCGTAGGGGCCCAGGCCGACCACACCCCCCAAGCAGGGGCGCAGCCGCAGAGGTTAAAAAAAATTGCAATTTTTTAACCTCCTTGGAAGCAGCACCGTGACGTCTCTACCTATATGTGCGCGACTTCATGCGATGTGGACTTTTTCTTTTTTTTTTACACTCGGTCATGAATTCTGCATAATTTGCACTGCTGGTCATAACAATTTAGGGAAACAATATCGAAAATATATACCAACCAAGGGCTAAGTAATAGTTGGATTGTACAGCAACTGAAGTACTCGAGGAGTTTGATATATGTCATCTGTACAAGGCTATTGACCATAGTCTCTTCACTGAAGCCATCAGACCGAGTTTGATATCAGTAATCATGCGTGCTGCCACTCACGCTGTTGCCAATGTCGATTAGTTATTTTTAACAATTTGTGCTTCATGCACACAGAGATTTTGCTGCATAAGATACGTTATTTATAAATAGACAGCTCCAGCAGGATCCGAATGGCGCTGATGCCCCCCCCCCCTGTAATCGGGAAGGCACACCAAATCGTTACCACTTAATTTGGCTCTGTCCATTATTCGACCGTAATCGCCACCAGCTTTTAACTCTAGGTCCAGCCCCTGCGACTGAACAGGAACATGTTAGTCGGGTCCGTGACAATCCCACCGCACTAGAAGCAATTACCGAGTACGCCCTTGAAAACAGATTCTAGAAATTGGTGTAGCAGCCTGGCCGACTTCCCCGTTCGGTATACAATGTGAACTGTCTGCAGCGTGCTCTGTTTTCAGTGTGAACCGCATTGTCCGCAGTGTGGACTGTACATTTAAGTGTGAACTGTGCGTTTTGCTGCCACTGACTGACTTTAATGTGTTCATTTTGCGATTAGGACCCCAAGACTGCAACTGTGTTCATTGTGCGAGTTGTGACCTTCCCATTTTCTCCTCATCCTTGCTCCCCCAGGGCCCCATGGCCTCTCATTTAATGCAGTGTTACACTCACTCAGACACGTATATTCTTTTCGCTGGGACTAATGAGTAGTTGCCCGTGAGCTTGAAGTTTTTGCGATAGTGATCTCGGAGTCCCAATAGCGGCAAAAAATTGTCACTTTTAGAGATCCACTGATGGGTATAGATGAGCAGTTTGTGTCTGTTTCCTGCGACGCATTTTTAGCTACCACATATATATATTTCTGTAGTGTCTGGCCTTTTCATTCGCCAACATTGTGTCACAGCTCGTGCCTCAACTGTAAGCCACACACACGCAAAAAAGTATACAAATGTATAAACAAGAAATAGCAGGAATAAAAATATAAATAGTACAACACAAGTTGCCCACGGAGCGAAACCATCGGCCGCCCGCAAAGCAGCCGAAACGAGGGGAGGGGGAAAAAAGAAAAAATCCACCTCGCATGAAGTCGCGCACATATAGGTAGAGACGTCACGGTGCTGCGTCCAAGGAGGTTAAAAAATTGCAATTTTTTAACCTGATTGGCTGCGCCCCTGCTTAGGGGGTGTGGTCGGCCTGGGCCCCTACGGGATATGGTTTGGGAATACGCAGCCCGGCCGTGGTGGCCGTGGTGCGGCGTCACTCGTTACGTCGGGCTCCGCGGGATGGCGGTACTTGTCCATGCTAAGCACAACTGTGAAACACATGACTTTCACGTTACAAACTCTGCCTCACCGAACGCACAGTATTCCCTCGAGTTCAATGTGAGTGCGATTAATAACATCTCTGTTGACGCCACCGTTTAAAATCGGATTGGAACGGAGCAGATGACGCACGCCGGTGCTTTTTTTTTCTTCGGCGTGCGGGCGCAGAGGCCCAAGCCACGCCGTGTCCTTGGCGTATCGGCCATGTCTGTGGCCGTTTCCAGTGTTGCCAGGCGAAGAAATTGACCGCTAAACATTTCAACGAATAGCACCTATAAAATAGTCCAAGAGAGCATTCCTGAAGAATCAAGTCTTAATTCTGGTAAATGTTTTCCAACGTGCGGGCAGGAAGACAGATTCATGAAAAGTATATACTATTGCGCATATTTCTCTCATGGGGGTAAAAGTTTAATCCATGAGCAAGAATTATGGCCGGAAAATTTCCGGAACTTTCGCGAATCGCAAATCGACGGCGAACTGCCTTAACCTCGTCCTAATATTAAGCGATATAGCGCTTCCGAAAGATTTTATATTTCTATGGGTAGTTGGCGCGGATGAGCCAGATTGTAAATTAGTGGCAAGTTCAATGACCAAGAATAGAATTCGCCTAAGCAAAACTCAATTCTCAGTCTTCGACTCCCAGCTAAACTTACCAGCAGAACACTGACCAGTAAAAACTAGACACAGCTGAGCAGTTTTATAGCTGACCAGTAAAAACTATAGATCTTTATGAGTTCGGCAGCTTACTGCGATCCCGACAGTTCAGCTTAACGTCTGCAATGCGCAGATCTTAGAGAAAGAAGCCGGTGTAGTGAAATTGGCATGCTTAATGTTAACTTGAACTTCGAGTGCTTGAGAAGGCTATAAAGTAGCTCAATGTCTTTTACAGTATACAAAGGTTCACTCACAATGATAGGAACATATTTTGTCTCAAAATTTTGGGATCATGCTAGATCACAAATAAAAAAAACTTTTGATGATGCCCAATTGGAATGTATATGCCTTGATAATTACCCTTATTGCGAAATTTTGCTAGAAGTAACATAGAAAAGCAACATCAAGGTACAACTGCATTAGTTATGACCACCCGCGGTACAAATATGGGCTTTGGAGCACATTTTTTTCGTATGAGAGCTCAGTAGAGAGCTCAGTACTGCGCATGTCAAAAAACGATGGCTTTGATGCCTCGGTTCTGACGCTTCCCTGGTACTTTTTGAACAACACCGCGCGTGATGGGGGTCTAGGAGGCATAACTCGTCTGAAGGAGCAGGCCGATTTCCCCACAACGCTAAGCTTTTGTTGCACAAGGGGAACATATGGAATTGGCGTGTCTTCTACACGCATCGCCTCCATTGTTTGAAACTGGAAAACAGAAACTCTTATATCAACTTTTGTATCATTACTTAGAGTAAGGCATGACTAAGTGTTCTTTGGAACCACTGGGCAGGAACAGATTTCGTTTAGAACAAAAGTTGCAACATGAGGGACAACCATTGCATGGCAAATATACTGGACTCAAGCGGCTCTCCGCAGCCTCAGGCTGCCTCTACTCTGAAAAGGTTGTCTTACAGTGGTCGATCATGACTTGCAGATCTTCCGGGTAGCACAGGGATGGCACACAAACTCCAAATTTGTAGAGTGGTGCGAGATCCAGAAACTGTTCGTCGTTCATTTTAGATAGGTCTCCGGCTGCCTGGAAGTGGAAGGATGAATAATAAGGATAGTAATAAAAAATCCAGTTCGTTGTATGCATCTAGCGATATGGTTACAATAAGTTTGTATAATTACACAGGGGTTTTAAATTCACTTTAGTCTGCGGTACCCGGGTGTTTCGTCTTCATATTGCGGAATGCAAAGACTTGACTGAAGAGTGTGGTTATGGTGCCGTGCCATAATAATGGGATGTTCAGCCTAAAAAACTCATTTATGGGTATTGTACAGGACAGCGGCGTTTGATTCCGTTGATCAGAACCAGTGGCTCGAGCCGCACACGGATCCTGGTTCTGGTTCAATGGCATTATGCACCGGATCCTGCTTCCCTCCTGGACGGAAGCGCACACCCTAACATCAAATATTTTACAAGTAGCCCTGCTGCCATTATCTCTGCGAGACCCAAATTATTCTCGTACGTGCATAAATGAAATAGGCTGCAGCCCAAAGACTAGATATATGGCATTGCATGTGATACGAAGCAAAGCCAGGCGAGGGTTGCAAGAACCCAGAAAATTTTAACGAAATACGTTCTTTAAAAAAGAAACACCGGGAACGTGATAAACGCACACCATCTTTATTGCTTACCTCAAATCCGAGATGCTTGACGAACTTGCCGACGAGTCTTTGCACACTGGGTGATAGCTCTGAGCCGTTGTAGACGAGATGAATCATGCAGTACTTGCCCCGGAAGAGTCCCTCGTCATGCCTCACAGCTAGGCACTGATCGTAGGCGCCGTACCCGGACAAGCGTCCTTGCATCAATCCTGCCGGAGGTTTCCCCATTGCGTCCAGCACTGCGAAACGGCAACATTTCTTGCAGTTAAGGTAGTTGCAAATAAAAAAAGAAATATAACAAATAGCACGTTAATCACGCTCTCTAAAAATTTATGCTACCTGCTTCTTTTTCTGCTTCTATGCTACGTTTCTGGCTTATTATGTTCTTGTATATATACCGTAATCGATCTTGCTGATATTATTTTGTGTTTCGTTTATTGATATATTCGTGCTTATAACGTGTGTTTCCGCCTGTTTAATGAATAACAGGAGGTCCCCTCTTCAGTCTCTGACTCTGGGACCTCCTTCTGAAATCTTCTATTGTATACATTCTTGTTGTAACGCAAATGAAATAAATTCAAATTCAAATTCTTTTGAACGGCAGGTATTTCTCAAGCAATACCGTGGAGTAGTGCCACACCTATGTGTCTTAAAGTTGGGTAGCTGTACGCGTACTCACAGTGCCTAAGCTTGCCTTACGTTTCCTTGGAAGCTTTGAAGGAAAATGTCAATGGATGGAGGGCCGTCTCCTTTTTTCCTTTTTTTGAGTTAACGGCGTGCAGGTGCTGTATCCTATACATCTTTGTGATTTCGTTGGTTCGTCCTCAGTTTTTTATTTTGTATACGTTTGTTAGTTTTTTGGTTATATCTTGAAAGCGGTAGGTTATTAGTACATTTCTGAGATTTCGTTATTTGAATTACAGTATTTTTCTTGAAAACGGCCGATTTTTGCCAGATTTGGCCACCAATTCACTAAATTCTGCAAATTCGTGTTTTGTTTCGTGATATCTGTTCTGCATTTTCATTTGTTTTTTGCTGGCAATGATTCACATTTACACTATTATAAGGATTGAAACAGTTAACGTCGCCGATTATGGATTTTTCTGGAGATACAAGGCATTACAGTGTTGCGGTTGGGGTATTCCGTAAAGAATACTTGCACATAAAAGTTACGCTCTGGTAAGGAGGAGGAAGGCGAGAGAAAACGCTTGAAACAAAAAAAAATTAAGGAAGCTCAAACTAACGCATAAGGCTTCAAGGTAGCGAAGCTGTACGCAACCTTCGCGACCATCCCAGCGGTTTAAGTTCACGATTGCAGCCGATTTGCTTCTTCTGCGCTGCCGCAACGACCTTTACTCCATGATTGTTGCTATCAAGCAACTGCGAAAATATTACCCGCCATGAATTACAACCATGCGCCTGCATCAGCTACTGAGCTGAATGAAGGAAGAAGAGAACGAGGTTCTCCTAGCGTTGCCTAGCGTTGACCCTCTTAAGCTACCTGTGACACCAAGACCACCAGAACCGACTCCCTCGCTATGCATGTAGCTAATCAGAATGGGAAATGAGCTGGGCGTTGAATGAACGCAGAAATAAAGGCCAGCAGTCGATAACGCTCAGGAAGGCAAAGGAGAAGAAAAAATATCCGTTCTTTGTGCTGAATTACGCTTATTTTTTGAAATGGAAGAAATAAATTCGAGAAAAACAAGCCACTGGGCATGCTGGGAACGCTCGGCGGTCACCGCGGGGCACCCACTCACGAGCGCTCGGCATTTTCTTTGTATTTTTCCTGCAATGGCGAACTTGCAGCTTGTCAAACAGCTCCGCTGTTAAAAAATGACAACTACTTCATGCGGTGCTATAAAGCACCTTCAGGAAGCCGAATAGCACTGGCAATAAGGACTGCATTGTTGATGCGTGTTAATATATATATATATATATATATATATATATATATATATATATATATATATATATATATATATATATATATATATATATATATATATATATATATATATATATATATATATGGGCGGCGCAAGTTGACCGGCCTCAGAGCTCTTGTAAATATAAACCCCCGCTTTAAAGTCGAGAGAGAAGCCGCTGTGGGGATTGGGGATAGCGTAATGGCGAACGCACCGCACCGGTTATGCGGAGATGTGGGTTCGAGTCCCGCTCCCGGAAAACGGCGGATATTTTCTCGACTTATATTTTCGCTTATTTATCAATGAATCAAAAGAAACGTGACAAGCACACGTCATTCGGCCCTATTAAATATTTCGAAAAAAAAAGCCGAATAGCACTGGCAATGACGACTGCAACCTTGATATGTATCTTTACCGAGTCCCTCGTCCCGTATCTCTCTGTTCTGCTACATGCATTACGAGGCACTGGCTCCAGCAGTTCGGATATGCCAATTGCTAACCCCGACCTCCGACCATGTTCTACGTGGCGGCCGCTGGGAAAGAAGACGTCGTCTCCCGCGGTAGTCGAGGGGCGGCGCAAGTTGACCGGCCTCAGAGCTCTTGTAAATATAACCACCCGCTTTAAAGTCGAGAGAGAAGCCGCTGTGGGGATAGCGTAATGGCGAACGCACCGCACCGGTTATGCGGAGATGTGGGTTCGAGTCCCGCTCCCGGAAAACGGCGGATTTTTTCTCGACTTATATTTTCGCTTATTTATCAATGAATCAAAAGAAACGTGACAAGCACACGTCATTCGGCCCTATTAAATATTTCGAAAAAAAAAAAAAAGCCGAATAGCACTGGCAATGACGACTGCAACCTTGATATGTATCTTTACCGAGTCCCTCGTCCCGTATCTCTCTGTTCTGCTACATGCATTACGAGGCACTGGCTCCAGCAGTTCGGATATGCCAATTGCTAACCCCGACCTCCGACCATGTTCTACGTGGCGGCCGCTGGGAAAGAAGACGTTCTACGTCTCCCGCGGTAGTCGAGGGGCGGCGCAAGTTGACCGGCCTCAGAGCTCTTGTAAATATAAACCCCCGCTTTAAAGTCGAGAGAGAAGCCGCTGTGGGGATAGCGTAATGGCGAACGCACCGCACCGGTTATGCGGAGATGTGGGTTCGAGTCCCGCTCCCGGAAAACGGCGGATTTTTTCTAGACTTATATTTTCGCTTATTTATCAATGAATCAAAAGAAACGTGACAAGCACACGTCATTCGGCCCTATTAAATATTTCGAAAAAAAAAAAGCCGAATAGCACTGGCAATGACGACTGCAACCTTGATATATATATATATATATATATATATATATATATATATATATATATATATATATATATATATATATATCTGACAGAAAATAAGGGTTGGCAGTCAAGAAAACTTTGGAAAGCAAAGGGGAGGTTGTGGTGGGTCATAGAAACAGATGAAGAATTTTTTGTGTCAGAAAGAAATTGGGGAAAAAATGCCCGCCGGGTGGGATCCGAGCCCACGACCTCCAGAATACCGGTCTGGTGCGATAACCACTACACAACCGGCGGGGCTGTTTCCCCACCAGTTTTTCGGGTATTTATGTTAAGGTATTTGTTGTTTCCTGTACTTGGGGGTGGTAGCCCGCGCCACTCGGACTACACGGGTGAAGGGGACCTTCTTTTTTAAACCCCCGGGCCGTGACTCGAGTGCCTACGACATGTCGAGAGTGGTCGACCAGCGTTGAACCCTCATAAGCTACCTTTGGCACCAAGACTGCCAGAACAGAGGCCCTCGCTAAGCATGTAGCGAATCAGAAAATGGGAAATGAGGGGCTCAGTGAAATAAGACGGAAAATAAGGGTTGGCAGTCAAGAAAACCTCGGAAAGCAAAGGAGAGGTTGTGGTGGGTCATAGAAACAGATGAAGAATTTTTTGAGTCAGAAAGAAATTGGTGAAAAAATGCCCTCCGGGTAGGAACCAAACCCACGATCCGAACCCATATATATATATATATATATATATATATATATATATATATATATATATATATATATATATATATATATATATAGTTAGGAAAAGAGGGGCTCGTTGAGGATATACAGAAAGATAGGTCGGCAGTTTACAACGCCAAAGGAGGCATAGGGGTGTTGTTAGGCTCTTGTTTTACTACGGTTAGTGAAGTTAATATTTTTTTAATATTCGTAAGAAAGGAAGAAAGAAAAACACGCGCCCAGAGCGGGGACCGAACCCATGCGTTTCGATTTGATCTCGAATGCTATATATATAACCCGCCGCGGTGGTTCAGTGGCTAAGGCGTTGTGCTGCTGAGCAAGAGGTCGCGGGTTCGATTCCCGGCCGTGGCGGCCGCTTTTGTGATGGAGGCGAAAAGCAAAAACGCCCGTGTGTACGAGATTTCGACGCACGTTAAAGATCCCCAGGTGGTCAAAATAATCCAGAGCCCTCCTCTATGGCGCGCCTCATCGCCTGCGTTGCGTCGGCGCGTGAAACCCTATAATCATATATATATATATATATATATATATATATATATATATATATATATATATATATATATATATATATATATATATATATATATATATATATATATATATATATATATATATATATATATATATATAAAGCAACACGTTATTCACATAACCCCTGTGAGGAAGACATTTCTAAAAATCCCCAAGCATGCTATAGGCTTCTGTATGAATAAATTTAAGACGCAAGACGCACATAGATAAGTTTATGGCCTAAAATATATTGGGGTATCTAAAAACACTTCTAAGCCAGACGTTATTCATTTCCCCTAGGAGGGAGTGAGATTTTCTGAAATCGGTGTACTTGTTTGACGCATTTGTTCAAACAAGTATACCCAACGCGGGACTTATTTCTAACGCGGCAGAACCGTAATGGTTCAACTGCGGGAAGAAGAGATTTTGATGGATCTGTACAAAGACTTTTGAACCTATTCTTACCGTTAGGAATAAAATTTTAAACAATTCTGCTTTTCTGACACGTTACGTCAGGGAAGAAATGTAATCCCTATATATCAAGTCTCTAGATCCTGCGATTTTCACGCGAAAGGTTACAGGGCTTTGCGTGTATTTCGATGTGATTTAATTGCGCAGGTGTTCAGGGTACTAGCGTTTGGATATTAGTCCCAAAATATGAAGGAGCTCATCTCCAATGCATACGTGCAGTTTCCCACTCGTTGTTCCGCAACACAGACGCCAAACGTCAAAATCGCCGCAGGCTGCTTTCTTCGTCAGAGGTCTCACACAGTATCCGAAAAGTCTCCCGGTAAATTAGTTACCCCCGGAACCAAGAAATATAACAGGGTGAAGTTTTGGTCTTTGTTTTACTAGTTTCATCCTTTCCTTTTGCTGGTATAGCCTAGTTATTCTGTCACCATTTTAAAGTCGCGGGTACTGAACTTCCTAGCACCTCTACTGCCTGCACAACACGTGCATGGGAATTTTGCATGAAGTTTACTTTATTCTTTTTGTTACTTTTGAGGCTTTTCCCATTGTTCATATTGTAGTTTTTATTTGCGGCAGAATTTTTTCGCTAAGATCTGGTTATTATTCCTCGCAAATAGAGCGAGTGCATCCCCTCAGCTATTCGGAATGCACCTCCTAACTGCCCATTCACATGCATGTTTTACTCCTATCTTTGAGTTTGTCCCCTGTCACTGCCGTGTGCTGTATGGTAAACTTATTTATTGCCAACTATACGTACCCGTAGAAACTGCTCATAGCCTCATCCTCGCAGCGAGGCGTTGGGGCATCACTTTGTACTGCCTTTAACCTATTCCTGCTGGTCAGCTTGAGCAACACGGCCGCGGCTGTCTCGTAATTGCTAGGGGATGGTGCTGTAGAATGGATCCATATTTCCATCTATCTCTATGTGAATCCGCAATCCTACCCTAAGCTCCCTCGTTTACGAATAGTATCCGTATCACAAAATATTCACTCATATTCACAACCTAGAACGTTCACGAGCTGTTAATACATAACTGAACATTATGCTTTGCTGCTGGAGCGCTCTTTTACTAGAAGAAGATATGTCACCTACACACGACGACGTTCCAGTGCTAAAAGTGACCAAACAGGAGTTCCGGGGGCGCATGTTGGTAATTGTAGATGTTCAGCACCGTCTGCTGTATTTATGACCTGTCGCCGCCTTGATAAGCTCTTCTATAGAGACTGGGGACTGAGGTCCGTGAGCTCAGTCGTTCCTCGATGTAAGGTTGCAGGCAAATGCAACCCCAAGAAGGTAGGTTCTGCCTTTGCGAGGAAGGGCTATTGGTGTCCCAGCGATTCTCCTGATTATGGCGGCACACATCGAATTTAGCGTGACTGGTTTGCAATTATGTTATGACCTTTGTTAACCGGGGCAAGTGGAACCCCATAAGCTTCACGCTGTGACAGCTTTGCTAAGTTCTATCTGCTCTCGGGCTTCCTAGGTGGTCTCTCACACAAGTACTGACCTGGTCGGGATTGTATTTTGGTGTTGGTGGGAACACCAACACCGAAGCGAAATATTGGTTGAGCTGAACCCGCGAACTGTTTGCGCACAATAGGCGCACTTTTACGTAGGTTTTAAGCAACACATATTAAAACCAGCACAAATACAAGAAACCATTTGATGAAAATTCTTAGTAAGTTTTGATACGAATATTCTTTGAATGTAAAAGGCCGCGCATCGCAATTTTAAGTGCATAATGCGAAAATACTTATTGTTGCGTCAAAAAAACAGGAAGGTCGAAAAGTTGTTTTTTAGTGTCATGCGACTGGCATAGTAAATTCTGGTGGCACCTTATCATTGATAAAAGGCGTCCATGCCTGCGAGGGGGGGGGGGAGGGGAGGGGGAGGGGGTCTTGTAGGTTGTAACCCCCCCCCCCCCCCCCCCAGAGGTCTGTCGACCCAGCCCCCTCCCCGCTCTTCCACGGAACCGAAAACTGAAGTTGACCGAGCGAAGTTTGAGGTATCGGAATCATCTATTGTTGGACATTCTTAGTTAAATCTCGAAAAATAATATTGTATTACTGGTCTTAAAAATTAAAGGACTAAGAAAAGAGGAGCACAAGTTTTTTAAGAGTATGTGCTTCTCAGACTATGTACGGACCAACTTACGTATCACTTGGAGTAGTTTAAGAAAAAGAACGGGAAAATATTTGGTGACAGAAAGAGTTTCGGGGGTAGGAAATTTCTGAATGCGTAGAATTCCTTTGGGATTTAAATAACTCCGTAGCCCCTTCATCCCCCCCCCCCGCCACACACACACACTGCGGCGCACCTCATAGCCCACGTTAAACCGCAATTAAAATTTTTGTGGGACCAATTTACACCTCTTACTGAGCTTTTGTGAGCATCGCAGTTACGAGATTTTAATCATTAGTTGACTTCTAAAAGAAGGAAGGAACGCTGAAATTTCTCATAGCTTGGCACTCATTATTGCTAGGTTGCCTTCTGACCTCAAATCAAATCTAATAATATTAGATCGAATTTATTTTAGTTGAAAGCTAAAACAACTGTTCTTTTTTTCAGTACTAAGCGCTTTACGAGCTAAAAGAACCCCCTCCCTCCCCCGTTAAATAATAAAAAGTTCGGTTTACTTCTATATATAGCGCCTGAGTTGATAACGTCCTCGCGAGGAAAGCTGCAACGTTTCGTGGGCAGTCAGGAAAACCAGTGAACACGGATAACAGTGATGTTGGGCTGAAAAGGGTTCTAGAAATACGGTTTAATTTGACTACGCAGCGAAAATTATGTCAAGGTATTCTATTCGCTTTCGCATTCAGACGTATTTAAAGTTTCGGCTCTATCTTTGTTACTCAAACCTAGCTTGCGAGCGGCGCGCGCTCCTTCGCCGTGCAAATGATGTATTATAGCTGGTAGGCAGGTAACACTCATTTTTTTTAAGATGGTATAGCAACTAATAATAGTAAACGGTACTGCAAAGTTTTTGTTTCTTTTTGCATTTTTGCAAAAATAAGGGTCACGACTCACGAGGCGTCTGCACGTGCTTTACACTTTGCTTGACTTCATCAGAATATTATTTACATTTATTATTTACATTTATATGCATATTTATTCTTTTATATTTTTCCCAGACAGAAATTCTGGGTGCGCTAATGTCATTGATCATAATGGCCGGTAAAACTACCCTAATGGCCGCTTGAGATGGCTAAAATGACTTTTTTGCAAGAAAGAGTACGCACACCTAAAATACAATGTTAACAAAACAACAAGGATGGGACCTCTACAATGGCTTTCCGAATGATATTTCCACAACTGTTTTTTTTTTGCATGGCACACATTTGGGAAAATTTACGATCACCTAAAAAGCGGCGTATTTAAGATAAAGGTTCCCGGAGGCACAACAAATCACAAATAACTTCGTTATTTGCAATTTGCCGTTTCCTCCATGTCAACTTCACCTGTTTAGAATCAGAAGCTAACGGCCGCTGAAGACGTTGCGCGAGAACCACTGGAAAGCCTGAACAAAACGGCCCTGCACATAAACTCACTTTGCACGGCCCAGATATCCAGCGTCTGCAGAGCCGTGCCAATCTTCAGCAGAGATCCCATGCATCCTGGCGATATCCTTGGGTCATAGATGAGGTCGCTGATAAGTGGGTAGAACTCCCGCATCCCGATCCGCAGCATCTTTTCCGTTACGTCCTTGAAGATTTTTGCTGCGCGGTCCGGTTTAGCCGTCGTTGTCATCCTAGTGGTGGTCGGGGCGATCGTGGTGGTAGTTGTCATATTCATCACCGGGCTGGGCGGCGTATCGGCGGAGCGCTTCCATCGTTCAGCCTGAGTCGCTGTGCCGAGAGATGCTAACGCGAGCAGCAGGAGCAAACGCTGTTTTTGCATTGCCATAATATGCATGCTACCGCGATCCACTCCGTGATGGTTGGAGTACTGAAGGGAGAAAAGCTGGAAAATTGCCGGTATATATCTGTGACTATTGAGCCGACCGAAGATTAACGTCCGGTTGTGGAGTATCGAGGTCCTCTGCACCTCGCTGACTGGCCACTGGACTCTGTCCAGCTCCGGCGATAATCGATTCCAATGTAGCAATACGTGACGTAATGGTGGAGAGCGAGCAGAGCGGTGGGAAGCAGCAGCCTGTGCCGGTATACATCCGACTTTGCCTTCTCATCAACGGGTACCCTCGTTTCCCACGATCGAGGAACGCTGCAAACCCGTTTGCATTAACACTGCTCGTGTTCCGAGGAAAGCGGGCGACTTGGCTTCGCCTAAATAATGCAAGTCGCGTGCGGAGTACACCGGTGTAGGACACCGATTCCCAAAGCATTGGCATGTCATGCACTCTTTGACTCTCGGTGAAGGGTATTATGTATTTTGCATGGTGTCGGTGACCAGTTAAAGAGTGCCCACAGCATTATTTCTTGCTTGCCACGCTGTCGTATTTTCCCACATGGCAAAAAGAAAACGAATTTCTGGTTGGGCGTACGTTTGTTGCCTCATTCGGCGCGTTCCACATTCCCAACAGCCTCTCCGCTCAATATTTCATGGGAGTAGCGAGTTTTTTCGTTTGGATCAGGTTGAGTTGTCAAGAAGGGCGATATGTATAATGTGTAGTGCTGTTCGTCAAAAAGGTGTGAATGAATATTTTTCTTGAAACAAAGAAAATTTTTGACTAGTGTCGGTTAATATGTAGCTGCAGACCTCGAAACACAACTAAATAAGTTTGAGGACTCAGGAACTAAAATAATCACAAACAATGTCTGATAAACTACAGGAGTATTTTTCGACACACGCATTACTACAAGCCGCCGCACATCCCCAGACAAAGCGTGAATGCCGTAAGTACCTATACCAAATGCATATCACAAAAAATAATAAACATAAAATACCAGAAAAAAAACGACATTTAAGCATGCATGGTTTTGCTACTCATTGGAAGTCGTTGGTAACTGCTATTAAAATGTCATTACCGCAAACTACATTCCAAATTTATGCAATATGTTTGGTAGTTTTGCTCAAAAGCTTCCAGCCACAAAATGACAAATGAGGCGTTTTTTTCGAAATGAGCCAAATCCACCTAACGCGAATTTGAGAAACAAGGGGAAGTTTGTTACCGGACCTAACTGCAACGCCTTCAAAACTATTATATGATATCTTTTACCTGTGAGTTAGGGGAAGTCTATGGCCACAAGTGATTGAAAATTATTCCGTGAATTTGAGCAATATTGGGATGATAAGTTTCGATTTGGCTCGTATTGAATTGAAACACTGAAGTTGGGGCGGCATTCTTATGAAAACTTTATTCAAATTGACTTTCAAGCATTGTGTGATTGAATTTTGGTATAAAATGCTATAAAAATACGCAACATGGCCTCAAGAACTGTAGAACTATAGATGGAGGGCAGGTGAGTCCTCTTGGCACCATTGGTTGCTATTTTCGAATTCTTCCCTAGCATGGTTATCTTGGGCTAGCCTCAAGGCACTAACAAAGTATATAAGCTCTTCATTGCTTTGCCATCAATTTCCAAAGCACTTCACAAGAAGGCTGCTCATATTTTATTCTTCACTTTTATGAGTGGTTCGTACTCTCAGAGCGCGCGGGGGGGGGGGGGGGGGGGTTGGTTATCCAGGGCTTGTAAGCAGGGGCTTTTTAGTTAAGTTTCCAAATGGTAAATATGGCAGCAAAAAATAAATATAACCAGAGTTATTTTGTAGGAATGGGGGAGACGAAATGAAACCATTGTTTCATTTCTGTTTCATTGTTTCGTCTGTGTTTTATTTCGTTCATTTTTTCCGTTCACTTCGTCGTTGACATCAGGATACAGATCTTTCGCCGATCTCCTAATTGCCGTCTGAATTCATAATATGCCAGCTCCAAAACGCAAAAAAAAAAAAAAACTTCCGAAAACACCCACGAAACAGTCTGCACGATCAAGCCAAAAGCAAACTCCCATTGGGCAAATGCATTTGGCTCATTCTGATCCGTAAAACAGCAGGGTATGGCCCATTTGCGGTATGAACTACGATCTGCGTACACATTTCCAGAGCGTTATCTTAACTATTTTCTAGCCACCCCTTTTTTAGGGGAAATTTGCCGAGTTTTTCTTGTCACTGCAGCTTTATCCGACTCAGTTTCAGTTTATGGATCTGGCTCATTTGAAAAAAAAAAAAACGCCTCAGATATTGATACATTGCCTTCAACGAATCAGCATCAACTAGCATCAACATTTATTACGTCAGCGGGCAAAAAAATAATTTATTGTTCTAAGGTACGAATAAAAATACATTGCTGTAATAGGCGATGTGGTTTAATTCGTTCGCCAAAAAAATTTGCAACATATTTAACGTTATGATAACGATTTCTTTAAGTTCCAATTCCACATGACAAGGTATTAAATGCACAAGACATCTAGCCGTACAATATTATACACAAGACAGACTGAGAATATGGGGCGAATAATTGCTGAGTGTAATCTATAACCTATTTCAGCAACGAATATTTAATTATGGTAATTGAGATATGATAACATGGCATCAACTTCATCCAGTCTTTTCGTAGGCCGACTTAAATATTGAAAATCATAAAAACAACACGTTTGTTAACATACCCAACACTCCATCCGGGTGGGGGACATGCCGTTGTTTGGCCACGTATTCTTCAAATGTGAACAGCCTATTCGAATGGATGCACGAGAGAGTGTCTATTTTGCGCCCGGCTTTATCGGTACATATTAAAACTACGATCGCCATTATAGATAGTGACCTGCTCATTGCAGCCGGCGACAATTGGAGCCAGTGTGCCGAAATATTGCTGTGTAGGGAAGGAACGCTTCGCTCGCAGTGCGACCTGCGACTGCTCGCATAAACATTGCGGATATACCAATACCGATTGCACCGATCAGTGCCTATAATACCGGCCAGCGTGGATAATTTACTGGTCAGTTTAGACCCGCTTCTCAGCTAAGCGAACTCCAAAGTACACAAGTATGTCACACTACTACCATATCTGCCTGCTCGACTAGCATTATTTATTTTCGAGCATTTCTGTTCATTCAAATATTCGCAAACTTTATCGACTTTGTTTTTACGTAGAGAAGTTTTCTTTTTGTATGCAGATTGTTTGTGCAGAGGAAGGGCTTGAATTTGTGTAAATCAGCTCCAAGAGGACCCACGAGGCAATCCTCCGGAACATGAACACCACAGGCTGCAGAAAGAAGACATGCGACTATATTGTCGACTTCCTGTCCAACCGTAAAGCCATAATCAAGATCGGGCGCGTCACCTCGGACCCCATCACCCTTGGCTGTCGGGGGACCCCTCAAGGCTCAGTCCTGTCTCCGCTATTGTTCAACATCACGCTCTTGGGCCTCCCGGGGCGGCTGGAGACTATACCCAACCTAAGACACGCTCTCTATGCAGACGATGTAACCCTGTGGACGGGGACCGATTCATCAGGGGGTCTGCAGGACACTCTGCAACTCGCCGCCGATACGGTTAACCAGTATGCGAAGGAATGCGGATTGGCTGGCTCACCCCAAAAATCGGAACTTCTTGTGGTTCGACGCCACCGCAGAAATCGAGAAGAAGATGGCATCTAGGTGACCCTTGAGAAACAGGTCATCAAACCCTGCACATCACTAAAATTTCTAGGCCTCCTGATAAAATCGGACGCGAAGAACGACCAAATGATACAGCGGTTTACAAAAACATCCGAACTGGTTGTACACATGATCAGAAGAGTCACCAACCGACACAAAGGCATGAAAGAGAACGACACCCTTCGTCTCGTCCAGGCTTTCATACTCTCAAGCGTAACCTACTCAGTGCCGTATGCAGTTCTAAACAAGAGAGAAACCGACAAACTTAACACTGTCATCAGGAAAGCAACAAAACAAGCTCTGGACCTTCCAATGAGCGTGCCCACAGACAAGCTATTTAACATTGGGCTACACAACACAGTCGATGAGCTAATTGAAGGATATCTGTCTAACCAAAAAGCTCGCCTCGCACAAACCCAAACGGACCGGAAGGTCCTTGCCCAATTAAAATTGATGCCAGTGGGGGACGCTGCTTCAACAAAAGAAATGCCGGAGAAATGGCGGAAGCTCATCATAATCCATCCACAACCGAAGAATATACATCCTGTTCCCCATCAGGGCAGGCGAGAAGCAAGGGCCAAAGCTCTGGACAAAAATTATGGATCTCTGCCCACAGTGGTCTACACAGATGCAGCCGCATACCCCAAAAGACAAGCCAAAGTAGCGGTGGTGACAACGAAGACAGACCTCGTCGTCGGGGCAACCCTGCCACGAGCCTCAACAAAAGAAGCGGAGGAACTAGCCGTAGCCTTAGCTCTCTCACAAGCGAAGGCAAGTGTCATAATTACTGACTCCCAAGAAGTATGCAGGAGTCTCACGTCGAGCTGGGTGGCTCCAATGACATACCGCATACTGTCAAGCAAGCCACCAGACAGGGTAGTCGAAGTGGTGCGGGCGCCGGCCCACTCCTAAATGGAGGGCAATGATCAAGCCCACCTCAAGGCCCGAGGTTTCGTCGACCAGGCCGCGGCGGACTCACATGAACCTATGCCACTCACGACGTACCAGGAAATTACAGAGCACTACAGACTAGGTCGCAGAACACTTCCATTGCCCCACCCACAACGAACAAGGACACAAGAAACTACAGTCAGACTTGCGCAACCAAACACGTATCCCCATTAAACACTGATTCACCTTATTTGTCCAAATCAACACGAAGCCCAATGCAAATTCTGTACGCAATCAGGAACACTTAGGCACATTATTCTTGAATGCACCGAGAACCCTGCTTTGCCACCTCCACTCCTCCCCATTCCTCCGAGCAGTGAGAGACGCTGCTGTCCAGCTCCCTCTTTTGCCATCAGCTCCTGCTGGTTGAGAGAGCGGTAGCATCAAGGACGGAACATGGCTACCTGTAAGAAAACTCCACTCTCACAAGGCTCTGCCAAATAAAGTTTTTTTTCTCTCTCTCCAAGAGGACCATTCTGTGCGGGGAAGCACTGTCATTCTATCGTGAAAACAGAATGTTCTTCCAGCGACGAGAGGCTTCTAAAAAAGACTGGAAGGCTAACGATGAAATACGATGAGAGCAGTGGAGAATCAAAGACAGCCAAGGTAACCAAAAAAGAAGCAAGGTAGATAGAAGCAAGTAAATGGAGAGAAAAAATGGAAGCTAAAACGTCGTTACATGTGTACAGGGTAGAGAAATGGGACACCTGAAAGGTAAAGGTACGGTAATTCCAAGGGCAGTGCTTTGAGGCTAGAGCAGGTTGCTTGAAAACGAAGAGCTTCGTGGGGAAGTATACATATAATGATGGGGTTTGCGTGGTCTGCGGAAAAGAAACAGAAACTATGCGGCACATACTGTTGTAGTGTGAGTGTAGCCATCCAAATCTACATGAGGAAAATATTCGGCTTTCAGAAGCCTTAGGATTTAAGGGTAGCACAGAGGGAGTTAACTTCCGGGCTGTCGAGGCGGCTAAAAGGAAATTAGAATGCTGGTGGACGAAAAGCAGACAGGGGAATATTGCCTAGGACAGCTATCACCTGTAACAGAAAAAAAAACGTATTTTGTGTCTGTCCTAAAGCAGGGCTAGTATTAAACGAGGAGTATAAAGAATAGATCAATTACCGTAGTTATCCGATTCTAACGCGCACTATTTTTCTGGAAAAATAGGGCTAAAAATCGCATGCGCGTTAGAATCGGATACGAAACTGAAACTGCCGAAACAGCAGAAATTTCGTCCCACCCATCGCCATCGCCATCTCAAGATGGCAGCAAAGCTTTTAGCAACAATGGCTGCGTTCCAATTCGCGGACAGCTTGGTACACAGTCTACGAAGCAGTCTAACTAGACGTCTAAAGGAACGAAATTGGAACAGCGTCGCGGTCGCAAACGCAACACCAGTGCAGACGACAGCGTCGTAGCAGGCATGTTGAGTTGCGCAAGCGGCAAGTTTTGTAAGTAATATTACCGTTGTTATTACAAACGTTACGTAATTTAAAAATTAAACAAAGTCATTTTCATCGCTAGTAAATTATACTAAATATTTAAATAAAGAAACAAGGGCTTTTGTTTTAACATTATTATGCAAAAAGGTGGCGCTGGCGTCGCTTATTAGTTTAGACAGGAAGGTAGCCTGCATCGTTGCTGACTTCGATGCTGTCTCCTCGAAGCAGTCTTCGTTGACTGTTTCGTTCGAATTGAAACGGGGCTTAACATGGCGTACTGTTTGCGAAGACGGCAACGAAGCTGTCTAAACGGTAAATTGGAACGCACCCAATGTTTCGGACGCAGGAAGCACAGGTGCCTAGGCTTTTCTATCGGCGTTCACACAAATCGTCAAATCGTTCCACTTGCGCGCTTGATAACAGCAATGGCAGCAGCGGCTCTCACGCGTTCAAAAAAAGCGGTAGGCTGAAGCGTGCGCCTCTGGAGAAGCTCGCGGGATGGGCGTGCGAGGCGTGGGCCACGATCCCATCGACCATGGTTGAACGCTCGTTCAGAAGTGTGGCATCGCGAACGCGCTTGACGGCACCAAGGACGAGATGTTGTGGTCAGTGGAGAGCGACGAGGAGTGAGATGAGTGAGATTACTTCGGGAAATTAATCGCCCGTTTCTCTCGCATTCGTTTTTCTGGCTCACAAAGATCCGTGCGCGTTGCAATCGGAGGTGCAAGTTTTTTCGGTTTTTTTGCCAGGAAAATCCGGTGCGCGTTAGAATCGGGGGCGCGTTAGAATCGGGTAATTACGGTAGTTTTTTTGGTCAGATGACACGCCATTTCCCCGTTACAAAGAGAATACCACTAACAATCAATCAATCAATCAATCAATCAATCAATCAAAAAGCACCAATCGACGGAAACGTTTCTAACTTCTGCGGCTTTGTCACAACAAATAGAGCCCCGCTTGCAGGAGCTCCCTCGAGGTGGGTTACACACTTAACAAATCGCAAAGTTAGGCCGTATCCGGTCACAGCCGTACCCGGTCAATTCCTGCGGTGAGAACCCCAGTTATCTTCGAGATGAGGTGATGATACCACATGAGATGATGCCACATGAGGTGAAGAGAGAAGTCTCACGGCTTTAAACTACTCGCGCTAGACCACTTTCTATAGAATAGTGCGCAATTAGAGTCAGCGTGGAAGGTTCTAAGGTATCAGGGTCGATGTATGAGGAGTAGGCATTTGGAGGACCGTTGAAGGTTCTGTAGAGTGGGAATTTCGGACAGTGTCAAATTAGCTGCTAGAGATTGGCTGGTAGCGGGGAGGCGCAGAAGGGACATCGAGGCGGCAGGGATGGGGTGTACCATTTACGGAAGGTCTCTGGGGAAAGGCTAGCATTGGCAAAATATTAGTTATGAAAATTTTGACTGATCTTGCGAGCCGAGGCAGAGCGGATAAAAATTGGATTTGAGTCGGGGCCTCGAGGCGGTGTTTTTTTTGTTTTGTTTTGTACCGTAGAAGCTGTATCGCTGGCGTTAGCGACTCAGAAGAGGGAGGAGCCAAGTCGGGTAGCAGCGGAAGTTTACAGGTTATGCACTCCCGTGCAGCCAAGTGAGCTGGCCGGTTCTCCAGTTACGACTCCTCGTGTCCAGGCGACCAGTCGATGCGAAGATGAATGCCGCTATATTTCAGGATGGAGATCGGATGAAGGATTTTGTTGGAAATGGTATTGGTTGATGTGAGTCCTTTTAGAATCTGTGGAGCTTCGAATGAGTCCACCAGGATGCGTATGTGGAAAGGAACGGAGGATTGAAAGTCGAACATGAGAAAGTTTATGGCATGAATAAGCGATGCTTGCGTCGGTGTAAATGTCGATTTCATGGGGGCGTTTACGGTTTCGGAGGGCGTTGATGCGGCCAGCTCGGACGGGGTGGGCGTTACGCGGGGCGGGCAAAGACTAAGTTCAGCGGGCCGAGAAAATGCGAAATAATGACGACAGCATGCCGAGCAAGCGCTTATACAGAGGGCGAATAAAAGACGGCCACCTTTACAAATAAGGATCAAATGCGAAGCAAGCAGGGGCGACGGTGTCGGAAAGAACTAAAAAAGTTAAACAAGCAAAAACAAATTCGGCAAAAACAATCGCTAAGCATGTTACGCAAGGAGCAAGTTTGGGACTCAGTTACAAGCAGCGCGGGAAACAAGACAACAGGAAGGGCACCCAGGCACTGTTTGTAACTGACTTATGTACCTACTGGCCCACCTTATATCCGTGTTGCAGTCAAGTTTAGGAACTTTTAAAGCTTGTTTGCTACTCTACCTTATCTGACCACAATTTTCTGTGCGTGTCTCTTGCGAGAAAGTGTGGTATGAGGTATAATACTCAGCTTCAAGGATCACAGTCAAAAGGGCACAACGCCTGCGCCTCGAAGTACCTGAAGATCAGGCGGAAAGCATTATGCCAAAGCTATCCTCGATGTTATCGTGCACTTGAAATGCTGAAATATGTCGCTGGATATAGTCCAGATCGGTATACGAGTGGAGGGCAGCTTGGCCCAGAACATTCAGGTCGCAAGTGACTGCGTCGAAGCGTCTATGGGGAGGGGGACTTAGTTACGTCAAGTCATATCTTGTTCTGCTTAGCCATTAAAAAAGAAAGCAAAAATGATGTGCCACCTTATTACGCCAATATTGACCAGCTGTACACGCATTGCTCAACTCCTGCTTAGCGAGTGCCCCGGCTAACCCTAGAATAAGGAAGCTGCATGCATGCTGGAGCTCGGTTCCATCGAAATCACATGGGTGGCATTCACGTGCTCGGACATAGAAATTCCGTTGCCATCTAATGAATACCACGAAGGGAAGAAAATCAATAGCAAAGTGGTGTTAAGCAATGACGTCGCGCTAACATCGAGGCATCCAACTTCTATGACGACGACCCAAGGGGGGGGCGACCAGTTTTGTTCGTGACTACTGCGGTTGGCACGGCTCTACTCTACCATTTACAGCTACACGGTTACAGATACCTCATCGAAGCCCACCATTTTGTTTTTGATTGCGCTGAAGAACGTGACTTAAGGCGGTGTGAAAACCCTATTATGAAATACTTCCAAGCAAGGAAATGGGCTTGAAATTGCAAAAAGAGGAAAACGTCCCACACTCTCATAGCTGTCGTTTAACAAAACAGTCTTAGGAAAGTTACTGACGAAGAAAAAAGAAGAAAACCTCCACAGGAAAATACCGGGTGCATGGCAAAACGTTCAACTGCTAGCACAGTAAACCTCATTCTCAGAAAAAATCTTTTTTGGAAATCGCTGTTTGCACTAAGTGTTTCACGATTCCCACTGTAGTGCAATGCGAGCACATCGCATTCGCTTTTGACGTAGTATCGCTAATAACGAAGCCAGTTGCCTGTCCTTTGGAGATCTTTATAAGGAGGGTTTGCCGTGTAGCAGAAATCAACCTTATGGCAGAAATAAAGGCGAGAATGGGTGAAAATGGCACCGACGGGCCATATCTTCTCAATGAGTAGCATTCTTTGCTGAGCACCCCCTCAGCCCGAATCGTGCAACGCCCTAGATTTGCAGAAAAATGCATAATTGGCGGAATTAACACATTTCATCGTCTCGAACTCTGAGACAGCAGTATTTGTAAATAAATATAGCGTAACTGGAGATAATTTATCAAGCATAATCTAAAAACGAAAACTAACAAAAATCAAGAGAAAATATAAAGTGTACTAAGGAAATTAAAAATACTCATCTTATACACGGCCCCAAAAATTGAAGGCGAATATAAAAAAGCCCGAAAAAGAACGCCGGAAACATGACTAAAAACAGCGAAAACGTATCAATCGGGTAACGCCGTGCATTCGCACAAAGATAGATGATTGATGAATTACACATTTACTCGATATAATAGGGTAAATGGGGAAATGCTCAAACGAAAATTTGAACAAAAATACAAATTGATGAAATTAAAATAAAATAAAAAATGTGACCTATTATACATCTCCCCCGCAGAAGGAATTGAGAAAAATAAAAATACATGAAAAGAGTGACATAAACAAAGATAAAAAATCGTGAAAGCAGACCAACCATTCACTACGCTTTGCAGGTCATTCCATGCCAAACGTCCCAGCCGTAAAATCGAACACCACGGATTTGCTCAGTAAAAATTGTGGGTCATCCTCGCATGGCCCACAATGCTCCCTGAAAGGGTTTTTGTCCAAAAAAATTTTGTTCTGTTTCTAGCGGCCCTTTTATCTCCAGGGTTTCAAGCAAACGTACGTCTGTGAAAAAATTCATGAAAAAGTAAATTCTCTTACAATGGCCACCATTTTTTTGTGAACATCATGTCGAGGCCCTGGGCTGCTGTATGCCGAATTTTTCAAATATTTTTCCTTTTCTTTGCTGTGATTACGCCATTCAGAAAATACACGATGTCGAGCATTTTCAGACATTTTTAGCAAACACAAGCACATTCTCTCAGCCAATGAAGCATTTGTACCTGTATCTCAGCATTGTGGAAAATTGATAAAAACTATATTTACACTGAAAAAAGATTAAATGTGCGAGAAAACGTTTGTCAAACTTGGGAAAATCTCCCTTATGGCCCATATTCACCTTGAAATTGCGCATTGTTGTGCTCGTAGTAAAAATATCAAACACGAGCCATTCACTAGTACCAATGATCGCAGTTTATTTCAGAAAGTTTAATCAGAACAGTTTTTGTTTTAGCAGAGAAAAAGAATTTTCAATTTGTAAAGCGACACTACCTCACCCCGTTGTTCCACAGAGCGTCTTCTCTGCACGGCATGCACCTGCCTGCATGAAAGAGCCGCGAGCCAGCGGGTTTGCGCTACAAGAATACCTTTCGCCGCAATGGTAGTTCGTAGCGTCAGTACAGGAAAAAGGAATTATTCGCGTGTTAGTGGGAAAAGTACAACGTGGAGCTAGCGGTGGTGCGCCCATTCCATGAGTACGGGTAACTCAGCGGCTGCACATCAGACGAGCATTTAAAGCATCGGGTTATGCAATTCCCGCTAACGCATACAAATAAATCCGCTTAACTCGATGACTCAACCGCTGTTTATTTCGTAATTTTCGGCATACTTAAAGCATACCGCGTATAACATACCCTGCTTCTTTAAATGCACGTCCATGTCCAGCTAGCCGTTGAGTTACCCGCGCTCATAGAATGGGCGCACCACCGTTAGCTGCATGTTGTACTTTTCCCACTAACACGCGAATTATTCCTTTTTCCTGTACTGACGCTACGAACTACCATTGCGGCGAAAGGTATTCTTGTAGCGCAAACCCGCTGGCTCGCGGATCTTTCATGCAGGCAGGTGCATGCCGTGCAGAGAAGACGCTCTGTGGAACAACGGGGTGAGGTAGTGTCGCTGAACATATTGAAAATTTTTTTTCTCTGCTAAAACAAAAACTGTTCTGATTAAACTTTCCGAAATAAACTGTGATCATTTGTACTAGTGAATGGCTTGTATTTGATATTTTTACTACGAGCACAACAATGCGCTATTCCAAGGTGAATATGGGCCAGAAAGGAGATTTTTTCAAGTTTGACAAACGTTTTCTCGCACACTTCACCTTTTTTCAGTGTAAATATAGTTTTTACCAATTTTCCACAATGCTGAGATACAGGTACAAATGCTTCATTGGCTGATAGAATGTACTTGTGTTTGCTAAAAATGTTTGAAAAAGCTCGACATCGTGTATTTTCTGAATGGCGTAATCACAGCAAAGAAAAGGAAAAAATATTTTAAAAATTCGGCATACAGCAGCCTAGGGCCTCAAAATGATGTTCACAAAAAATGGTGGCCATTATAAGAGAATTTACTTTTTCATGAATTTTTTCACAGACGTAAGTTTGCTTGAAACCCTGGAGATAAAAGGGCCGCTAGAAACAGAACGAAATTTTTTTGGACAAAAACGCTTTCAGGGAGCATTGTGGGCCATGCGAGGATGACCCACATTTTTTACTGAGCAAATACGTGACGGTCGATTTTTACGGCTGGGACGTTTGGCATGGAATGACCCAGTTGCACAAAAATGCATATTTGGCGAATTTGAGGGAAAAGAATGACATAAACAAAGATAAAAAATCGTGAAAGCAGACCAACCATTCACTACGATTTGCAGTTGCACAAAAATGCAATTTGGCGAATTTGAGGCACCTATTCGCAATAGTAAAAGTGTAAATGTACATCATTCGCAAAAAAAACAACAACAAAAGAGCAATATCAACAATAAAATAATCCGATGTATTTTTCTACTCACAGTCAAATATTGCTATGAAAAAATTACAATGAAGACAAGCGGACTAAGAATGATGCGGATTGGTGTGCAATCCTCCGAAGTTCTTCACATTTTTTGGAAGATCGCCTTAAACATTTTTGAGATCTTTGTTTTTGTCCCAACAGATGTATCGCAAAGTGAACCTAAAGCAGCTGTTTGCGTTTGTTTTTTGTGGCATATGTTTGTTTACTAATTTGTTTCACATACCCTAGCGCTTACACATTGTAAAAAGCAGTGGGGGTGCATGGACAAAGGCAGCATAAACTATTTTTCATGAATGCGGCACAAAAACACAGAAGCCCTTGAGGGACATGTTGCAGCGATCGCACAGAAGGGGCGAAAAAGCGGTACTATCAAACACATTAACAGTACCAAAAAACCACGCACACGCACACACGAAAAGATACCAACCCGACAACAAGTCATGCGGCATCATCACCCCAAAGTACAGCATAGAAAGTTTGAGGAAAAAGAGATAATCCTGATATTACCGCTATGTCACAGGGAAGATGATTGCAGTCATTGGTAGTATTGGGAAGAAATAAGTAAAAGAAGACTTTCGTGGAACATGGTTTATTGATACTTTTTTTTACCGTTTGACCTTTTCGTTTAGTTTGGCCGATTTCACGGCACACTTCTTCTGAACTGAACTTCTGGTCATAAGAAAAATTCCTAGCTGAGTGTCGAATATAATTTTTAAAATTGGTTGCAGGCGCATTTGCCCTAAGTTTTACGAATTTCAAAATATATACATATCAATCTAAGAGCTTTTCCGGAAGTTTTTCGCAAATCACATGTTATCTGTCCGCGTTGACTGGCTTCCTGGACGTACAGGTATAGTGCTTAAGGATAGTGCGGATGTGGCACACTTCGGGTAGGTGGCCGTGTAGCAAATGCATGCCCAAATCTGAAATATGTCACTGCGGCACGCTATGGCTGATATCTGCTGCTCAGGGGGCAGACTAACTCTGCCTTCTCTTATAGCCATAAGATGTCGCCTTCAAAAATTAAACTTGTATTTTATCAGATCTCTATTAGCATCAACAGACACTTGCCTGACTACTAATCAACCTGATCCCCAAAGACATTACCGATCTAAATGTCGCCGCTTTTGTGAACCGAAAACAAATTATCTCACTGACTCAATTGACCACCTCGGTTTTGAAATTAAAAACTACCGCACTTATTTTGTTCGGCGCTAGGAGTCTCATCCACGCAAAGAAATTTGTCACCTTCATGAATTCATCTCAACCAACGGAATGTTCCTCTGCTGATATGTGCTTTCCTTTTACGCCTGCCCCAGTCGATACTGAGTGTATGGGATTTTTTTCTGTCGGCCGTTTATTTACTATCCTAACCAGCGCATTTTTAACGAAATAGCCCATTCACAAGCCCTGGCCAATCTCCCCGCCGTGGGTACGCGCCATTACATGAAGCCCTACCGAAGCATCAATGGACCACACATGATCATTGTGAAAAATCAACTTTGGCCAGCTGAATGAGCGAGTTCCAAAGGGGGTGTCAATCTCCACGCAGTATATGTCTCCTTGATATCTGAATGATAAGGTTGTCCTCAATTGGCACGACCCATGCCTGGAGGATGGGATGTTTGTGTCGCCTCCTAGGAAATGGTCATCGGAGATAAGGCCATCCTGAAGAACTTCAACAGTAGTTACCTGGTGATTTGCAATGCTCAACGCATGAAGATCAAAAAGTGTAAGCTTTCCGAGGTACTGCGGGAGTTTATACAATCACGAGCCTTCTATTGACGGGCAATTCATTTATATATAACTTGCACGAGCTATGGCCTCTGCTCAAATTGCTCCTTCCTGACGTCGTCAACTCATCTGAAGAGATCGATTCGTGGTTCTACACCAAGAAGAGCCTCAGTGACACGCACCTGGTGGAGCGTCTGGACGCCGTGCTCCAGCCATTCGTGCTGCGTCCCCTGAAGTTGGGTGTGGAGAAGAAGCTGCTGCACAAGAAGGACGGGAAAATCTTCATGTTGCTCTCCATAGTACAGAAGGAGTAGTACCTGCTCAAAGGCATTGATATCGTCAGCGGCCCTGGCAAGGTAGAGGAGATGTGGCTCCACAGCCTCCTCATGCCACTGCGCAAACGCTGCAGCAGCTTGTGATTACCGGCCATGGCGGCCGCTTTTCTGATGGAGGCGAAAAGATTTAGACGCGCGTTAAAGATTCCGGATGGTCAAAATTACCGGGGCCCTCCACTATGGCTCGCCTCATCACCTGTGTAGCGTCGGCGCGGTAAACCTCATAATCAATCAAATCAACCACCCGTACCTCTTCAATGGCGCCGATTCAGTGCCCCGTACACCAGGGATCAGCGCTTAATCTACAACTGTGGCAAGATGGTGACCCTGGACAAGCTACTGCAAAAGATGAAAGGTCAGGGCTGCGGTGTTCTCATCTCGTAAACTACCAGCGTCGTGCTGTACATTATGGCGGACTATTGCGAGTGGCGACGCTGCGGGTACTGCCGCCTCGTTGGCAAGACGCCGTACAAGTTGCGCACACTACAATAACGAGTTGAACCGGCCAAACATCGATAAGTTCCTGTTCATGCGGAGGTCCCGGGCAGACGGCATCGGCATCATTCGGGCCAAGCCGGACGGGGTGATCTTGTAGGACTCGGACTGGAACCCCGAGGTGGACCTGCAAGACGAATGCCATGCTCATTTTCGGCATGATCACCGAGAACACTGCCGAGGATCATATCAGTCAGCGGACCGAGGCCAAGCTGAGCCTCGACACCATAGTTTTCCAGCAAGGCTACCTGGTAGACGCCCAAAACAAGACTCACCAAAAGCAGATTTTGGGCCGGCGCGGAGTTCGATGGCCAGCGAAGCTGTATATAAGCTGTATATTTCAAACACTCTACTTCCAAATATTTCGGAGGACAAAACCATTCCACGAGTTGTGGGGATGTATGTTGCGTGCACAGACAAAGTATGGAATCCTAATCCTCACCCTATAGGTATCCCCAATCATACCCGAAAGTGGCAACGAGAACTTCGTACGCACACACTCTGCCGGATGAACCATTGACTGCCACCAGAAGGTGTCAATCCCTATCCACTCATGGATGGAATGGGATCGATGCGTTCTCGTGGCATGCATTCAATGTTCATCCGGCTCCTATCTGCTTCAGAGAGACAAGAACAACACCAACAACTGCGAAGATAATGATCGATACCACATATATTGTCATCGTCATGTCATGGCCTACGTACAGCGCCACAAAAGACATGCGCCGATGGTGCTATAGGTTAAACATGAAAACAAGGTTGAATGCTACCACTTGAAGGATTCAATGTGAGCCCTGCACTCTAGCGCTTCCGTAGAATTTTACGCCTTACACAGTATTCCTGTGTTTCGGCTTACCTGTACGACAGTTACATGTCGTCAAACTCTCCTGAGTTCTCACTAATGGCTACAAATTTTAATTCGAAAAATGTTGAGTGCTTTATTATCTGGAAATCTGTAGTCCGTCGTTAGTGCGACTGACCGGTGGTCCGAAAAATGGCCGATGGCGCAAATAAAATAAAATAAAATAAAGTGCCCTTGAGTGGGAGGTTCGAACATCAAGGGTAGGGCGTGCAAAGCGTACAAGGCCGAATAAGATCGCGGAAACTTCACCATCGTTTAGGGAAGAACTCGTGGCGATTAAGGAGGTTCTGACTGCAACCAGAATCGCTTAACAGCCTGGAGCGCGCATCGTGACTCGCACGGATGCCCTAGAAGCAGTTCACTTACTTCGCTGAAGTCATAAGTAGCCCTATGCAGGCTGAGAGTGTTCTCAAATTCGCGGACGAATTGGTAAAGAAATCCAAGTTGGATGAAGGCAGGCGTTGTAGCCTTCGCTCTATTTCTGACTATTTCTGCCTATTCCTGGCTAGAGCTGGATTATGTCAGTCTCCTGGCGTCAACAAAGGAACACCTCCGGCGCGGCACACGGCTTAAAGAGTTATTAAAGATGTAGGGAGCAAAAAACGAGACATTACGGCAACGTTACTATTTGGATATTCTTATTGCATTGATGTATTACTGCTCGGTGTCTTTTTCCAGCTTACTGAACTAGCAGCGCACAAGCGTAAACTTCGGACTTCGCTACTAATTGGCGGAAACAGACTCCGGTTAGGACCATTGATTCTGTAATCACTCATACGGTGTTTCTAGCATTATAGTGCCAAGTTTAGGATTGATTGCAAAGGACAAATTTTAGGCCTTGTTCAACCGGTTCAGCTCTTTGCGAAGATGCGCGGTACCAAGTTGTCACCGTAAACAAAAGAAGCGATTTGTTTTTTGTGGTAACTTGTACCTATAAAAGGGCCATAACCAAATACACCAAACGAATTTGCACCCGAGCCGCATACATTTTTGGGCAATAAAACGGCGCAGGGAACGAACTAAGTTTAAGGCTTGAATTAAAAATTAACTGCTCTACTGAGCAATGAGCGACTTGTTGACCAGCTCCATTGACCCCCTTTCGTGAAAGCGTGTTCCATCGGCTACAGAACAGCTGCTTCTCTGGTGAAAACCAAAAACGGGAACGCCTGTGTGTAGATTTTGGCATAGGTTAAAAAATTCAACATCACATCTGAATGAGTTCATAGCCATCCAGTACGGCAAGAGTCACAGGCCATGTGTAGCTTCGGCGCGCACCATAACAAAATTTGACCTTTTTATTCTCCTCTGCATCTTTTTACGGAAAAATTTGTGACGGAGAAAATACACAAAGTTGTGGCCTTTCTATTCACCGTGTCGAACGGGTTGTAAAAGGAGGTTTTATTCGCTTTACGGTGGCTAGAACATAGCACCAATTTTCCGCTGGCGTATTTGTCTGGTTTGTTTATCGCTTTTGTGACACTCAACCAATGGAATATAGCGCCAGTGAGCGGGCATGTACAGTATTTGCCAAAAGTTTCTGGGCCGTGGCAATAGCTAATAAGTCACAAAAATTCAAAATTCGAGCTTACCTCAAGAGTGAGGCTTAATTTTGTATGCCAGAAAGGTTGCAAAAGCATTTTTTTATCTTACTGCCATAAAGTGTTTCGGTTCCCCCTTCATACTAGGCTTGTGCTTTCAATTTGTGTGTCCGAGATACAGTTTTTGCTTGACCCAGAAAATTTTGATAAAGGACGTACGTGTTGTTCGTTTTAAAAGTGCAGGCTGAGGTGGGCGATAAAGCTGGTTGAATAACCTGGAAAGCTGGTCCTGCAAGTTCACGGTGGCTAAAGTGTACAGAACCAGTGAAAAGGGGCAGCGCACGCAGAAAGAGAACACCATTACAGCCACTGGACAGAGCAAGTTACTTATACGATCAATGACCAATTTAATTCACTCTTGGATACTTGTGACTTAGGTACCCCGCAATGCACATGCGAGACCGGTCATTGTGAATATAGGGCCAAAGTAGGCCACACACAAGACAAGCACATGATTAGACCAGAAAAATTTGACAGCCAGCGCTGTGAAATTGCGGAATGAGAGATTGGCATAATGCGGATATCCCATGTGCGGTCATATTCTGTATCTTTGCCCTGCACCGACCCCTGTTATAAGTCCAATTTTGTTGAATAAGAGGCATCTAGGGTCACAAAAGTGCACTGTGGCAAAAAAATGCCCTAGACGTTTAAAAATCTGCCGTGCTTATGAAATAAGGAAAGATTATTAGCTTGAATCTTGCCCTTAGAGAAAAGTTATACGCTTGAAATACTTACGAGTATACTTGAAGTGCACTTCAAGTATGCTTTGTATTTTGTACATATATTTCAAGCGAATTAAAAATGTTTTTTCTGAGTTCTTATTAAATATTGGAAATACATATTTAAAAAATGGGGATAACAGTATTTTTAATACCCTCCAAACAGGTTAAAAATGCACTGAACCTCACCAATGTGCGCATAAGGTCTTCAGAATATATTGAAAATGCATTTTTTTCCCGGAAAATGATCACGGCGTAATTGCACTGTAAATTTAATATAAATACACTTAACTAAATACAATTCGGGCAGCATCCTGAGAATACCGTCAAAATATGCTGAAGTATATAAATATACTCCGAATATATTCGAAATATATTTCAACTGCCTATTATGTTTGTGGTACGAACATGATATAAATACGCTATAAATACAACAAAAATATTAATTTAAAACACGTTTAAATCTATTAAAACACTTTGTCAAAATATATTTGGAGTACACTACAGGCGCTCGTTCAGTAGTTGAATCTTATTATTCACATAAATCATATGTGAAGTGCCCGATAAAATACATTTCAAATGAACAAAAGCACTGCGAAATTTTTAAATTTTCTCCTCGATGTTATTACATATTGGGTGTATGCACTGGGCTTTGGACCGCGCCGGCGCTACCTGCGCGGTGGCGACGACGCCATATTTGAGGTTGCACTCCGCCACGCGGGCAGCGCGTTTCCCGACGCGAAACCTGGTTGGCGGCGTAGTGTTGGCAAGAACAGCCGTGTGGACTGTGTTTTTTCTGAGTGATTCGTGGGTTTGCGAATGCCTTGTCGTAACAAGTAGCTAGCATTGCTTTCGCTTCGAAATTGCGCACTGCGCTGGTTTCCTACAACCGCAGACCCGAAGCAGGCCCCACGACGAGAGCATGCGCGCCGGGTATATTTTTAGGGGCGAAGCCCCTTAGGGGCTCGGGCTTTTGGCGTCTCACGTCCTCTTAGCAACCGTCGTCTCATGCAGTCACAGTACTAAAACACCGGGACACTCATTTACGCCTAGCGCTGGAACGCTTCATAAGACACTCGTTTACGCCTCACGCTAGAACGCTTCGGGCTTCAAAGACACTAGACTTTTACAGCAACGCTGTATAGCTCTACCGCCAAACAGTTTCATCTCCGTTGGCAAAAACGCTAAGGCGCAAAGAATGCACTTATACACTGCATGCTTCTCCCCTCTCCAAAAGTTTTTGTCAGCGTTTTACTTTTACTGACTGTTTACTTTCCCAGGCACCGCTAGTGCGTGCACGTGCCGTGTACGCATCAAAGCGCCACCGGAATGCGGTAGTGTATATGTGCACGTGCCTGGCCACGAATAAGACCGGGCTAAAGTGTCGCTCCAAGAGCCCTTCAAAGGAAGGCGGCGCCCGGGGTGCAGTCAGCCGGGAGCAGGCGTGTGGGGCCCACCGCTCCATTCGCGGGTGCAATGGTGTATCGTGCCTTATTAATAAGGTGAAACTTGCGTGCTGAAGGGAGTTGTATGTTTGAGGCCAAGGAGCAGTTTAGGCAGCCTGGCTGAGCATGCATCTCTGTACGGATATAGCACTGATGTGTGTGAACTGTTGTGGTTTTTAGGTTCACTCCCACGCGTGAACTATGGTGTCTGAGCCTCGTGCCACGG
The DNA here is from genome assembly GCF_048455015.1 of Haemaphysalis longicornis. Classification (NCBI taxonomy): domain Eukaryota; kingdom Metazoa; phylum Arthropoda; class Arachnida; order Ixodida; family Ixodidae; genus Haemaphysalis; species Haemaphysalis longicornis. Next base: position 200,904,344 of record NW_027526203.1, read on the forward strand.
ACATTATTGTAAAGAACTTTCGGTGCGGTGTACTAGTTGTTTTGTGAACTTGTGTGATGTTCACTTCTTTTCCTCTGTGGCACATTGCGTAAATCCTGTACCCTGTCGACCCGTGTAGAAGCTAACTACAGCGGGTCCTAGCTGTAACTATTTTTTAATAAATTATCTTTATGTGCGCGGAATACACACGACATTCCCATCCAATGAACCGCGGGCTCCTGGTACCGTCCCCCTCCATCCAACACTCATCACCCCCCCCCCCCATTTGAAACAATGAGTGCCTGTAGGGGCTAACGTTGTTGAAGGAATGTTTCCTTTAATTTTTTAAACGAAAGATTTAATTTCTAAAGGTTCATCTTTCAGCAGTAGTAACTCTGTACGTTTTAGCATTCCTGCTAAAACAAGATGGCCGGCATAAAAATGGCATGTTTATGCCTTCACACCTCCTATAATTCTTTCGAACAAAAAAAAACTCGCAAAATCAAAAGCAATCCTTTCACCCTCGCCGAGTCATGTGGTACCGCATCATCGAAGCTCTCAGGTAGCGAAGCGATAAGAAAGAAAGGTGCAGCTCGTACGCAGGCGGCTGAAGGTCATTGCGGCGCGATGAACGACATTGAAAGATGTAGTGTAGTAGAGCTTTCGCTCTAAAATAATGTGAGCACTAGTGGTACCCCCGCAATGCGGAGAAGCCGATTCCACATTTCAGACTGCGCGATTCCGGATGGTCCCCTTGAAGCAATTTGGCGGTTTGACCTCACTGTAGACAACAAATCGGCCCCAGGTGATCGAAGATCCTTCTGAATTACCTACTTTCCATTTGCGGTCAGCACAAAATTTTGGACAAGCACGCGATGCCAAGAAATAAGCTTGGAGTTGAAAACAAAGCTTGGTGGCGAACGTTTGCTGACCTTAACCGTCAGAACGTACTTTTTTTAATGCGATAGATTGCCCTACGGCATAACAGGGGGGTTTGTAGGTACAACATTGCACCAGTTGCACGCAGAAAGCCAAGAAGAGACCGGTACTGGGGTCCCCATATCCAACGCTTAAGATCGGGGGGTCTCCCAGGATGGAGCCCTATGCGTCGGAGGTGTTGGATTCTGGCGTTTCTAAGACCTGAACAAGTCCACAACAGGTGTTCAACGTCAGCTTCTGCCGCAGGAGTCACACAGAAGGGGCAGGTGTCCGCAAACGGGCCGTGATATCGGGCAGGCCAAGCGTGAGTAACTGCTGGGGATAACACCACCCCAACTCGAAGCCTCCGAAGCAAGACCTCCTCCCAGCGAGCGAGCCCACTGGGGAGGTCAGTTCCACGCGGTGGAAGTAAAGCACGCGTGGAGCGGCGGAGGTTTTCTTTTTCCACCAACAGTTCTTCTAGGGTAGATAGTCGAAGTAGTGGTAGTAGCTGTGGGAGGTCTCTTCGGTGGCAGGCGCGATCTGCCACAGCGAATCCATGAAACGCGGACAGGGCATGGATAAGTGTCCATAATCTCGTGAATGCGTGCGGCCAGGCTTTTACAACGCCCAACGCGACACAAATCTCGAATCGCTGCCGTTGAGTCAGTGCCAAGTTCCAGCTTGTCCCCAGATGCACTGTCATCTTCTGACTGGCTATTGTAGCCGTTCTTACAGAAGTGAGGGGTGGTACGCTGGAGTCATGGCTTGCAAGCTAAAATGGTTCAGCACCAAGAGCCTTCTGCATTACAGCACCACCTAATATATTTCAAACATGCGGTACAGAAAGTGTTGCTGATTTTGTCAGCATAGAGAGGTTTACTTCTGACCAAGACTTTGAAGATTTCAAGATTTCAAGATTTATTTCAACATGAAGTTTACCATACATTTGTGTGTGTGCAGTTGCTGAGCTAAAAGCTGCAATAGCAGCTTGACGAGGCCCAGCAAACCGTTACATGGCAGTAACGACCATAAAGACAACATAAGAGAACATAAAGACAACATAAGAAAACATGATATACATAATCCAATATACGGAATTTGCAAAACAACACGACCGTAAATCTGATTAAACCATCTTTCACTTAAATGGCAGATTACATACATTGTTGGGCTGGTTTTGCTTTCGAATGGAAATTATACAAAATCAATCCCAAACAGCAGAACATTACAGGCAAAATAAAAACCAGGCAGCACAAACATTTACAACTTGCAGAGAGGAAAAAGCGAAAAGAAAGTCTGCAACTGTCATGATAATTACAAACATGTCTACAAGGTCACAAAATATTTTCGCAATTCCCGAAAATTAAAGTTTGCCGTGTGCTTATATCTGTTTAGAAGGGAGGGGAGATTGTGTTGTAGCGATTGTAATTTATAATTGGTTCGGAAATGCGGGATGAACCAAGCATCAGAACTGCGGGTGCTAGCCAAGTTTTCACTTTGTCGCAAAGAAGCCAGGCGAGTAATATAGTCTCTGTATTGGGGGGAAGAAAAGGAAAAGGAGCGCAAAATTCGATATTCATACATGTGGTCCACTTTCACAATGTTGTACATGGGAAATAAGTTTTCCGTTGTGTACAGATAAGGCACGTTGGCGATCAAACGGATGATCTTTTTTTGTAACAGCAATACTTTCATGATGTTTGTTTTCGTTGTGGTAGCCAAATTAAACTACAATAGTTGATATGCGATGCAAAAAGCGCGTAGTATATGTCAAGTTTCACCCTTCTTGGGAGCAGCGCACGACAGCGAGACAGCGCTCCAGTCGCGGTAGAAAGTTTTTTACATATGCTGTCTACATGAGCATCCCAACTAAGGTGAGCAGAAAAAATGACGCCAAGAATTTTATGCTGAGACACTAAGTCAATTTTGCTACCTGCATATACAAGCGAGTGTTGAAACTTAATTGGTTTATTTCTTGCTCTGAAAATAATTGCCTTTGTTTTTGCTGTATTAACTTTTATTCTATTTAATCGTGACCATAATTGGAGCTTCTCTAGCACGTCATTACATTTAGCAATTAAGTTATTTTCGTCTTTGTCAGAAAGTAATATGGTGCTGTCATCAGCATATATGATAAATTTAGCTGTTGTATCTACCTGAACAATATCATTAATATAGGCATTAAAGAGCAGTGGTCCCAATACGCTCCCTTGAGGCACACCGGTTGTACCCATTCACGGAAAGAAGCTGCCTGGTGAACAGCTGGCGGCGTCAAAGATCGATTTGAAATGTTGCCCTTGTATGAACCGTTAACCTTGTATGGCTGGGTGCTATCTTTCGACTTGCAGCTCGCTGCTGTAGTAACATTTATTGGCTAGTATAGTTCTAGGCCGCGGTGACGCAAGAGGTTGGTGGTATAGGATGTTGCAGCCAGTGGTCGCCTTTGAACGCGGAGGATGTTGTCGCAGGGGCTTTCAAGATGTTATCCAGACGAAGGAGGCGATGTTGACGGCGATCTGGTACAGGAGTAAATATCGAGGCTGCACCGCTCGTGCTAGACCTGTTTGGATCGAAAAATTAGTGATAAGGGTGAGTGTGTTTATATCTAAAATATGCAGATTTATAGGGATAGTCGAATCGGGAGAGTGGGGTGAAACAGACCGCTTTCGAAAAACGTTTGGGCAGTGCCAGAGAAGGCGATGTAGATTTGCCGTAGCTTTAAAAAAAACAGTAAGGACATTTCGGGGCCAAGAGGGGTGGGTACTAGTTGCGGAATGTTTTAGGGGAGCTGTTATCCTAAAAATCAGGTGGGGAGGCGGCAAAAGCATGACCGACGTGCTGCTTTCTTTGCCTACCATATCTTTTCTGTGCCTACCATATAAAAGCTTGTAATTTTAAGAACGGCTTGTCAACATTTAGTTTTATTTTTCGAAATAAACTTACTGTTTCGTTCCTGGCATTGCTTAGGTGATTGTTTAGGTTATTGCTTAGGTCACACGCCAATCTCATGACTTTTATGTAAGCCTTGTACTACCTTCCTGCACCTGCATTTTTAAACTGTTTTGCTGCGAACTATTTTTTAGAACGCAATCTTTGAAGAAGGTGACGCCGAAATACGAAACACATAACAATAATTATAGCCATCATTATTACTGCGCATTTTATTTTATTAGCTTCCTGTGCCTTCACAGACCAGGTATGTCCAAATTCATACTCAGCTTTCTCACTCAAAATTCCGACCTCTCAGGAACCGAGCAAAACCACTTCAGGAAAGTGATATTTGGCACACAGAAAGAAGTCAACGTGAAGATGAAAACTCTAGAAGTATTTTCCAGGAGTACGAATATTTTGTGTGTAATTCGCTGTCAAATCTTGCTCCCCATGAATTTCTATGGGATAGTTTCCATGGCTCCGGAACCTAGTCACGCAACGTGCAAGACTTGAAACTGTGCACAAAGAAAGTTTTCACACCGAGTATTAGCTGCGCAAAAAAAAAATTTACATTTCGCTGAATAACTACAGAGTAATCACTGTTGAAAGGACTGCCATGAGCGGGAAAGCTGCCCATGTATTTGAAAAATTAGAATGACCACCACTTGAACTTAACTCGAGCACCTAAAAAAGAGATGTAGCATGACGCAAATAACTCTGTTGCATGTTTGATAACGTTCTTATCTAAGCTGCATCCTTGCTTCCTAATTTCCGCTAATTTTCATCCCTAGATAATCTCCAAACATACTCCCCCACTTTCCGCCAGCCTTTGTTTATAAAGGTCTTGAACATGCAATGCCACGTGGCAGTAGGCTCCCTGCTCTGATATGGGGGCGACACCGGTGCCTGAGCAACTAGCGCCACCTCAGGCCACCGTGGCATTAATGGGATGTTGAAATCGCCAGCGCGCTGTACCCGCACTGCCCAAACTACAGGGCGATGAGTGATTGCTTGAACCAGCGCGCTAGTTTTAACGGTTTTATAGAGAGAGGAAATATTGAAGGCTTTACACATAAAAACCGCAAAACGTGGTCGCCAGCTACACGCCGCAAACGATGTTTTCTGCGCCCGGGAGCAGCTATAGCGTGCGCAACGGAGCCGCCCGATGCTTCCAGCAATGGCGTGGGCACAGAACAGGTGTGGACTGCGACTTTTATTTAACAGCGGGTACATTAACGGTTTTGAGTTCTCTTGTAAACACGCGGTTCACGCATCACTGCATTTTATTAAGTTTTCAGCGAATCCAAGCGAAACAGTCGGGCAAGCCGCACGTGCAAGGTCGGGTGCCACGGCTCGTGTAAACATGCTGATGCAGTTGCTATGTTCGTCAACTCATGACTGTGAATGCTGGGCAGCTATTTCCCACTTTCATCGCCGGCATTAGTGCCGGTTTTTCCTCCGTCTGAGTCAACGAAAAACAAGTCGTATGGAGTTTAGCCGCGATATGTGCGTCGAAGCAGCCGCCGCGGCCGCAGGGGCAGGGGCTCCGCGGGTACGCGTACGAATGGGTAAGGCCGCGTTCAGACTGTTGCCGAACTTTCGTAACAACTTTAAAGATATACGTCATTTCACGTCTCAGCCAACTGAACTGCATGACACGCCGTTTTTTTAAGTTCAAAGATCACGATATGGCTTTTGCGTCGGTAGTCTGAACATATATCAGCGATGAGCACCGTAATACAGAAGAAGAAACAAATATATAGATTACTAAAACATAAGCGAAACGTGATAATAAACGGCTGGGGTAGGCATATGCTCAGAAACAACAACAAAAAAAGCCAGACACCATCACTGCTCCAAGGTGATGCGCACACTTATGACCCATTTGTTTAGACTGTGGCAGTTTCCTGTGAAATCCCTGCAGCTTCGTGTCAACCTTTACTTCACCTCATATTCCGTAGCACGCAAGTAAGATTGCTGGGGTGTATGCTGGCGGGTTGTTTTTATTCCCGTCGAAGGTCGCTTTGCATATGGAAATAAAATTGATTTGATTTGATATGCGCGTTTCGCCGGGCACCGGCTGTCACAGGTCCCCACCGAAGATTATAGTGGACGTGCACAAAAACAAGATCCCTGAGTATAAACCACGTTCGCACAAACCAGCAAACCAAATGTTTAGGGCCAGGGTCTATCGGCGTTGTTTACACTGCACGTCGGACTGCGCGGTTTCATCGTTGTCTTTCCGCTTCATTTCAAAAGAAGCCAAAAAAATAATTTTTTCGGCAGCCTCCTCGCGGCGTTTTAAAAGAATGTTGCGAGAGCCATAGACCCAGCAGTACACAGAATTACGCATTACTATAACTCGACTTTTTCGCACCGACTGCGGATTCTCGGCCCTTTACCACGGCTCCTTCGGGCTGACCAATTTTTGACGGCACCGCTGTTTGGCGGCGCTGCGGTCGCGCTCGAAACACCAGTTCACGGAGCCCATATAAAATATATGCTTAACACATATCTTACGTCTTTCAAATGGGCATTGTTGACATGACAGGTTTTTTTCTGCGTTTTTCTTTAAATGGGAATGTAAGAAATTCTTGCTCTTGAAGAACGTTGGCGCGGCTAGGGAAAAGGCATGACTGATTTATCATGCATTTGGATTTAACAAAGCAGTGTTTCACTAATATTTTTTCCTGTTTTCTTTTCTTTTCATGGGAGGTGCTGGCGAAATTCCCCGCCTGGGAGAATCCGAAGTACGAGGACTCTGACGCACTACGCTGCATCTGCACTGGGTACAGAGGTGGCTGAAAGGCATTCATTCCACGCTGCTTTGCAGTGGAGAAATGGACCACTCGGCTGAAATGTACAATAAACAAATTTCAAAATGCCAATCTGTGTGAATGAGTGCTGTTTTTTGCAGTCGTTTGCTGGCCACATTCAGAGCAGAGCCGGTTTAGCTTTACACAATCGAGCATATTTTTAGGCTAGAGCCTCTTACAGTTTTCAAAACCCCGAAAGGAAATTTTGTAGCTTGAAAGTTAACAAATCCCCCAAAGACACATCGCAATGGCATCTCTCAGTGTATTTAGGGTTGTACTTAGTATGCACTAGTAACATATTTTGAATGTATTTCGAGCACTATTTTCTGTGCATTTAAAATGCATTACTGGCGCTTTTTGTACCCATTTAATATGGTATTTTCTGTGCATTTTCAATGAATTTAAAATGCATTAAATATAATTTTTCGACGCACTCCATATGTATTCGTTGCTACAGCTGGAATACATTTGAAAGGTATTTAAAATGCATATGGAATGGGGCGAAAATAACGCAAAATAAATACAAAGTAAATATATGTATTAAATGCATTCAAAATTCTGAAAAAGTACGGCTTCTTTTCGCCAAGGGCGGTAGAGTTCATAACGCTGTTTTTCGTGAGAAATTTATTCAGAAAAGATATATTATTGTCCGTAACATTGAGTTTTGGTTGTATTAGTCTGCAGGGAGCTTTCAATTTCAGTTCAGAGCTCTTTTCCGCTTCTTCGCAGTAGCCAGACAAATTAGATGCTACCTCAACAGGCGTCACCTACCCCAAACCAAAATTTCCCCTCAAGTAGAAGTTGAAATAATACGGCCGCTTCGCAGGCGAAAATTCGAAAATCAGCAATGGATGTTAGCAAATAGGAAGGACATATAAAAGTAAGCATAAGTAGTAACACAATTTTTTGTTATGTTTTTATTTTTTTCAATAGTTTAGAAAGGGGAGTTGGCAGAGTGATTCCGGAGAGCGAGCGGTACCTCAGAAAGCTCAGGCCGAACCAAATAATGGACCTCGCACGTTTGCTTTCAATGTGAGCTTCGTAACCAGTTGTAGAAGCCCTTTTCCAGCAAAGCTGCATATGCCTCAGGTTCCAGAGTTTTTCGCGTCCGTGAAAAGAAAACGCTTGTAGCACGAGCGCCGAAAGCGAGAGCTCGCACCATGCACGTTTGAAATCACGCATACAGCATACGCCCCATGGATGGTTAAAATAAAGAGGAAGCACAAGACACGTCTCCCGCCCACATTGTGGATGTTAAAGCACTCGTCAACAATGGGAAACACGTAGCGATTGCAATTGTTGCTGGCTGCTCCGGGGACATCCGGTTACGTCATGGAAGCGACGTCAGTGCCTTTTAAAGGACGCAGGGCAAGTTGCCATGATCATCGTCATCACAAGCCTGTTTGTGTCCACTGCAGAAGGAAGGCCTCTCCCAAAGATTTCCAGCCACGCCTATCGAGTGCTGGCAGAATCAATTGTTTTCGTCCCAAATTTTCGCAGCTCATTTCGCCAACGAGTTCTCGGCCGACCCCTATTGCGCTTGCGGTCTACTGGCAGCGACTCTGCCAAACGGATGGTCCACCTGTTGTCTGTCATTCGCATTACCTGACCAGGCCATACCCGTTTCCTTCGCTTAATTTCAGTTAGAATGTCGTCCACCTTAGTCTGTTCCCTAATCCATGCGGCTGTTTTCCTGTCCATCGGCGTGACCCCTAGCATTCCGCGTTCCATGTCCCGTTGTGCCGATCTAAGCTCCCTTTCAAGTCGTTTGGTGAGACCCCAAGTTTCTGCTTCTTAAGTCATTACTGGAAGAACGGATTCATTAAATACAACCCTTTGGAGTGACAGAGGAAGCTTACCAGCCAGGATATCTGAGACCTTACCAAGCGCAGCCCACCCCCCGCTTATTCTGCGGTTAATTTCCCGTTGATGGTTTGGACCAGCAACTATGACGCCCAAGATATACGTATTCGGTGTCTGTTTCCAAGACTTCATTGCCTACCTGGAAGTGATGTACCTCGGCGTGCTGATTCGACATTACCTTGGATATTTTCGTGTTTATTTTTAAGGCACAATTGGTAAAGCATGAGCTGCAAATCCTGGCTGCTTTGACTGAACAAGACAATGTCTTCTGCAAACCTAAGGTGACTGAGAAATTTCCCATTCACGCACACTCTGGTTTTCCTCTCCCTAAGCTTTCTCAACACACCCTCCAGACAGGCTGCAAATAATTGCTGCGATATTGTGTCCCCTTGCAGGACCCCCTTTTGTATAGGAGATTTACAAGCTCTGTGATGGAGCCGTATAGTTCCCGTACATCCGTCGCATATATCTTTCAATAGCGCAATCTATGCCTCTTCGACACCGTGATCACGTAATGCTTTTATTACTACTGAAGTGGGCACTGAGGCAAATTCCTTTTGATAATCTGTGAATGCCATATACAGCGGTGCGTTATACTCTGAACACTTTTTGATTACCTGGTTGAACCCGCCGCGGTGGCTCAGTGGCTAAGGAGTTGTGCAGCTGAGCACGAGGACGTGGGTTCGATTCCCGGCCGCGGCGGCCACTGTTCTGATGGAGGCGAAAAGCAAAAACACCCGTATGTACGAGATTTCGGCGCGCGTTAAAGATCCCCAGGTGGTCAAAATTAATCCGGACCCTCCACTACGGCGCGCCTCATCGCCTGCGTTGCGTCGGCGCGTTAAATCCTAAAATCAATCAATCAATCAATCAATCAATCAATCAATCAATCAATCAATCAATCAATCAATCAATCAATCAATCAATCAATCAATCAATATCTGGTTTATAGCGTGATTATGGTCTAAAGTTGAGAAGCCCTTACTGAAACGGGCCTGTTCTGGTGGCTGTGGAAAGTCCAAACTGGCACTTATGCGGTTGAGAATTACCTTGTTCAATAATTTTTTGGTAACGGAGAGGAGGCTGAGAGGGATGTAATTTTTAAGCTCTTTGGCATCACCTTTCTTATGTAGAAGAACTAAATTCGCACTTTTCTACTACCTTGGCACCCTTAAAGAGTGGAGTATTACCACTGGACCCAGAACATTGTATCAAAATTTAGGTTTATTTTTTACACTTTCTGATGTGTGCTGATCATGTTCCGCCTTGTCTATTTCGTGATGCCAGGCTCCGCCACCCCGCTCCTCCGGATTCCGTGCTCGGCCCCGAATTGAAAGCCTTCGAGCGCCCTTGTAGTACGCTCGCACGTGCGGATGCCTCCGGAGGCGGCGACACATATTAGGCCACGCGCATAGAAGATAGACCACCGCGGGCGCTTCCTCCTGGCGCAGCTCCTAGAGCCACGCAGGCAGCACGTGCTGATTCGCATGCCCCTTGCGTTGACGTAAAACAACCGCTGCGCGGCCGTTTTTATTGGTAATTGTGCCGTTGGCGCAGCACGGCTTGGCACCTTAGCCTTCCACTGTGGCGGCTCAGCCGTTGTCCGGCTGAGCACGAGGTCATGGGTCCAATTCCACACCCCCACAGTTTTCCTGACTCAACCACAAAACAAGGAAGTGGCCCGTCTGTTTGGTATTTATTTACTTATTTATTTCAATACCTTCAATGCTCAGAGGGCGTTACAGCAGGGAAAGGTTTCGGCACAATGAGGTGTGAATACAAAATACACAATTCATCATCATCAACAGCCTATTTAGGTCCGCTGCTGGACCTAAATAGGCCGTCGCTTGCGCTCAGCTGGTGTCACTAGATAATGGTGCAGAGTATCGGCCCTCTTTTCTCTTATTGTTCCGAGGCGCCGCCATGATCATTGTTTAGTTCTCATCACGTGACATTTGTTCACCCTTCGACGGTTCATGGGCGCCGCCATTTTGTTGCTTATACGTTTTATACGCCTGTCACTCGGCAAATCTAATGACATTTAGAGCAAATGTCATTTGCTCTAAATGTGATTAGTTTGGAGCTACACGAGAATACCGAATGAAATACGAGGCGAATGAAATTTAGCAGCTAATTAAATGAGGTTCGGGAGCTCATTCAGCGGCCAAATGAGTGGCCTCGAGAACAGTGGTGCGTCTCCAGAGAACAAAGTTCAGTAACAAACCAAAGAATACTGCTTTTAAGAACTGTCAGTAAACATATTTTCCCCTTCATATTGTTTTTCAAATAAAGAAAGACAAACAAGTACATAAAAAAAATCTCGTCCCCAAGCCTAATACGGATTTCTTGTGGACTTGTCTCGGCATGTGGGGTTTATTTATGTCATCTAAAATGGTGATTTTTTTTAATTAAAAAAAGAAATATTTGTTTTGTTTTAAGAAACTATTATGTATGAAAAAATTTTGGACGCACTCGAACTATAATTTCGCGAGTTTGCGAGCTTGCTCATCGTCAAATGACATTTTTTTCCGCCGTGTGGAGCCGCACGGCCAAACCGATTGTCAATTACAGCTAATGTCATTCAGTTCGAATTACATTAGATCTGCCGTGCGAAAGTAGCATTAGTCGATCAACTCGATCAGCTCGATCAGTTTCTCCCTGCTCTGCGGCTGCGCGCCACTGACGTCGTTCCGAATGCGAATCAAAGATAATGCGTGTAACAGCATTTCAGCAGCGGAAGTTTGCACAAAGGTGCTGTTTTGCTGGATATTCGATAGTGTTGTTAATAAACGGCCCGGTGGAAGTTACCGGTGAGGCCGTAGATGCGGCAATCTCGCAACACTGAGAGACAACAAAATGGCCGCCGTTGCTGACTTTCGTGCCACAGTGGCGGTACTCTGCTACTTTATCTGCTGACGCTACGCTCAGCTTCTATGGCCGCAAATGCTGGGCCCTGCCTAGCCAGACGCATGCGGTCGGCGTCTTGAGCAAGAACTGATCTATTTGGTGACACTAGTCCTGCCTATCCTTCAAAGATAATCTGAAAACATAATCTTTACCAGGAACACATGGTGGGCTGTCCCATTGTTCACAGGGGCCTTATATATATAATCCATAATGCGCTTTTAATGCTTGTTTTGTGGTTTCCCTAAACGAATTCTGAGCTATATGCTGTATGAGCGATTAGTCTGACGCATGCGCTCGGCGTGTTAGGCCTTGGCGCCTTGGCGTTTTTGCCCACGGAGATCGTTTTTGCCCACGGTGATGAAATCGTTGGGTGGGGGAGGAGGGTAGGGGTATACTTTGCTGTACAAATAAGTTAGTGTTGCAATGCGGATGTGCACACTAAGAAGTCCCCGTAGGCCGTCTTCATCACAGAGCTCCAGAATGACTAAATGAAGAGACCAAGTGAGGAAATCTGGTGAATGACGACGCTCAACATAATTTTTGATTAAAAAAAGCGCGTGTGCGCAGCGACAACACGCAAGGCGTGAGCGGCCGTTCGCATTGCGAAATGTCCCTGCTCAAATGCGCTATTTCATTTTAATTGAAAGGATCCGGCAACACTTTTTTTTCAACTCTTTGAGAAATCATAAATTCTTGCAGAACATAGTCAATAAACGCATCCAGTACTTAGAATAGGGGGTCCCAAAGTACCTCAGCCAAAAATATATGCCCATCAGATAACTTAGAAACTTGCTGAAATTTTTTCTCTCTTTCCCGGTCTTGGCGTTCTTCGTCCGCTGAAATTTCGTCATTACAGGGGCGTACCAGGTATAGGCCGGCTTTCGTTCAGTTGCAGGAATGAACGCATTCAATAGCCGCTGTAAAAATAAAGCCGCAAAAGCAAAGCAGAAACGGAAGACGTCGCTGCTGCGAAGAGCAAACCACGCAGTTCGGCTCCGTGCTGGCTGTAACTATAGCTTCCGAGGTGCCTCAGGACGCGAAGGAAAGAGGGAAAACGCTTATCGGAAGTGTTACAGCGTCGTTTAAATTCAATACTCGACCCCGTCACTTGTCGAATTTGCACTCTAGGCCTCTACAATTGTCCTCTATGGAGAATTGTGGTGAAGACGCCCTACGGGGACTTCTTAAAGATTATACTTTATGAGGGTGGTCATTTCAGGATGACATTTATGACGGCGCAGAAAGAAGTTCAGTTTTGAGGTGGGCATATGAATAATAAATTTTATGAATGCTGACAATCGGGCGATTTTTCTGCGTAGGGCTAGATTGAGAGGTTTCAACGTGCATTTCATGGCGGAAAAACGAGGTGTCCGAGCATAGTTAGTCGAGACGAAGTGTGCGCAGTAGGGCGTTGTACTATTTCTAACACGTCAATGAGATAATGAAAGCGAGGGTCCCGCACTGAACACGCGTATTCAAGTTTAGGCCGAATTACAGTTTCATATAACAGCGGTTTCAGATGTAAAAGTGTCATAGAAATATACCCATTTGAATACCCATAGAAAAACACTCCGCAAATACGCAAGCATGCCGTTAGCGTTATGAACAATATAATTTAAATGCAGTTGCCAAGACCGGCTGTTTGTTATGGGAATTAACATATATTTATAAGATGCAACAAGTTCGAGTTTAGAGCCTTGAAAATAGTAGTCGCAAATATCAGAGTTGTCAGCTTGTGGAGATAATCTCATTGTTTTACATTTGTTAGTATTCAAACGCATTTCCCATGTCTTTCACTGAGTAGAAACATTATCGCGGTGAGTGTGTAGTTTTGCAGTGTCAGAATCAGCAGTGATAATTTAATAAATAATGGAAGTATCTGCGAACAAACTAATGTTTAATTAATTACACAGGGAAAACATACACACAAATCAAGCAAAAGCAAGGGACCAAGCACGGCTTCCTTGGGTACCTCTGATGTTCAAACTTAGCTCACAGAGGCGTTCTAAATGCCATTCCTGAAGGTAGCCTCTTAGGTCTGTACTTGTAACGAAAGCGGAACGATTTTGGAGGATACACAGCCCCGGCCGCAACCACGCTTCTCTTATCGCCTACGTTGTCCCCGGTGTACGCTCATCGTAACCTATATTTTCGTGTTTTTTAATTGCTGCTTGCTTTTACCGCAATGTAATAACCCACCACTGAAGGCCATTAGGTGTATTGGCCAATTCTCTATCACAGCAGGTGCTCTGTTCTCACTGGCAACAGCACAGCAGTGTTTCGGTAATAAAAGCCACGCAGAGATGACTCTCAAGTCCTTCATCCCTGCGCGGTGCTTAAATCCCTCCCCACCATGTCACGCATCGGATGAACAACCGGCAACGTGAGTTGTTTGTAAAAGCCAAAATCTGCTGCCGGATCCTATAGGCGGTAGCCCGCTCGCTTGTGGAATGGGAAGTCGGCGGATAAACGTCTGTCTGCGGAACGAAATTTCTCTGGACCAGACAATAAAACGGAGCTATAGTATACACCGCCAATTAACTGCAAAGCGTTTACCTCGGTGTGTACGATCATTTAAACGCTCTGTGTACGAGGATATGGCACATGTTAAAGCGCAGTAGTTGCTCTCCACTACGGCATAACCCAGCTGTACACCTTCGCTGCCTTTTGTAGATACTCGCTATGTTACTGGTGAAGTACCAGACACCAGAACTGACAACTGCTTTCTCGTTCGAGGTGAAACGCGCAAACGGCCATGAATGCCACGTATGGTGTCGTTTCAAAGGGTTAAGAGACACGGTTTGGACATGGTAAATAAGCTTCCGCGATAGCGAGGCTGTAGGTGTTCAAGGACGCCTGAGCTGAACATCACTTTCTCGTGAGCCGCAGTAAGGTCATGCGTTTCAATGTTTGCCACCTTTTTCCTTAGCCTATTTCGGATCTCCGCCATCGTTTCCGCAATCACGCGTCAGCGCGTGCTAACACCTCACGAAGCACAGATCCCGCCTATTGGGTACGTTTTCGCGGGCCCTTCCGGATACGATCATGCGACGTCCTTGCATCGTCTAATCTCCGTCGACGACGACACCTTTCGTCAATTAGCATTGCCCGCAGCACGTTCAGTCACTGTCGTTTTCATCTATGCGTGCCTTTTTTTAATTGTATCATATTCCAAATCACTTTGCAAGCCTCTGCGCGCACATTGTGCACAGGGACTGCGTAGCGTGTTGGAGTCAGAACTCGTTTGCAGGACGCAGTGGCGCGCGTCCACACAACTAATCGAGCATAGCGGACACGGAGGTGGTTTATAAGTCAGTATTACGGAGGTAGATGTAGGAAAACATCAAGTGTGTGCTACTGGCAGGGCATTAGCTTTTACTCGGCATGCACGCAACACATTTCGGAAACTTGAAGCGTAAGCTGCGGTAATGCTACAGCCGGCAGTGCACGACCCCTAAATTCAACCTAAGTGCTCGGCACAGCATAAATTGGTTTCTCCTTGCGTTACAACTGTTCGCCGAAATTACTCGTGCGCATGGCTAGGACGACTCCGACCAGCAAAATCTGCACTCGGTAATTTTATAATAAAGTAGCACGCGCAGCAAACGGCTCCGCCCTACTGAGGAGCTTTCGAGATAGATTTCAGAACGGAAGGCTCAAACCAGCGGCTGTGCGAACACGTGCAGGAGAACAGGCCACTCGTAGTTCCCAATCATCGTGTATCCTAACTCCATGGCGTTAAAAATTCCACGAGCGATACGAAAAGTAAAAACAGTGCTCTTTGAAAGGTCATAATTACATCAACACTGATCGCATTAACACAATTCTTGCGGGAGGAGGTTACTGGGCCGGTACTGTGCGGAATCACACCGGCTCAATAGCGTGGGCGGAAGGTGCTTCAGAACTATTTTAAGGAGTTATGTAGCTTAGATAGTGGCAACTAATTCGGATTTTCCAAAATGGCTGACATTTGACCAGGAATTTATTTGTAACCGTTAAAGTCTAATTTTAGTATGCTATCAGCAGGGAGGTCAATGTCAAGAAATCTCTATGCTCCGAATAAAGCCTTTGCGCGTACTATGATGCCTAGGGGAAGCGTTACATGCATTCAGGGGTGCGTTGGTCAACGCCCTACAAAAACACTAATAAATTCAAACATTTCAGCCAGTAACAGATTTTAACGAACAACTCAATAAATCAATAAATCAGAGAAATCCGTGCGCCTACTTTGAAGCCCGGCACTGTTTCTATACACAGCGTTACTGCAGCGCATTATAAGCAGAAAGTTACGCTGAGTCCGATACGTTCGCCTTAAAGGAAACCAGCAAGGTCCATTTGGATCCGCCTTAGTGACGCAAAAAAAAACCAAATATGGCTTGCTTGCGGATCTATATTGAATTTTTGCCCGATAGTTACTTAATTTTTTCTTCATGCACGCATGCGACGAAAAATGGCGACATCACAGGGAAAAAGGGTGCATGGGCCCGTCCAATGCTTGTTTCCTTTTAAACTTAGCGAAGCTGCTTAGCAATTCGTTGATTCCGGCTTTTCACAAAACTCAGCATCACATTATAAAGAAAATAATCACCGGCACGCAAGATCCAACCTGTCTCGTAGATCAACGGAGTTAAATCGTCTTACCCACTCGGCTATGACCGTGTGCTGGTACCCGAGAGTCAAACAGCTTATTCACTCGGCCAGAGTCCTTCAATGCTTTACTGGTCATGAAACTGCTCCGTAACTCAATGGGAGAGCTTCATATGCTGCATTTGGCCGCCGCGCGGTGGCGCCACCCTCTCACTGAGGTCACTCCTCGGGCGGCGTTGCGCTGTCTCGAACGGCGGAGCCGCGGCGAGTTGTGTTTGTTTTGTGCGGGAAAAAAATGTAACGTGCATATCGCGCTCTTGTGATGCGACTTAAGTAGTGCAACGACGATGCCGAACATGTGTTGCGTCCCGGGATGTCGTTCCTTGTACAATGATACCACAGAAAATGTTTCCTTGTTCTGTTGACCGAGCGAGGGGCAGCTGTGTGAGAAATGGAGGGGTGCCATTCCAAGGCAAGCAACGGGAGATTTCAGCTTCGATTATAAGTGTGCGACAGTGTGTGGAAATGCACTGTGTGTGAGAATGGAAAAGGCAATGTACCCTTTTGAGAGCATCGTGGGCCTAGAATTGTACAAGGCTAACTTAGAGCCGGATTTTTGTCATATCAGTCAGGTTGTAGCGGTGCTTCATTACCTGTTTGCAAACTTGTATTACCTTGCGCTCAGGCTCGCGTGTAAAAAAGCTTTGGGACATCCTTGTGCTTTTACTTTTCATATTTCCGTGAATTATCCCTTAGGGTTCGTTTTGTTTGTTTTGTAACCGCGCGTGGCCGATTCCGGTTTATCTGGCGGTTCAACCGGAGCGCCCGTTTGCTCTTTTTGTCGTACGTCCCACCGGGCAATATTGTTTGATATGGAAAGGGTGCCAGCTTGTCGCTAACTTGATTGATTGTAGGGTTTAACGCGCCGACGCAACGCAGGCGATGAGGCGCGCCGTAGTGGAGGGCTCCGGATTAATTTTGACCACCTGGGGATCTCGTACACACGGGTGTTTTTACTTTTCGCCTCCATCAGAAAAGCGGCCGCCGCGGCCGGGAATCGAACCCGCGACCTCGTGCTCAGCAGCGCAACGCCTTAGCCACTGAGCCACCGCGGCGGGTACCTTGTCGCTAACTTGATTTTTTGTTTCTTCGACAATGTTCTCGATCCTATTTCCATTGATCTGAAATTAATAACGTTCCAAGAGTAATGCATGCATAGCAAACGCCGCGCAACTCACTTTATCGACGTTCATCTGTTCACATCACACTGCGGACTGCTTCTTAGACGTTTGTGTTTCATTCTAGTCTTTTGTAGTGCAGGAGATCGCTAGCTCGCTGCGTTCAGAAAAGCTTTGCGTCGTTCTTGGCTACGTGGCAATATTCAGTTTCCTCCGTGTGCTGGACATCGCAGCGCGAAAAAATACATTTTTGTACGCTGGACCACGCTCTTTTGTCTCCCTTCGTAACATAAATTTTTTGTTGCGTGTGATCAAATCAGTTTCATTGTTCTTTTTTCGCTTCCTGTTTTTGCAAGGATTGCAAAGCGTGGAAGCAGAAAGACACGTGGAGTAACATATATCTCTTCGTGTTTTGATCCTTCGCGTTTTTGCAGCGTTTTTAGATGTTCTCAAGTATGTACCCACTCATCGAAACGACAATACTATTGGGCTATCTTTTAGCGTTCTGTGCATTACAGAGCAATCAACGGATTCATTAAGCGTAGTCTGAACGACGCGTACTTGGTTTCTTTCAGTTTTTTGTTGTATTATCGATAGGCCCGCAGCAGTCCGTTACTACACAGCTACCGTATGTGTGGTATTTACAACTTTGCTTTAAGAAAAGAAGCAATATAGATTTAAAAATCCGTAAACACGACGGCGCAGCGCTTGTGCCAGAGCACACAGAAGCCGTTGCCATTCGCGGCCGAAGTCTACGGTAACTTACTTCGAAAAATAAAACCCCATTGAAGGCAGGTGATAAACACAATTACTGGACTATTCATCGCTAACTACTACGAAAAAAAAACACACTTAATCAGCGCGCAGACACCAAAAGCAGCGAGCGTTTGCATGCCAAGAGCTGGCAAATACGCCGCACGCGCGGCGGCTGGATGACCTTCGTGCGGCGGTGGCGCCTGTAGTGGCGCGCGCGGTCCCTATATGAAGCGAGCGCCGAAGTTTCGTGACCAGTAAAGCATTGAAGGACTCTGACTCGGCTTTGAAAGGGGGGATGGGGGAGGAACCACGCCACCTGCTCGACACCGAAAACGCGATAGGGTACACGTTGCACCTCGCGGGCGCCTAGTTTAAGTGTGCGCATTCCGTTCGTTCGTTCTGCTTCTTCGATTTGCTTCTTCTTCGCCGTTATAGCAACAAAGATGGAGTAAAGGTCATTGCGGCAGCGAAGAAGCAACTCGGCTGCAATCGCGGACATAAACCGTCGCCATGGTCGTCCAGGTAGATTGATTGATTGATTGATTGTAGGGTTTAACGCGCCGACGCAACGCAGGCGATGAGGCGCGCCGTAGTGGAGGGCTCCGGATTAATTTTGACCACCTGGGGATCTTTAACGTGCGCCGAAATCTCGTACACACGGGCATTTTTTGCTTTTCGCCTCCATCAGAAAAGCGACCGCCGCGGCCGGGAATCGAACCCGCGACCTCGTGCTCAGTGGCGCAATGCCTTAGCCACTGAGCCACCGCGGCGGGCCGGTCGTCCAGGTAGCGTACAGCTTCGGCACCTTCAAATCTTACGCCTTAGTGTGGGCTGCCTTCATTGTTTTTTTCGACGGGGAAGTTTCAGGCTGCGCACCTCCCTAGCAGGTATACAAATCTTCCTATTGAGCAGTTCAAAAGTGCTCTTATTTCCGACATATGTAGATGCTTACTTAGTCTTGTTCCCCCGCAGCTGCTCAGGAAGATCATTGTAACACAGCGCCGCTTTTAACATGGTACGGCGAAGATCTTGTTTCTACTGCGAAGTGCCGGCTGGGGAAGAGGTAAAAGGTGTGGGGGGTTGGGGTACTGACCCATGATGATTATAACCAAGCTAAAGAGTTCGCAAAACATACGTAATTGAAGCGCTAGACATCAACTGTCTGTTACAGTGGTGGGCTCCTTTCTTTGCTTATACAGACGCTGAGGCTCTTACGTCAGCGGATGTTGCCGCAAGCGTTGGTTCTTGCAGCGCATCCCTCGAGATAGGCGTGAACGCCGCTGAAAAAACCCATTGTGCATATAGGTCAGCTCATTCGACGTGAGGGAAGGCTATCTTGTCGGAAGAGGATTTGTATGAACAATCAATCCCAAACCACCCGCTCGTGATGCGGGTGGATTCCTACGGAGTCAGTGAAAGCAGGAATATTTTCTTTATTTATTTTAAAGATATGCACCCGTACACCCTTCACTATGTGTACATTTTGTATACACCCACTAATTTTCTTTCTTTTGATTTTATTCAGTTTGCGCTGTCGGCCATTTTTCTGACCATCTTTAGGTATAGGCCGGATGCGAAATTTTCACATAATATGGCACTTTAAGCCTTCGCATTAAATACGGCGCTTGTATTTGTGAAGTTTGCCGAACTATATGCATCTATTGTAAAGTGCAACCTTGATGGCCTTTTACAGCTTCTAGGTTCTCCCAGCTTCTGCAAGTTTGGTGCAGCTGCTTTGATAAAAGTTCAGGTCCGTTCCTTGGTGTAGAATATGGAGGATAACATAGTGGGGATGTCGGGTGTTTTAAAGCTCGTGGCGTTATGGTCTCTACGAAATAAAGGTAGGTGTTTATCAGCTTCTGTCTGTTGGGAGGAGCGAGATAATGTCCCGTGCGACCTTTGCCCTTTTAACGGTGGTGAGGGGTCGGATGCCGCAAGTATTTGGGTTGGTCAGCAGGATGACCTGGAAAAAGGGCAGTGCTATTCAGCCCTTCGTTTCCACCACCCCTAAGGGAGGAGCCGGATGACCCACACAGACTCTTATGTGCGTGATTTTTAACCCGATCATTAGTCGTTATCAGTCGCAAGTTCCCTCCCAGTGGC
The DNA here is from genome assembly GCF_048455015.1 of Haemaphysalis longicornis. Lineage (NCBI taxonomy): Eukaryota > Metazoa > Arthropoda > Arachnida > Ixodida > Ixodidae > Haemaphysalis > Haemaphysalis longicornis. Next base: position 200,924,385 of record NW_027526203.1, read on the forward strand.
TGAGAAGGTGAAGCCGAGGTACACATTACAATTGACAAAACGCTCCTGCTCAGGAACGTATATGCGAGTACAGTGACCGAGATTCATCAGAAAATTGGCAGCAGCATAAATCCTCAAATGCCTTTTGGCTTTAATTGCTGCGTATTAGTTGAGGGCATATCCAACTGGATGGAATTGTGGGTGACTGACGTTCTTATGTACGTATGCACGCACCAATCAACCCACCTTTCGTTGGAGCCAGGCATACAGAAAATCTCAGTCTGTAACAATGATCTTTGTTCCAGTTGATTTAGTGTGTGACTGTTGCGTTTCTGTGAGACACGCAGACGGGGCTGCCGGAACCGACCTCGAGCACCTGACGCAACCCCGCTGGGGGCTCAATGAGAAGCAAGGATAACACTAAACCTTGCATTCCCCTGCTGGTGCAGTTCATCCGGACGTGCCAGTGTTGCCTGGGCGGCGTTAAGCGTGGTCAAATGCAGCGAGGAAGGAAGCAAAAGAAACAAGTGAGAAGAGCTAAGCAAAAAAAAAAAAAAGACACGAATAGAACCCCTTCTTAAGAGCTTTCCCCGTCCCTTGGTTTGCCTGTTTACTTTATTTACGTTTATCCCAGGACTGACATGATTTCTACTGAGCTTGTGTAGCCCTTATTTCCAGTGACCGGCATACTCATCCGGCCTTCCTTCAGACAAGGTACACCGAGAAAAAAGATCACAACAATACAAATAGCCAGAAAGGCGAACTCGTGTTTGCGCGTGCGCTTGCATGAGCACAAATTACTTTAACAAGTTCTGTTCGTTCAAAGTGTTAACTATATGTTGGGTACGTGTTCTCAAGGGACGCTTTAGTGCGATGTAAAATTGCATTATTACCTTAACAGATTGATATCTAGAGTGCGCACATCAGGACCTCAGTCTATTCAATCGATTTTCAAGTCTTTTTAAGGAAGAGAAAATTGTGCGACACCTAAGCGCTCCTCAATGTACCGAATGCGAAAGCAGTAGTGTTGAACTGTAGAACGGATACCAGGACGTTCATTCTATTCATGGCACTGGCGTAGGGCCTAAATTGGCAATTTGTTAGCCAACACTACAAGCTGGCTAGCCTTATCCGTGGTGTTGACCGTCGGCAGGGTGAGAAAGACGGCAGTCTTTCATTTCGCAGGTCATGAAGGGCGTGTCCGCTAACATTAACCTAAATGTAGAGAAACAGAACAAGATGAAATTATTTGACTGATTATGAGGTCTGACGAACCGACGCTACACTGGCGATGGGGCGCACCGTAGTGGAGGGCTCCGAATTAATTTTGATCACCTTAGAATCTTTAACGTGCGCCGGAATCTCGAACACACGGGCGTTTTCGCTTTTCGCCTCCATCAGGGTTCGATTCGCGGGTTCGATTCCCGGGGCAGCAGAACACCTTAGGCGCTGAGCTATCATGGCGGGTACGCTAAAATAATTTCAGGTTACAACACATCCAGGGCGTTCCCGTATGAATGCTCTATAGGTAAAAATATAATTTGGTCGTGCTTCATAACTAGGACATAACAATCAAGTTGCCTGTAGTTCACTGAATGTTTTCGTACTTCTGCAGTGCGGAAACAACTAAGAAGGCTTACGCTTACGCAGAACTTTCTCGGCCGTCTGCATGAAGAATTGCGAATATATCTAACATTGCCAATGGGGGTTTTAAACGAAGAAAAAAAAAAGAAGAGAACCTGGAAGGTCCTCCTAGGGTCCAAAAGCTGCCATTTTTAGCACTTTTAACCAATGTAAAGCCAGCAAAACTGCTGGGAGGCACGTCTCAAGGTGCTGAAAGTTATCAATTATTTAACTTTCAGACTTCTTCACCAAGAATCGTCATTGTAGACGAAAACAAGGCATCGTTATACTCAGCAGGTATGAAGAAAGTATAAATTAGTGGGTGGCGTCCAGGTAGAACACTTTTGCAGCTTCGAGGTAATAGCTAATTAAAATACCGTAACTCATTGTTAGGAAACTCGTGCACCTATTTTGGAGGTACTTATTACGAGGACATTTTGCTTCGTGCTACGAACGACACAAGCGCTGCTTGGTGTATCAGCGTGTGCGCGCTTTTTCTTGCAGGTAACAAAAGTCGCAAGTGCAAGATGGCCAGTCGGAAAACTAAGCACGCTGACCTTGGACCTCATTTGAAGCTTCCATCCGATCTACCCTTCGAAATCTTGAACTCATCGGCAGAGGTTGAGGTCAGAGCCTCCCGCCTCGCCAATCCAGCAGGTTGCAGCCTCTGACATTGCCATAAACTCGCATTAAGTGGTGATGTGGAGGTCCATTTGAGGTTGAGGTCGACCCAATGAGCTGCAAACCTCATGAGGATGTCGAAACGTTTTAAAGGTATTCTGACCCGCGTATTCTCACCCAGTTCATAAACCCTGCTTTCATGAGCTATGTGAAAGATATTTCTTGAGCGGGTGCCTATTGACACGAATTAACGCCACCGCAATATTGATTGTGGCATGTGCGGGAGTTGAGGAGGGGGGGGGGGGTGTAAAAGTAGACAAGGCTTTGTGCCGCCTCTAGTTTCTTCTTGGACTATATCGGGCCACGATGAGAGGAAGAGCAGCTCTCCCTGATGCCACAACACTCATCTACCCGCTACCGTCCTCAGACAGCTGACAGTACACATAATCATTGGCTTCTCTCGGGGCTTTTTGTGGCGGCCTCTCACGCGCTCACAACTTGCGACAGCGCAAGCTGTGAGAAATAGTCGTAACGAACGCTCTAAGGCCGTTTTTCGCGTGCGGTGGTTCTGAGGTGTCGGTGCGCGTTATTTACACAGCGGTCGTGAATACCTTTGCGTGTTTAAGCCAGGGACATTGTCTTCTTGCGGCGCCACCCAAGCGAACCACCTCCGCTTTCTTTACGGCAAATGGTTCCGGTGGGGCTTTCGCCGCGCCTCGCTCTATATGTGACGAGCCGCTCACCCAAGGTCAAGCGATGAACAAATCTTCACGGAGACGCCGTAGGCCAGGTGCCATAAAGAAGCACGCACGCCTGCCGTGCAGATGCCTGCTGCAATCATTTAACCACACTCTCCCCTGTTTTCACGTGAGCCAGACCGCTCGTGGCAATGCTGTATGCTCGAGGACGTTAGCGCCTTGTGTCGACCCGATCCCCTAGTCCGGTCGCCAGGGAAGTTAATTACAGCCGCTGCCACAACTGACTACCAGCTTCGGCCTCAACGTCCTTCTGAGGAAACGCAAAGGGGGTGTGCGCAGGGTCTCGTCTATTGCGCCTCGTACTAACTGTCGACTTAGCGGTTTTCCAGCTAAACCGGGTAGTGCAAGCGGTGAAAGAAAGACCAGAAGGTCACTATTAATGCAATACACGTGCGTCAACTCACCTCAACTTCTCCTTAGTGCGACGTAACCTTTTCGGCGTGTGTGCGCGCACAACGGTGTGTGTGTGTGTGTGTGTGTGTGTGTGTGTGTGTGTGTGTGTGTGTGTGTGTGTGTGTGTGTGTGTGTGTGTGTGTGTGTGTGTGTGTGTGTGTGTGTGTGTGTGTGTGTGTGCAGGGGGGGGGGGTAGGTGGCTGTGTGTGTGCGCACGAATTGGTGCATGCGTGCATGCATAAGCGCCTGTTCACACGTACATACGTGCGTGCAGGCGTGCATCAGTGTGTTCGCGCGAGTGCGCGGGTGTGCGTTTGCGTGCATCTGTACGTGTGGGTGAGTGTGCGCATGTGCATGATGTATGCGTGCGTGTATACATGTTCATAGACAAATAAACGCGATCACGTAAATATGACCCAGAACACATAAATAGCGTGATTTCTTTTCATGCAGGGATTATTGACGCATGACTTAATTCCAATAACAAAGTTCGAAATTGTGGCTATCAAATATGCCAAAAACCAATCTCTAACCCTAAGCCCAACCTGAAGGGCGCAGTTGGAGGGCCTGCTGATCACCCCTGAACACGCTGACCAGCTATCTCTGCTCCCCGACACAAGACTCCGGTGAAGGCCAAAAATATCTAAAGTGACACAAACCAACCCACAGAGTTACAGCTCAACCTTCACCATTTACTCCAATAAATGTTTATTCTCCTGTATGATGTTAATCTTGTTCCACGTAGAATTGATAAACAAAGCAGCTTTTTTCTGGAATGCCCTTCAAGGAAAATTTCACCGACTGGTAACAATGAAACATTTTAGAGACTTTAATTTCATTGTATTTAAAACTGTGTTCTATGCTAAGACTATTTTTAGTGACCAACAGTTACTAATAAATTGAACTTTGTTTCGGTAGGAAACTCGACGTCATTAAGGACAAAATTGGCCCCAGAATTAAAGAGTGAGCAGCAAGGATTCTAAATTAGATGATATTTTTGCTACATTGACTTCGTGGTAGTATGGGAAATGACATTAATCCAACAACGCATTCCTCACACACCACTTTTGGTAGTTTTCAAGCGAACGTTTCATCCCAGTTGTCTTTCGCATTATCCTATTACACTCAGCAATTTGTGATAAGAGGATGTGATGTGCTGAAATATTGAAGAACAGTTTTTCGAGGCAGTATTTCTTCTATACCACCTTTGTACAACGCCCGGGAGCATTCGTACAACTGTAAGTCAAAGTGACTTCCTTGAGCATGACGCCTGGCTGCGTATGTGTAGGATTATCTTTCAAGGGGAATACTGCGCTCAAAACCGAATTCCCCGTGGAGCAGGGGTTTGTCCTTTTTTTTTTTGTCAGAACACTAAAGAGCAAACCAGAATTTTGTACAGGAAGTTATCACATGTCAAGAAGTGCCACACATAATACGTTCTAAAAAATACCCATGGGTCTGGTTCACCAGAAAGAACCAGAATGACCGACTGCGGCAAAATGGAAAGTTGGTCCATGGCAACGCCATCCATATGATTTGACTGAAAGATGGGGTCTGCGCCGTAACCTTCTGCCATCCAATTATCCTGTTTTACATTGCGTGATGTCGCAGCAGAGATAACACTTTTAAGTCAAATCTAAGGTAGGGCGTTCAATTGTTGCAGTGAACAATAAAAAACTGTAAATATTGCGGAAGTTTTACGGGCCGAAGCTACACCCGGGATATGAGCGGCGCCGTAGTGAAGGGCTCCGGAGTAATTTAAACCACTTGGTTTAAGGTTAAACATCATGACGCGAACAATTATTTATCAGACGCTAACACTTTTAATTTATTCACCACCACCTCCATGCACCTTCTGCAGGTTACACCTAGTCGGAACACCAGTTTCTGCGAACTGTTGCTGGAATGTACAGGCAACAGTTGATTCGAAACGTATAAAGGTTTCTTATGCAAGAAACTTGCTGGAAATACAATAGAAAAAAGTGGTGTCATTGCATGTAAACGTATGCTTTCCGAAGAACAAACTCCCCAAATGAAACATTTTTGTTGTGTTAAATAAAGATGTAATAAAACAAAAACGTTTACCTGTTTTCATACCGCGTATAAAGGTAGTCGACTGAAAGTAATTGATTATTTGTATTCACTATATTTTTATTATTTTTAGCCCTTTAAAGCACTTTTGATACAGTAACGATCCTGGCACGTTCATGTTTCTGCAATACTCTTCTTCTCATAAAATACACGTCTTTCAGTCCGCGGCCGCGAAACACAATGTATGTTTTCTTTTGAGCCATTGCAAATGCCAAAGGATTTAGCCATCTGTAACAGCATCGATTGTTTGTTTTGCGCACCCCAGTTCGTGTTCTGAGAGCGTGTACTTACGTGTTGTTCTAGCGTTTTAGTTTGAAGTTTATGGATAAATACCGCAACTACAACTCTCAATGCTTACCCATTAGATTGCTGCTACGGCAAGAATGATTAATTTGATCGAGGTGCATATTTAGGTTTTCGTTGGCTCAGGTTGCTGCATGGTAATTTCCGTTGACCGCGCTCGTATTGCCGGTGAGAGGCGGTACGCTGAAGGACTGCGACGTTATCTTACAAATAAGCTTCATGCGACCAGGGTTTAAGTACTCTCTTCAGAGTCCCTTGCCTACCGTCCGTCGTTGTAACTTACAGCATATGACTTCCTACTCAGATACAGATAAAAACCGCTGCTCCGCCTCCTCTGGCCTCTTTAGAAAGAAGGAAACTCCTCCACTTTTCCGACCCCGGCCGAGTTGACAGAAGGCTACCTAACTTTAACCTTTTGTCTCAACTGATTCCCCTTTCCACGCCCTTTGTCTTGTCTACATTTAATTCTATCAGGCGTGCCAAGTACCCTGCTTGCAAGTGACGGCTGTTACGAGGCCAGTTTTGTTGAAGGCCGCTGGCGGGAGCTGTCACGACGCCTGTACGGAAAAGAAATACGAGTTTCTCGTTCGATAAACGCAGAGTTAACGCCCACTGTGTGCAGGTGGTGGTGTATTCCTGCGGGCGTGTCTTGCTCACTAACACGCGCTGGTGAAGTAGGAAAGAATCAAGTACCGTTACGGCAACAAGCAGGGGTGCATAACTTCCGCGAACTCGCCGCGGGCCAGGAGAACCCCGCGGATGATGCCCACACAGCGATTCGCTTCCGGCACAAGTCTGTCATGACCGTCATCGCCTTCGAGGAAGTGCTTGATGGGCGCACAGCAGGCCAATCATTCAAGGACGCTCACCGATGCCGCTTTTTGGGGATATACAAGGCTTCATTCGCTGCGCTCTGCAATCCGTGGCGTCTGTGTGAAGAGTGACAGCATGCCGTCACGACCGCCCCGTAGTTTTCGTGTCCCGTAGCTTGCAATTACGGGTGGGTGGCGTGGTTGTGCGATCAGACGGGGGGGGGGGGGGGGGTTACGATCACTGTTTCATTGTTGCGGGCGTGCCCGGAAACAACACGTTCGCGTGTGGGTGTCGTTGGCTCTTCAGACGGGTACTGGCTGATATTTTCGGCGCCAGAAAAACAATGTGGGGAAGTTGCATACATAATACGGGAGGACGGAATAACCACACTTTTCTTGGCGCTCATCTTTGCCAAAAAACGGCGAAATAACCGTCAGAGTTTCCGGGTGCTTTTAGGTAGCGGACAACGTGCTTGTGAACAGGAAACAAGTCAAGTGTTTGAGGCTTGGAGGGTTGAAAATGAATAATCTCGACCCTAATCGTCGATTTCTTTACCGCTAATTATTTCGAAGAAAGCGTAGTGTTGTAACACGCTAGCTTGGATTTATCTGTAGTGACAAGGCGCTGCTTAGCGATACCAAGTAGCGCGTTCAATTTCCGGCAGATAGGGCTATTCCAACGCTGGCGAAATTCGTGTCCTACGGTGCCTTCCCATGCACGATAAATACTCAAACAGCACTTTTGATCCATAGCATGATAGAAGCCCAAACTGTTTGTCCCTGCAAAATCATTCAGGCGAAAGCAGGAAAACCCCAAGACCTTGTCCTCTGTGACATCGAAACGAACGTTAACGGATTTTTCCGGGTTACTTCACAGAAACCCTCCAAGGCAACCGATCACGGAAGACATATGGGGGACGCGGCATTGGCCTCATGAGCGAACATTTCAGCGACCAGTTAACAGGGGATCGCAAGGCCTCATACGAAAGGGTTAACTGGCGTGGCTGGCAAAAAGAACCAGTTTTAGACAAACGAGCTCAATCATAAGTGTGCCTTTATTTGTGTCGTTCCTCCATTCATGCATGCTTGATGCATCGGAGGAAATTCGGTGGACAAATCGTCTTCCCATGCTTTGAATATCCGACCTCTGAATGACTATACCTCAAAACGGAGCAACCATCGCTCTCGTCGCCTAATAAATATAGCATAACCATGGAGGAAATCCAGCAGTTTATAACGCTAAGGTAAACAGGAGAAAAATTGTGGTTGTTTTTCAAATGAAGATGATCATTACCGGAATCTTAAAGGACTAAGTGGAAAATAAAAGCGCTCCCGGGCGGGAACCGAACCCAAAACGCGTCCGATACCATACCAATTCTTCCAGTGCGGTGGCGGTGCTACCGTTCACTTTTTGGGGGTGTTTATGTGTGTGAAGTGTGACCTACGCTTCAGGGCGGTAGACAGCGCAGCTCGTATACTCCGGGGTGAAAGGGCACCTTCGTTTTAACCTCGGGACCATGAGTCGGGCCCCGAGTTTAAAAAGATGGAAATTCTCTTAGATTTTCTACGTCCCCAAGACTAACAGAATAGAGGCCCTCGCTATGCGTAATGAAAGGCTCCTAGAATGAATACAAAGAGGAAAGCCAGCAGTCTAAAACGCTAAGGAAATCAGACGAGAAGTCATTTTGCATGTTTTTCGAATAAAAACTGCTGGTAATGAGCTATATATATATATATATATATATATATATATATATATATATATATATATATATATATATATATATCAAAGTTGCAGTCCTTATTGCCAGTGCTGTTTGGCGTTTTAACAGTGTTTTATAGTGCCGAATGAGGTATGATTGCCTTTTTTTATGCAGGAATAAATAATAGAAAATTCAAGTCGAGAAAAAATGCGCCGTTTTTTTCCGGAAGCGGGAATCGAACCCACAACCTCCGCATAACGCGTGCGGTGCTCCGCACGCGTTATGCGTGCGGTGCGTGCGGTGCTCCGCACGCGTTATGCGGAGGTTGTGGGTTCGATTCCCGCTTCCGGAAAAAAACGGCGCATTTTTTCTCGACTTGAATTTTCTATTATTTATTCCTGCATAAAAAAAAGGCAATCATACCTCATTCGGCACTATAAAACACTGTTAAAACGCCAAACAGCACTGGCAATAAGGACTGCAACTTCGATATGTGTCCTTACGGAATCCCTCGTCCCGTACGTCTCTGTTCTACAATATATATATATATATATATATATATATATATATATATATATATATATATATATACAATAGTACAAGAGAAGAAAAACTTCGAACAAGGTAAAAGCACGATTGTGGCCTACGTTTCAGCAAAGAGAACTTGCTTTCCTCAGGGCTTTCCTATATATATATATATATATATATATATATATATATATATATATATATATATATATATATATATATATATATATCTATATATATATATATATAGCATAACAGAAAGATACGGGGCGAGGGACTCGGTAAAGATACATATCAAGGTTGCAGTCGTCATTGCCAGTGCTATTCGGCTTTTTTCGAAATATTTAATAGGGCCGAAAAAAGCTGAATAGCACTGGCAATGACGACTGCAACCTTGATATGTATCTTTACCGAGTCCCTTGTCCCGTATCTTTCTGTTCTGCTACATGCATTACGAGGCACTGGCTCCAGCAGTTCGGATATGCCAATTGCTAACCCCGACCTCCGACCACGGTCTACGTGGCGGCCGCTGGGAAAGAAGACGTTCTACGTCTCCCGCGGTAGGCGAGGGGCGGCGCTAGTTGACCGGCCTCAGAGCTCTTGTAAAATATAAACCCCCTCTTTAAAAGTCGAGAGAGAAGCCGCTGCGGGATGGCGTAATGGCGAACGCACCGCACCGGTTATGCGGAGATGTGGGTTCGAGTCCCGCTCCCGGAAAAACGGCGGATTTTTTCTCGACTTATATTTTCGCTTATTTATCAATGTATCAAAGAAACGTGACAAGCACACGTCTTTCGGCCCTATTAAATATTTTGAAAAAAGCCGAATAGCACTGGCAATGACGACTGCAACCTTGATATGTATATATATATATATATATATATATATATATATATATATATATATATATATATATATATATATATATATATATATATATATATATATATATATATATATATATATATATATATATATATATATATATATATATATATATATATATATATATATATTTATATATATATATACGTGTATGTGTTTGTGTGTGGTAACATATCATTTAACAAATTATGAGCTATAACAAGCGTTATTTTCTATACTTCATTGCCTAAGTGTTTTATAAAATGTTTATCCTCATTCGAAAAACAGTCGAAGCCACTTCTCGCATGCTTTCCTTAGAGTTCTACACTGCTTGCTATCCTCTCTGCCTTCATTACTGCCGGCACCTCAGTCCTTATATAGTATTCCTCTCTGTAAAAGAAGTCGGACCTGGAGAAAACGTTCACCGGAGGCATTTGCCCTTTTCATTGAGAGGGCGAGTTTACAACATATCGAGTGTAAATTGGGTTAATATTTCCCGAGGTACAAGCCTCCAAGTCTTTCGGGTACTTGTTTTTGCTGACTGCGATGAGGGTGTTTTTGCGTTTAATGCCCGCCAACTCTGACTGCAATTACCAAAGGTTATTATTATGCAGAATGTTGGAATGGAGAAAGGTTTCCCTGTTGCAAATATGAACCCTACCTTTCAGAACTGACACAGCCCAATCGCCACCTTCCCATTCTGTTTTCTCTCTTTCTTTGTATTTGGAGTAACAACGACGACGACGACGACGTCGACAACAACCACAACAACAACAGCACCAATAATAATAATAATAGTCAATCAATCAATCAATCAATCAATCAATCATTTATTTGCGTGCCCACGAACAGCCGGGGGGGCCTTTGTGCTGGCGCACGGAAACAGAAACACACGAAACATAATGTACACATCTCTCAAATACAAAATAAAATACAAAATACAAAAAAAAACGAAAGGATAGCTTATGTTGAAGTTACGGAATGAAAGTCATTTAAGTGCATGAACTCAAGGATAAAAGACAAATGCAGAATAAGAAAAGTTGGCAGTTACGCCAATACAAACTCACAGACATGTTTGCGAAACAGAGTAGGGCAATCATTAAATATATCAAGGTAATCCGAGTACCGATTGTACGTGCATTGCAGTCGGAACTCAGGGCACAAGACACGCAGACAATTGGGATTGCAAAAGGTATCATGTTTCCTGGTCCACTTTTGAGGCACATAAAGACGAACATGTTGTAGCAGCTCACCACAAGACACTATGCCGTGCATAATTTTAAAGAGGAAGAGAATATCAGCCTTGTTCCGCGTGGAAGTTAAGCATGATAGCGTCATTGAAGAGGGCGATCCAGTGTTATAATTACTACTATCGCCAAAGCGATGGTTGAAGATAGATATGAACTTATTTTGGACCCTTTCTACACGCTTACGGTTTGTTTTGCTCGTGCTGTTCCAGACAACAGATGCATATTCAAGCTGAGGACGACATATAGTTGTGTAGAGCTTGAGAAGAGAAATCGGCTCCTTGAACTCCTTGGACACGCGACAGACAACGCCAAGCGATCGAAGAGCTCTACGATTAATTACCTGAATATGTGGAGAGAAGCTCAGTTTACTGTCGAAAGTGACGCCTAGGTCATTAACCTCTACCACACGTGGGAGTAATTCACCGTTGATGTTATAGGGAAACAAGATGTTGTCAGTCTTTCTTGTGTATGTCATTACGTTAGTTTTACATGTATTAATGAGGAGTTTGTTGCATGAGCACCAATGCGAGAAGGACGAGATTGCTCTCTGGAGAGCGGAACAGCTGGCAGAGTTGGAAACAGATTTAAATATTTTTACATCATCGGCATATAAAAGAAAATTACAATCATTAAATATTGTCGCGACATCATTTATAAAGATTGAGAAGAGAAGTGGCCCGAGAACTGAGCCCTGAGGGACACCACTGGTGACCTCATAGGAAAGAGAAGACTGTCCATTTACATGCACGAAACATGACCTATCACATAGATAATTGCATATAAGAGATATCAGGGATGGTTGTATATCAAGCTTAGATAGTTTTTTGGCTAAGAGCTCGGGGCAGACGACATCAAAAGCCTTGCTTAAATCAAAGTAGACTACATCAAGTTGACCTCTCCCTTGCACAGCTTCCGAAGCATGCAGCATGAAGTTGACGAGATTGGTAGTGGTCGATCGGCCCGCGAAAAAACCATGCTGTTCAGGTAATAATGTGGTATTTATACTGAATATGAGTAGTTTATGCAGTATTGACTCAAACAATTTAGAAGCAGCACATAGAATAGATATCGGTCTGTAGTTCGTGGGGTCCAATTGTGAACCTGTCTTAAATACAGGAACAACCCTTGCATTCTTCCAACGAGCGGGGAACTTGCCAGACTTGGGAGAAGTTTGAAATATACACGTGAATACTGGAACTAGGATATCACCAAACGCTTTCAGTACGGCAGAAGGAATGCCGTCAGGGCCGCATGAAAATGACGATTTCAATTGTTTCAGAGCTTTCAAAACGAGACTTTCCGAAACCAACACTTCTGAGTTTTTACAGTAACCTAGAGATTGTGGAGGGGGGCAAGCTGCACTGTTGTTGCCATAAGTGGAACGGAATTGTCGCGCAAAGGCATTGGCAACGTCCGATATGCTCTCTCCTCGTTCATCGATGAGGTTAATGTTCCCAGGTGAATTTTTACATGTTTGAGAACGGACGTGGCCCCAGAAAGCTTTTGCATTGCGTGTTGCATCAGCCTCAACCGCGGCAATGTAATTCGACCTATCGCTCCTAACCAGACATTTACAAAGAGATCTGAGTTGACGAAACTCATTCTGCCACCTTTCCTGCGCCGTTTTCTTAGCTTGCTTGTGAGCTCGATTTTTCCTCCCCAAAGCTCGTTTAAGTTCAGCAGAAAACCAACGCGGAAAATTGCCTTTCTTTTCAAATTTTCGGGGAACAAAGTTCCTCAAGCCATCGTGAACAACTTCAGTAAAAAAATCGGTGTGTTCATCAACGTCGTTGAGGTTAGCTATTGGTGACCAATCAGTGTTACTAAGAAAGTGAAATAAACCAATGTAGTCACCACGAGCAAAGTCGTAACTACTGCTTCCTGGTGTGCAAACAGGGGGACTGTAATGAAGGAGAGATACGTTATGCAATGAAATATTTAATGACGAATGAAACTTGTCCGGTTTTACAAGGTTAGTATTACTGCGCGATACGTCGACAGCTTCCAAGCTAGTCAGACACAAATCTAAGACGTTCCCACATGAATTCCTAATGAGGTTGCACTGCTGCAAGGAAGTAAAGGAAATAAAATCAAATAGAAAGTCACACTTCGGAGATATTGGATGAGACGCCTGACTGACCCGCTGAGTCTCCCAAGAAATCCCCGGTGCGTTAAAGTCCCCAGTGACAAGGAAATGGTGATCACTGTGATATATTACTGTAGTTTCAATTGTGTTAAGGATATTTCTGAACTCACTGGCATGTGTCTCGGGGGAAATGTAGTATGTACACACTAAGAGCCGTTCACCCCGATCACAAAACACCTCTAACCAAATACACTCACTCTCTAATTCAAGGTCAAGGCGGCGTTTACACTTGATGGAGTCATAATGATAATCAATCAATCAATCAATCAATCAATCAATCAATCAATCAATCAATCAATCAATCAATCAATCAATCAATCAATCAATCAATCAATCAATCAATCAATCAATCAACCTTTATTTTCGGTGCCCAAAAACAACCCTAGGGTCTTGGTACTGGTACACCATATACAAAACATACATAAAAACGAACTAAAATCATGACAACACAACACACAAAACCGTATGCATGAAAGAAACAATAAAGTAAAGATAGTTACAGTAATCTCAGAAAGCAAAACAGCAAAAAAAAAGAAAGAAAAGAAAAGAAACAGGAGACCTAGTGTTGCAAGCCATGACACTCGGACAGCGAAATGTTCAAGGCACGTGAAAAACAGGATATACTCACTGAACATGACAGAGATACGTTATACGCATAAAACGAAGGTTTTATAACAAAATGTTCGGAAGTTTCAACTTTGAAAGAAGCTCAGCATTACAAGCACTGGCACTCAAACCTACAGAAATTCAAGCAACGCAAAACCAGGAAATATGAAAAACAAACAAACAAGAACATGATTTGCCTAAAATAAATACGGCACATAAATTTGCAATGACATAAAGACACTTTTAAGCTACAACAGTTTTGAAGTCGTTTGAGAACAAAGAAAAAGAGCTCTGGAAAATATCAAGATGATCAAAATATTCATTATATGCACATTGTATTCTGCAGATGGACGAGCGTCTTCTACTTAAAGCATCTGTTCTAAAAGTTCGAAATGTTCGGAAAAGTTTGTTCGGCAAGTTGACATTGATAAATATAACCAAGTCGTAACACAAAATATCCCCATGAAGAAGTTTATAAAGAAAGATAATATCAGCTCGCATTCGTCGACACCGAAGGGAAGGAAGACTTTTCAGAAAAGGCACACTGCCGTTAGCGTCTTCTTGCACATGACGGAAGCGGTGCTTAAAGATAAAGAGGAAGTTATTTTGAACTCTTTCGATACGGTCACTATTGGACTTGCAAGTTCCATTCCAAACAACAGAGCCGTATTCAAGAAGAGGTAAGCAGAGAGCCGAATACAACTTGAAGAAAGGAAGAGGACCTTTAAACTCTCTAGAATATCTGCAAACAGCACCCGGACATCGAAGAGAGCGACGGGTAATTTGTGTAACGTGGGAAGAGAAAGTCAGAGAAGAATCAAATAGTACTCCCAAGTCTCGAATTTCAGTCACCCTCGGCAATGCAGTGCTTGCAATTTTATAAGAGTATTGCAGCTGTTGAGTTTTTCTACTATAGGAGACAACTTTCGTTTTTGAGGGGTTCAAAATTAGGTCGTTTTTGGTGCACCAACGATGGAATGACGCAATATCAGCCTGAAGATAATTACAGTCATGAATATTACGCACTTCTCTAAAGATTTTCATATCATCAGCATACAACAAAAAAGAAGAATTTTGAATTACAGAAGCAACGTCGTTAATGAAAATGGAGAAAAGAAGGGGACCCAGAACCGAGCCCTGGGGTACACCACTGGTTGCTTTGTACCTAAATGAAGTTTGACCGTTTACACTTACATAGCAATATCGCTGCTGGAGATAGCAACGTATAAGACCCACCAAAGAAGCGTGGACATCTCACAGAATGAGCTTGGCAAGCAATAACGAGTGGTTGACTACATCAAAGGCCTTGCTCATGTCACAGTAGACCACATCAAGCTGGCTTCTACCAACGATTGCTGGGACGGCCTGCTCCATGAAGCACGCGAGGTTTGTGGAAGTTGAACGACCACGAATAAAGCCATGCTGATTAGGAATGAGGATGTGTTTAAGTGAGAAAGACAAGACCATATGAAGAGATAACTCGAATATTTTAGAGGCAGAACAAAGGAGCGAGACTGGCCTATAGTTTATGGCGTCAGTTTTTGGGCCTGACTTGAATACAGGGAATACGCGAGAGATTTTCCATGAGCAAGGGAACGTGCTAGACCGGAGACAGTTATTAAACATTGAAGTGAACACAGGAACGAATATGTTTGCATACGTTTTTAGAATGGCGCAAGGAATACCATCTGGTCCACAAGAAAGCGAGGGCTTTAGCCGCTTGAATAATAATAATAATAATAATCAATCAATCAATCAATCAATCAATCAATCAATCAATCAATCAATCAATCAATCAATCAATCAATCAATCAATCAATCAATCAATCAATCAATGTTTATTATAGTGCCCAGGAACAGCGGAGGCCTTCGTGCTGGAGCACTCAGAGGGGAAAATGCAGCACTGTTGGACATCAACAATTTGCTAATAAACACTCAGTGAGCAAAACAAAAGAAAGAAAGAAAGACCTACAAAAAACGGCAAAGAAGATTAGGAATAACATAGTGCTATCCAACCGACTTTACACAATCAAGTCGTAATAATAATAATAATAATCAATCAATCATGTTTATTTACGTTCCCAGGAACAGCCAGAGGCCTGAGTGCTGGCGCACGGGTAGTTACATGAAAACAAAATACAAGAAACATATAGCAAGAAACAAACAAGCGACAAAACACTCACAAATTGAAGTAGTGAAAATGACTGAAATAAAGCACAGGCGGAGCCTGGGTACAGGTAAAAAATAAAAAAAGATGCCTATGTTGCTCTGCCTGTCGTAAAGGCCACACGACAGGCAGAGCAACAAAGTTTGACAGTAATACAACAAAAACAACGGAGTGTACAGACAAATGATAATACGAACAAATGACAGTAAACAGTTTCAAAAATAGGCAACTATCAGTTGGATAGACACAACCGCAGAGAAACAAAATTCCAGAAAAAAAAGAGCGACAGACATATCATAGGTGTTTAACATACTGTATTCAACAGCGCTGTACGGTAAATTGTAAAGGATTTCTGAAAGATGTCAAGGAGTTCAAAGAAGCGGTTGTAACAATTCTGTATTCTGCGCACAGGAGAATGATTGGAGTTGCGCGCAGCGGTCAAGAACGGGCGATGCGACCTGGTGGGCCTTTGTGGTACACTAAACTCTAAACAGTTAAGCAGGTCTGCGCAAGAAAGGTCACCATGAACAATTTTGTGAAGAAATGTAAGGTCTGCACGCATACGTCTGCAGTTCAAGGAGGGGATGGAAGGGACTATGGGTAAGCCAGAATCAGGATGAAAACTGTGATTGTGATGACGGTGTTTAAATATGGATAAAAACTTCTTCTGCACACGTTCTATTAATTCACTACTAGATTTCGAGATGCCGTTCCAGGCAACAGAAGCATATTCTAACTGTGGTATACATATTGCACTGTATAGCATTAGAAATGGATCTGGAGAAGAGAATTCCTTTGTAATCCGACACACATTTCCAAGGCTTCGGAGTGCTCGCCGGCTGATGAGCCTAATATAAGGAGAAAAAGAGAGGGTACTGTCGAAAAGCACCCCTAGGTCCCTAAGCTCATCAACCTTTTGCAGAGGAGCTCCCTCAATACTGTAGGAAAACAGCAGACGGTGGGTTTTCCGGCTGTACGTGACAACCTTTGTTTTAGTGGGGTTTAAAATTAGGCAGTTTTTCCTGCACCAGACCGATAATTCCGACACATCCCTCTGCAAGGCACTGCAGTCCTGAACACTGCTAATGTGTCTAAATAGTTTGACATCATCAGCATAGAGAAGAAAAGAAGAGTTTGTTAACACTGTCGAAACATCATTGATAAAGACAGAAAACAATAATGGACCCAACACGGAACCCTGGGGTACACCACTTGTTGCAGAGTAAACACTAGACTTTTTGTAGTTAACATCTACATAAAAGGACCGGTCAAGGAGATAGTTGGACAACAAGGCAACAAGGCTTGCGTCTACACCGGACTTAGCAAGCTTGTTAATTAATAACTGATGGTTCACCACATCAAACGCCGTACTGAGATCAAAATAAATAACGTCCAACTGACCGTTTTCACAAACTGCAGCCGAAGCCTGTGTCATAAAGCTTGCAAGATTTGTGACCGTCGATCGACCCGAGAAAAAGCCGTGCTGATTTGGTATCACAACGTTCTTGACGCAGGCAGCAAGAACTTTGTGCAGAGCTGACTCAAAGACTTTTGAGGCGACACAAAGGAGCGAGATCGGGCGATAGCTAGAAACGGCTGACTTATCACCAGACTTAAATATTGGAAAAATTCGAGCGATCTTCCATCCACAAGGAAATTTACCTAAAAGTAAGCAGTTATTATAAATGGAAGTTAAGACAGGCACAAAAATGTTGCCGTAAGCCTTCATGAGGGCTGCTGGAATTCCATCTGCACCACAGGAAAATGATGGTTTCATCCGTTGAAGGCTATCATTCACAATTTTTTCATCGAACCTAAGTGTGTTAAAATTAGGGTTATTAAACGATAGGCGTTCGTCGTTGCCATCTGGCACTTGAAATACAGAATATAAGTACTGAGCAAAACTGGTGGCAACATCCTCAACCTCTTCACCATCGGAATTAAGCAGGCTAACGTGTTCTTTAGACGCCTTAGAACGGCCACGCACATACCTCCAGAATTCAGCCGGTTTCTGAGACGCAGCAGCCTCTAACGATTCTATATAGAGCTGTTGGTCACGCCGGTAGAGGATTTTACAAAGTGCGCGATACCGACTAAACTCCGCTTTCCGCTTGTCAAGCCCAGAACGCTTGGCCTTTTTGAGGGCGCTTTCCTTAAGTTTAAGCGAACTTCGAAGTTCTTTAGAAAACCACTGGGGAAATTTGGAAGGAACAGGCTTATAACAAGGGATATATTTTCCATGCCACTTCTGACGATTTCAGTAAAATGTCGAACCTGTTCGTGAACATCATTGACATCCAAAACACTAGACCATTCAGCAGATGAATAAAAGTGATACAGCCCAGCATAATCTCCACGCTTGAAAGTATATCGCGGGACTGCACAATTGTCAACACCGCCAGAGCGATGCTGGGTCGCGACCGAGACAGAGACAATAAGAGGGGGGTGAAACTTGTCGGGGTGCACAAGGGATATTTCGGAGGACTCGTACGTTTTTTAAGTTAGAGAAGCACACATCTAGAACATTACCACAAGAGTTTTCTATGCGGCAAAACTGCTGCATGGAGGTGAACGATTGAAAATCTAATAGCATGCTGCATTTCTGCGCTGCATAATGGTTTTTGTGCTCAAAGGAAAGACTGTTCCAGCGAATACCTGGGGTGTTGAAGTCTCCAAGTATAATGAGCTTATGGTTGAAGTGTGCATTTGAGACATTTTCTATGGATGTGAGTGTTCGATTAAATTCAGAAGGTAATACATCCGGGGATATATAGAATGCACCGATGAGTAGCTTCTCGCCCTTCGTGAGGCCTACCTCAAGCCAGACTGATTCGTCTAGGGTCTCGAGGTCAGCACGCCGCATGCACTGTACTGAATGATCAACGGCAAAGAGAACCCCGCCACCTTTTTGTTTAGGTTCAGTTAATTTTCTGTCGCTTCTAAAGATTTGATAGTTAGAAGGGAAATAGTTGGGAGACGAGATATCATCGGAAAGCCAGGTTTCAGTAATGACAACAGCAGAAAATTTAGAGCATACAATATTTCTAATAAATTCAGAGGACTTAGTTCGAAGACCTCGAGTGTTTTGATAGTATATGTCGAATCTCTCGTACTTACTGATCATTTTCAGTTATTTCAGAGCTGTGCAGCATACCAGGGTGGACCTTGCCTTGAAACGGCTTGAAAAGGCAGCCTTTTGGCCACATAGACGGGTCGCACAGGCGCCTAAAATACTCCTCGTTAATAGTTACGCGAAAAGAAGAATAGGTGTCGTACTTGGTCCTAAGGCGTTTGCACGACAATGGCGTAACTTGCACTGTTGACAAGTGAGCCAACAGTTGAGCAGATGTGGTGTTAGCCGATAGTTTTGAAACAAAGATGTCCCTGGAGCTCGGTGGTTGGTGTACCACAACCAACTGAGAAGCTTCCGACGCACCCACGCGGGGAGGACTCCTTTTTTTCTGCAAGTTCGTAGGCGGGCCTTAAACGCAGTGTCGGACCTAGGAGGCGGGGGCAGAGGGTGGACCGAAGGGGAAACCAAAATGCTCAAGGCCGTAGCAGGTTGACTGCTGGGGCGGTCAACGAACGGCGAAGCGGTGGTAGAGGACAGGAAGGGGGCACCTTCACCAGCTGCACCGGCGGCGGCTTCGGCTAACGACGACTTCGTAGGGATACCAGACTGCGGTGACGTCACCGGCGGCATGAAAGGATTAGCAGGCTTCGGGGAAGCAGGCGGAGAAGACGGGGGACGCGCGAGCTCCCCTCGCAGGCAGCGAACCTCCTCGCGCAGGGAAGCGACGATTGCAGCCTGATGGGCAAGCCCAGCCACATTGTCCCGTCGAAGAAGCCGGTTCTCCTCGCGCAGCTCGGTGACAACATCCCCGAGAAAAGAGAGGCTGGCGCAGGCTTCGGACAGGAGATTCTTCAACGCAGCTACCTCTGCGCGTAGGTCCGCCGAAGGGTTGAAGCTTGCTCCGACAGCAAGCTTCAACAACAACAAGCTTCAATAAGAATAATCAATCAATCCATCAATCAATCATGTATATTTATTGTCCCCAGGAACAGCCGTGAGGCCTTGGTGCTGGTACACAGATAATAATAATAATAAAATTATAATAATAAGCTTTTGCTTACGTTATAAAGCGCGCAAAGTGCGGAAGTGGCCTTCTGGAGCTTTTTACTAACGTTTGGCTATTTTACAAGAATTAACACTACTGTTATACGCATGTAACGACAGCCTTGAGAAATTATTATTGTAAAAACGCCCATTGCCCCTTTGCCCGAGTCCGCACAAATGTTTCTATGAAAGACTACTCTTGCTAGGGCAAAGAGGGTGTTTTTGCTAGCTTAAAAACGCATGCGCCCGGCTGGCCATGGTGGCCAAAGTGTTACGGAAAGCCGTTTGCTGCCAGCGCGTCCATTCATTATTCTTGCCAGTCCACCGATGCGAACAGCCAGATTGAAGGAGGAAGACCTGGGCACACAGCTTAAACTCCGCTTTCTAAGCCAAAGGAACCTGCATCAAGATAATATCTCGCCATTTTTTATCGCTCTCTCTCTTTTATCAGCTAGTATACCCTAACCTGGACGCGGTTTCTGCGAAGAAATAGCAGGAAATACGCGCGGTCTGAGCTGAAAGTTGGCCAAGATGCCTCGTTCTTCCTTCCTTCCTTCTGTTTCATGAGCTTTCACACGTTCAGTCGTTATCCGCGCTCACTCATCACCAAACGACCAAGTACGCCCTGGCAAGTCAATGAAAGAGGAAAAAAATGATGGCCACAATTCCTCTCTGATGACTGCCTTTGCGAAGTACTCTTTGGCTTAGAAGGATATTATTTCACGGGCAATAACGGATAAACACCCGTGGATTATGTGTATGTGCTTGTGCGTGTGTGCGTGTGGGTGTGCGTGTGCTGCGCGTGTGCGTGTGCGTGTGCATGTGCATGTGCATGTGCATGTGCATGTGCGTGTGTGTGTGCGTGTGTGTTTGTGTGTGCGTGTGCGTGTGCGTTACTCCTTAGATTAGCAGCAGCCGTGATAGACGGTTTTGCGTAAAAGACTATAGGTGGTCAGTCCAGTCAGATGCCACCTGTGGAATGAAACATCCCAAGAATACCTCGCAATAATATTAAAAAAAACTGAAGTGGGTGAGGCGCGTATTCTTTCCTGGGTTGGGCGAAAAGTTTGATATAGTACAGGGGATGATTCCTAACGACAAAAAAAAATTCTGCCAGCTGCTCAAGCTAAAAATGGTGACTAATTTTATTGTTGAAGCAGGTGAAAAATAAAATTCTTCTTCCCGTCTCGTCGACCAGAAGTTGAGAAATCACTGGCTCTCGGCCTTAATTCCGCATCTTATTACTAGGGCGCAGTTTCTCCTTCGGACTATCTAACCCAGAATTGAAAGGAACGATAAGACATTGGGCTAAAGTGAACAACACTTCATGGAGTTAGACTGCTCTGCGCTCTGTTTTTGAAATCTTAAACATTGTTTGTTTGCAATATGCTTCTCACTTAACGAACACAGCACTCGACGATGACACTTTGTTTTCGTATCCATTGAAACTGTTGCATTTTGTTCAAGCGGCGAAGGAACTACCGCCGCTCGAGGAACTCTATTGTGTACACCCTGCGGTGTAGACCTGGTATACCCCAGCGGCCGGATGGCGAAAGGGGGGTGGGGGATAGGTTCGGGTGTTAGAAGAAGCCAGCGCATTTTAATAGCCCCCTGACATTCCATCCCGTACACAGGCAATGGATGACTAAGGGTTTCATTCCGGCTTAACCAAAATGCTGGGGAGCACTAAAAAATTGCTTGAAGATCCATTGCTGGATCTTTAAGGATGCGTGAGCATTTTTACGTCTCCCCCGCGAACTTGAGGAAGCAGTCACGGGAGTCGGCAAACAAGTTGCGGTAGCGGTAGCTGGTGCTCACGCTTTTATTTGTCTCAACGACAACACAGCAAGCGTTCCGGAGGTTCTCCGCGAGTTATATCTACTCTGCCGTTCTCTGATCTTCTATGGCTCCTTTTGGATAGAGAGCGATGCGGATATGAACAGAGCGCAGTGAAAGTGTTGCTGATACGGCCCACCGATAACCACTAAATAAGCTACGCGTAAGATTACCGACATTATTGCACGGCGGCAGCCATTTTTGTGCCTGACGCCAGGGTGGCCAGCTTCATGGGCCCTATTGCGGCTGACATTGACGGGCGGAATGGGTCCGAGCACGTTTTGGCAACTATGACAGCTGTGTTTACTTTTCGAAGTTCACAGACAGCGCGCCGGTGCCATAGGGTCAGGCTCGGTTACGCTAGCGTAGCTTATTTAGTGGCTCTCGGTTTCGCAAGAGCCACTAATTAAGCTACGCTTTTCAAGTGGCTGTAGGATACGCTAGGCCATTGTCGTTCTTTCCCGGCGGGAAGCGATGCAGGCGTTTTCCACCTCTCCGCCGGTTGAAACAGTCCAGTACACAGCATCACGGCATCGCTACTCTGTTTGGGGACTTAAAAACTCACTCTAAACGTGTCATACAGCCACACTGCGCTTCAAAAATCACGACCTATCAAGAGCGCGCGCGCGGCAACACAGAGGCACCAAAAAATCAGCTCCATGGGTCTTCCGGGATAAACAAACGTCACGTGACGCGGTTCAACCGATAGCCGCTGTCGGCGGCATGCAAATATGACAGAAAAGAGTGCGGATACTCTGAAACCTGATCCAGTGCTTTTAGCCCCACCTACTGGTCACACAAGAAAACAAAACAAGTTATGGCCTTCCCGCGCTGTCGCGCCAAGGGGAAGAGGAAGAGCAGCCCAGGCCACGGAGCAATAATTTATAGGCGGCGAAACAGCCCAGTGCGGCAAACGCGGGTGAGCGAGCAGATAATGCCACAGTGAAAACCAATGCGGACTGCAAAGTTTTGTAACTGCGACGGCGAAGGAGAGGGTAGCGCACCGGATGGACGAAATAATAGCGGCCGAAATTCATTCCGTGGCTGCTCAGTGGAATTCCGAAAGCGACGGTAGCGCAGTTTCTTCAACCACGGCAGATGCCGCTAGCTTGACCTATGACGAGAGCTTGTGACATTATCTGGCCGCGCTAGGAAGCCTCGCTTCCCCTCCTGTCTTATTCTTGCTCCGTGGCCCAAACTGACTACGGGATGCCTCTTACACATCTCCCACTCCGAAGAACAGCGACTAGATTACCCTTATTTCGGGACTCCATTCATACCCGACCGACAATCGCGCCGGAGAAGCGCGTGTTGTACCACCGAAAGGAGCAAAGAATGCAGGCTGCGCCGGGAAGCGCTCCGTAAGCGCTGGCGCACTCGCGGTGGCGGTGATGGCCAAAGGTCGAAAGGCTGCTGCCGATTCTCTATCTCTCTTCGGGGTAGGGGTGCAGCCGCATGCGGGGGAACCCAAACGCTCGTTCGGTCTTTTCATCACGCTTACACGAAGGCTCCAAGACTGGGCGTAGCATTCGCAACTTTTGTGGCAATATAATCGGGGTCGGGTTGTCCTCATTCCCCCTTCGGAAGCATTAAGACCTGAGCGATGCCGAGAATTTACAAACTGGAAAAGTTGTTTTATTTTATATCACAAATTGACAATTTTCTAATGACGCGTAATCAATCATTCTTAGGCCGTTTCTCCTTTTCGCCACCCTTAGGTTTCCTTTTGTGGCCCTAAAGGAACACGTGAACACACACATCGCTATTTTCTTTATTTTCGCTTTGAGTTAATAACGGGAGGACGCTGGATCACAAAGAACTTTGTGTTTTCTTGAAACAGTTTCCGGTTTTTTTTCTTTCCAATGCTTTCACGCGAATAACACAAAGCAAGACAATTTATGTCTTGCTTTGTGTTACTCGCGTGAAGGCACTGGAATATATAAATTTTTGCGATCTCATTACGTCTTTCCCACTTTTTTCAATTTTTATATTTCTTTAGTAGTTTTTGGGTTGGTTAACTGGTGAGAGCGTTGAATTTAGTATACCTATGAAATTTCATTACTTCGTTCCAGTTTTCCTTTCTTCATATTTTTTTTTTTAGTTTTCTGCGATGGCCTAGTATGCTTGCCAGATTTGGCTATCAATTGCCAGATTGCCATATTTGGTTATCAATAGCCGAATTGGGCGACTTTTTTTGTTTGCTGATGCTTTTGTTTCTTTATATTCTTTTTTTGTTACAACAACCTAGGTTTACACTAATGCAACTATTACGTGTCTTGACTTCCCCAGTTACGCAGTTTTGTGCAGATGTACGGCGTTACGCTGTTCGCGTTAGGGTAGAAAACAAATAATGCTTATTCATTAAATCATTAAAATGGAGTTGTCGCTTTCCGCTTGCACGAACTACGCAGTTGAACGTCCGGTGATATGGAACACGGCAAAGTGGCCAGTAACGGCACGCTACCGTTGGCCGGTTCTGGGCCCAAGGCTCCGGCGGGACAGCCCGGTTGGTTGTTTTCTACTTGCCTGTGTGTCCTCATTGCATGGTGCCAAGATGCGTCGAAGGAAATTGGGGATCTGGCACTCGTGCTATCACACCACCAACTTTGTCAATTAAGAGGAAAGATTACTCACGGCAATTATCATTGCGCTATTGAGTACACACATACGTCGCATTGCATGGTGAACGCTTGGAATTACTCAATATTTTTATTGCCGAAGCTTTCCGAAGTTTTTGTGCTTCACACAAGCCTACAAAGGGAACCTAGCGTTAGCAGCATTCGCTGCAGAATATGACAAAAAAATTTGGTGGGCCTGTGGTAGAGGATCAGGAGTGCGGTAATAACGAAACTAATGAAGTTATGGTTTCAATAGGGCGTTTTTCTCGCGAATACACTATTTCGTGCAGTCCTACGCCCAAATAGTTAGTTGCCAACACCACTATTAGGATTTCGTAAGGGTTCTTCGTATCGATTATATATATTTCATGGTTAGGTGACACGAAGAACAGAATATTTCTTGGTTGAGAGAAAGATAATAACAGCGTACTGTCCTGGCCATCAATGTGACACAATCGCTTCACATTAGGCCACAGAAAAAAAAAAGAGTAAAGAGGATCATTATGACACCGTGGCAAGAGGCCAAAAGAATTGTTCAAACAGCTTCCTTCTTCGTTATTGTCGCTTATCCTCCAGCCCTCCTTCGGGGAATTCCCCAACCGCAACGTGTTTCCAAGGCGCTCGTTACCTCTCTGCCATAAATGCGTGGCATATCTGCTCGAGGCGAGCAGTACTACGTGCTGTCAGCTGTTCACACGTACGCCACGCGATTCACGTTGCCATGTTTCACATTCCCTAGACTCGTGGGAAACCTGGCTGCTTCTGCAGCTGCGGTTGAGCAAATAACGATATGCCGCCTTTTTTGGATCGTATGCACGCACGTTTGCGAGTTTTTTTTTTTCCGCGAAAAAAGGAGGCGGAGGTCTGATACGCACCAAGCAAGAATTGAAGAAATCGATTAGAGATTTGAGAACCGCATAATTCGGTACCTTCGAGAGAGAAGCCTGTAAAAAACTGCGTTGCAAAATTATTTTAAATGTTCAGTCACAACCCTTACGACCTGTAAAGGTGCACGCATACCTCATTGAATCAACTTTTTGAGAATGCTAGTGGTCCTATACCATAAAAGTCTATATTGAGCTGGCTCGTGTACGGCTTTTAAACCGTATAAAGTGAAGACGTAGAGTGTTTGGCAAGCCTTTTTTTAGTGTATAGAGGAGAAAGAATGTTTCTTGATATCATTTAACTAGATGTAAGCTTCCGGATGTGCGTTCCCTAAGCTTCTGCTGCATTGTTTCAGGCTGTTGTTGCTACATTTTCGATCAAAAAAAGGATGGTCGGGAGCCGCACAGTGGGACGTCTTCGGATAGCATTTTTTTATCAAAATGAACCCAATCAGAAATGAAACTCGTAATTACCCAAAATAACATCTTTCTTTACTTTGTTTACTAAGGTTACAGGAAAAATTAATGTATTTTACAGCTTGTCCGGTCCTGGTTTTGTAACTTTAACAAAGCCTAATAACTACAATTTAATAATTTCCCCATAATGCACCCCTCTATAGCCCTGATTTCTTTGCGCACCCTCGGACTTCTATTATTAAGAGGGTTGTTTCGCTTAGTCTTACATGAATGGTAACAAATACGACTTGTATTTTTGGTACCCTTGCTAACATCCGTGATGTGATCGGTGCTTTTGCGGAGGTGGTCAGCTTTTTGCAGGCAAGGCCCAGTCTCAGCGATCCATTTTGGGGCATTTCATATACTTGACAAACTGGTTTACACGTTACAATAGTAGAACAACTATTCAATAACGTAGTTAATATTGTTCAATTATTTACGTGCACAAGATAGGGATGGGGGGATAATTGTATTTCCTCAAACATGTGCATTCCGCTGTTGTCAGGTGGAAAATAGGCTATTCCGTCCACATTCGTTCTATATATATTCCACTTCAGATTCCAACATATTAGCCTTCACGTCGAAACTTGTGTCTCTCCTGCACTAGTGATTAGATTACGACTTGCCGAGGCACGTAAGCCTCATTTTTAACTTTCGGTTTTTTTGAAACGTGCCGACACTTTTTCCGGCTCTCTACTCAACTTGCCGACAATGCTCCTTGTTAAGCCATCCTTGAAGTAATCGGCGCATGTATGCAGGGTGTACACAATTATCACAAGGCCCTGCTCTCAGGGAGCGAGTTCCGGCCCTCAACATTAAAAAGTGGCTATGACTACTTACAATCATGCAGGACGTTTAAATTTCTGCTCTGAGGTACCCTCTAAATGACTGAGCAATGATAGCAGCGCCGCGATGTACTATGGCTTGCATCTACTGCACATTCTGTGATCACAATGACGAGTGCGCAAGTAATTCACCACGCACACGCAAAAAACTGCACATGTAGCTTCATCAAACCATCTTTAGCAAATGTAAATCTTTCTGCCTATGTAAATCCCTATCATTGAAAACACACATACTTAACGCTTTACTGTCCGCCGAATGATCGGTACCCTCACACGAGTTTTTTATTGTGTGGTTTTCCGGGCCGCTTCAGTTCAGTTAGCTTGAAATCATCTAGGGAGAGGAAAGTTTAAAAGAAAGCACTCGTTTACGAGTTTTGGAGGGCGCTTACACAGGCAAGCGAGCGGTGGCGTTTCTGTTTGAATGATCGAGTGCTAAATCGGTGCAGTGTACCCAATAACACTCGTTATGATTTTTCGCGAATCCGTCCATACCAAAGGGTTTTATTCGTCATTGCTTCCTTTTTCGCTGGAAGATGCACATTTAGTCCTGCAAAATAATTCCCCCAGACTTAGGGATTTATTTTTGATTAACAGCGACATGAAAATTTCCTGTTATTTGGTGGAGGGCCACGCCTTTTACTTTGATGGAAGGCCCCTTACTTACTCTCAACTCCTGGTACGGTACTCTATGGAAAATATTTAACGAAAACATCATGTGCAGCCTTCAAAAATCAGTAAATCCTTGCCGACAAAATTCTTTAAAGGGTCGCTGCAGAAGGGGCCATGCAGGTTGTGTTAATCACATAATGCTACTGACTAGAATTGACACGAACAGTGCTACAGTTTTGGATGTCTGTATACCAAATTTTTGTGATTGTGATATATCGCCTGGAGTTCTTACTGTGGCTATCCATTCTGTTATATAAGATCTATCCCCTCCACCGCGCTTCTTCCGTAAGGTCAACAACCGCACAATCGAACATTTCCGAGAACTAGTGAAATCGTTAGAATGGGAAATCGTCAATCGAGTGAGCGATGTCTATCGAGTGAGCGAGTGATATCGAATATCGCTAGTAATGTTTTCCTGCAATCCATAGGAGAATGCTACGATGCAGCCTTTGCTCTACAACTTGCAAGTAATAGAGCGAAAAATGTGCGGAAACCCTGGGTGGATCCAGATCTGTATAAACGCATAAAAAAGAGAAATTCACGTTGCACAATTTTATAAAAACGAAGGATCCCGAAATACGCAAGGCGTACAGAAAGTTTAGAAACAAGCACAGAGCTATTTAAAGAGAGCGAAAAGAAAATATTACGAACGGCTATTTTATCACATACGAGGCCAGCCTAAAAAGATATGGGATACTGTTAACAAAACAAGAAGAAAAACAATTGCAGCCGCAATTCACGCATTTAGATGGAGAATCGGTAGAGAGCCTTCAGCTAGCCAACTGTATCAATACTCATTTTATTCATGCCGGTGCGCACCCAACACACACTGATAATGGCGTCCGCGGCGCGACTGGCATACCACGATTGTCCAGTTCTATCTTTTTCGAACCTACGAAAAATACCGAAGTAAAGACCTTATCGAAAAAAAATAATTATGCAGCGGCAGGAGTTGACGGGTTTTTAAAGAGTGTGATTAAGCGCGTGGCACTAGAAGTAAGTGACGTGTTAGCTTACATTATTAATTTGTCTGTCCACCGGTGTTTTTCCAGAGGAACTTCAAGTTGCTAGAGTGACGCCGATTCATAAAGGTGGAGCACACGACAAAGTATCAAATTACAGGCCAATATCTGTCCCGACAGTTTTTTCCAAGGTATTTGAGGGAGTAATCTATTATAGACTATCCACTTCCTTTCTTAAACACAATGCAAATTCGAAATATTAATATGGTTTCCAAAAATCTAAATCAGTAGAGCAAGCATTACTGTACATTAAAGATAAAATAATTGCAAACATTGAAAACAGGCACTTTACAGTTAGACAGTTTTTAGACCTTAAAAAAGCATTTGCTTGGATTGATCATAATATTTTGCTAAATAAATTGGAGAGATATGCAACACATGGCGTGGGAGGTAACATTTTAAAACGCGATTTGACTCAGAGAAAGCAGTTTGTTCAACTAAACTCCACTGCATCAGACATATTAGATCTAAAACAAGGTGTCCCGCAAGGCTCCAAGTTAGGTCCGTTACTGTTTATAGTTTATGTAAATGACATCATAAATATAAAAGGTCCGCAAGAACTTGTAATGTATGCGGATGACACTAACGTATTCTACACATCTGATTATCTATTTAAACTTCACTCAATGGTGGAATGTTTACTTGGAACAATTACCAAATTGGTTATTAAATAACAAATTGCAACTTAACGCTACAAAGACAACGTACATAATATTTCGGCCGTACAATAAAAATGTCGAGAAAGAAGTCCCGATTATATGCAACGGAACCAAGTTAAACTGAGTGACGGAACAGAAGTTCTTAGATGTTTGGTTTCAAGAACAACTTTCGGTGAATACGTATATGGCTCACCTGTGCACCGAACTCTCTAAAAGTGTAGGTCACATATATAGAATCGGCCATTTGATACCACTGGGGTTGAAACAAAACTTATACAATGCTCTCATTTATTCGAATCTATGCTAGGGGACTTTGGTGTGTGGGACCACGACTAAAACTAATTATAACAGGCTCATTGTGTTACAAAAAAGAAGTTTGCGCATATATTTAGATTTTCATGGCTGCTACACAGATTTGAGGACGTGTCTTTTATTGAATATTCAATGCTTCGAGCTGACCAAATCTATTACATGAAGGTTCTGCACACCATTTATGAGCAAAAGAGCCACAATCAAGTTAACAATGAATCTTCTGGCTGCCATTTCAGGCATACAATACGGCACACTCCAAAAGTAAGAACGACCTATGGTGAGCAATGTTTCCTGTTCCAGTCAACTGAAATATTAAATAAATTGGGAGAAAAATTAAACCTCGACGCCAGTGCACCCCTGTTTAAAAAACAGGGCAAAGAAGTATTACTTAAGCAAAGCGCTTGCAATACTGATATATAATTAAGTGTTTGAAATATATGTCTATATGTTCCGCTAAAGGTAGAAGTTAGAACAATTACATGTCTAAAATACATTAATACGTAATTGTGACGTAGTAGTGTAATTGTGGAGAGTTAATGCGTACGAATTTCTACGTTTGTGTCTACACTGAGATCCTTCTGTGAATTTTAGACCTATGCTTTGTATAATACATAGGAAATGTAGTAATGACTTTGCTTTGTGCTATTTTTCTATTATGATTGTGCTATTATGTTTAACTTTCTGAACAGCACTGTTATTACGTACAATGTAAATCGGGTGGCTGAGGCCTGTTAGTCTCAGCCTCCCCTTGGTCTTGCCTAAAAATTGGCAGCAGCATTTGCGGCTACGAGACCACTCCTCTGAATCACGTCTCCTCTGTTTGCAGCCTCTGTTGCTGACACGTCATCGTTGGATTCTGCTGCCTCACCTGCCTCCGTGGTTTATTCCACGTGCGCCTGCGCCACTACCCGCTAGTGTGCGCTTGAGCGTTGGCCCAAAAGACCCCTTCTGAGCGTGCGCTGCCTGCAGCCTGCTGCGCCTGCGCGGTTCTTGTCACCAGCAAGAGGGTTCTTAAAGGCGCGTCCACGACAACTCGGGCTTCATTTGGCGGCAGCATTTGCGGCTACGAGACCACTCCTCTGAATCACGTCTGCTCTGTTTGCAGGTTAGTTGTGTCAATATTCAATCTGTTTCTTCTTGTCTAGTCGCAACTGCTGCTGCCCAGAGTTTTTTGGCGTTCTTCTGTTTCATTTACTGTCTAGAAATGACTAAAACTGCTGAGCTTGCTAAGAAGATTGAAGCACTGGAAGCGTTGCTCGAAGATAACCTAGAAGGGATGATCGATGCACTCGCCAAAAAGTTTAAAACTAAGTTGGAAAACTTGGGGCTTGGTGAACAAGCTGAGCTTGCTGAGAGTGTTGACTTCTTGAGCAAAGAGTACGACACAATGAAGTCCCAACAGGCTTAACTGATAGCGTCCAACAACGAGCTTCTGTCTCGCAACGCAGCCCTTGAGAAAAGGGTGGCCGAGCTAGAACAGTACTCCAGACTCAACAACATCGAGATTAAGGGAGTGCCTGTGACGGATGGCGAAGACTGCCATGGTATCTTGCAGTGCATGTGGAAAGCTATCCAGTGCCCTGTTGAGGCTACTGACATCGACGTCATACATCGTGCCCCCACCATGTCAAAAAACCAGAATGAAAAAAACATAATCGTTCGCTTTTGCTCCCGTGAAAAGAAGAGTGACTTCCTTCGCAAGGCACGGAAAGCAAAGCTGTGCACAAGCAACATCGGGTTCTCAGGGAAGACAGATGCATCTGTCTTCGCCAATGAGCATCTGACTTTCGAAAACAAGAAATTGTTTTCTAAGGCTGTAGCGCTCAAGAAGAAACACCACTGGCAATTTCTGTGGACGGATAACTGTCGCATCAAGGCTCGCAAAACAGAGGACAGCAAAGTGTTTCGCATAGCGACTGAGCGTTACTTGAGGGTTTTCACATAACCCAGAGTCATGTACCCTCTGAGAACTGCCCCCACATTGCAACCGATGGCTTTGCTGTCCCCCGAGGAAGTCAAATTCCGTCTTTCTGACAATAGGCACTCCCTAATTCACTTCAATGCACGAAGCCTTAAGAAAAACCTCGATACGATTGAAAGTTTTTTAGATACGCTCAACCACTCCTTTTCCTTCATATGTATATCTGAAACTTGGCTATCTGAATCTGACAATAATATATACAGTTTTCCGCGGTATCAAACAGAGTATTGTCATAGAATTTCGGATAGTCATGGAGGCACAGCAGTTTTCATTTCGCCTAATATATCGTATACACGCAGACATGATCTGTTGTTTACCACAAACCTTTGTGAATCGGTGTGGATTGAAACTGATCGATCATTCTTTCCACATGGTAAAAATTTTGTCATTGGCTGCATTTATCGTTCCCCGTCATCGTCTTTCACTGAATTCTTGCTCAACCTAGATACAATCCTATGCCAGCTATCACTTGAAAATAAAGACGTTCTGTTAGTAGGTGACATTAACATCAACTTACTGGACACCGAATCTAACTTGTACGCTGCCTACACTGACTGCTTTTCTGGATTTGGATTCGAATCTCTAATACATGCGCCTACAAGATGCGTGCGCAATGGTCCTCGCACGTTAACAGGCCATGCTCTATCTAACATATCACCCCAACCATTTTCAGCTGTTCTTGAAACAGATATCACGGATCATTTTCCTGTTTTGCTTATTTTTGACGTTGACGTAACAAGCATACGCAACTCCCGCGTTACTTCTGTGTTTGACGCAGTTAGATTTAAAGAAACTATCGGGGCGACCGACTGGTCTGTCATTTTTTCGATAGATGATGCAGAGGAAGCACTGCAACGCTTTTCTTGTGAATTCTTAAAAGCCGTTTCATTAAGTACCACGACGGTTAAATGTAAAAAAAGATTCAGTTATCCGCACAATCCATGGATGACTAAAGGGCTGTTAGTAAGCATACGTAAAAAAGATAATCTGTACAAGAAAACGAAGAGACAGCCCTTTAATTCCAATCTAGTTAAGCGGTACAAGAAATACTGCGGCCTCTTGAACATTCTCTAAAACGGGCTAAAAAACGGCACTATGAAAATGAATTTTCTAAACACAAAAATGACCCCAAAAAACAATGGAATCTGCTGAATACCTTCCTTAACACAGCTACAGGTAATGCCTCAATACGAAAAATTACCCATAATGGAATAATCTTGACGGAACCCACTCACATTGCTAATGCCTTTTGCGATTATTTTTCGTCCGTTTATAACAATACCCCCCAGTCCTTGAACGCACAACTTGGTTTGAGGCATGCTAGCCAATCATTCTCTCTACGCTTGGTACGCTGAAAAACACTAGCCCAGGTCTAGATAATATTTCTATTCGTCATTTGAAGCTAGTTTCCGATTCAGTCGTAAATACACTCAGTCACATAATAAATCTTGTCTTTAAGTCTGGCACTTTTCCATCTTTCCTGAAGAAAGCAAAAGTCGTACTTGTTTTCAAAAAAAGGGTGACCGGTTATTAATATGCAATTACCGCCCAATTTCCATTCTTTCTTGTCTAAGCAAACTAATCGAACAGATATTTGCCAAACGTCTGAACAGCTACCTCAATAAATTTAATCTACTGAATCCATGTCAATTCGGTTTCCGGTCTGGACGTTCGACTAACCTAGCATTACTTTCTCTAACGGATTTCATTAAAAAATCTATTGACTCTGGAAATTTTGTGGGTTCAGTTTTTTTGGACTTTACAAAGGCGTTTGACACGATTAATCATAATATCGTGTTTAAAAAATTGGAAGCTTTTGGCATAACAGGACCACCACTAGTATTTTTGAAAAACTATTTATTTAACAGGCAATAATCTGTATATGTGGCTAACGCGTTTTCAGAAACTAGAACATTTAACCAAGGTGTGCCCCAGGGGTCAATTTTAGGTCCTTTACTCTTTATTTTGTATATGAATGGCCTTCCGGATTGCGTTAGTTCTTCCCATTGCGTCTTGTATGCTGATGATACAACCATTTCTTTATCTGATAAATCATTAATTTGTCTCACGACATACTTGAATGCAGTACTAATTAAAGTTGTAAAGTGGTGCCGTGACAACTATTTAGTGATTAACCCTGAAAAAACTAAATTCATGGTCTTTAGGTCTTATCAGAAACGTTCTTTTTTTCCAGAATTAAACCTTGGACCTCATTTAATCACAACTTGCGACGATGTTACATTCCTTGGTATTCACCTCGACCCTCACCTTACATTTTCTTCGCATTTTTCTAATCTCAAGCTGAAAACGGCGTTCGGCATACGAGCTTTAATTACAGCTCGCCGCTTTTTTCCTCATACAGCTTTATTATCTTTGTATTTTGCTTTCGTTCACAGCCATTTTCATTACGGCATTGTCTCATGGGGCAACACATACTCTTCTCACGTTACATCTGTGCAACATATTCAAAACCAATGTATTCGCATCATAACATTTAGTTCCTGTCACTCCTCTGCGTCAGAATAACATACTATCAATCAAAGCGCTGTTTCACTATAACTTAGGAATGTTTTTTTACAAATTGCTACATTGCAACCTTTCATATAACCTTATCGAAGTCACTATTTTGCGCGGCAAAAGCGCCACCATGTTCAAGAAATAACAATTTCTTACTACTGACTGTTCACACTAATTATGGGAAGAAAACCACTTGTTTTGCAGCTGTCACATTTTGGAATAATTTGCCAATGGCCATTAAATCGTGCCCGTTCCTAGCTTGCTTTAAAAAAATCTCAGAGAATTTCTTTTCCGTTAGTAAATAACTTTTTTTTTGTTCTTAACTATTGCGTACTTTCCTGGTGTTCTCATGTGACTTTGTTTCCTATTTTCTTGTTCACGAATTGATTGAACTGGTTGGTTATTTGGTCCGGCTACCTTTTTGAGTGTATGTATTTTCGTTTGTATTTTCGTTTGTATTTTCGTATGTATTTTCGTATGTATCATTTTACACCGCGTACTTAACCGATGGGCTCTTGTGCCCATTTGCTGCTTTCATGCAATTATCGTATGTATTCAAAATCGAGGGTCCCCTTTCAGTCTTCTGACTCTGGGACCCTCGTCTGTATACCAATATGTTTGTATTGCTTTCATGAAATAAACTGTCACTTTCCAAAATAAAAATAAAGAAATCAAGAAATCAAATAAAATACAAGTTCATTTTATCCGACAGATTTCGTATTTTATAGTGCCGCTAGCGCTTTTCCGGCACCAAGCGGTGGTTTATTAACTGAGAAATTAAACAATTTAAGGATACCCCCGCCTAATCGTGTGTTTCGTGACGTCTGCGATGATCTATCCCGGTCAAGCACCGAAGCGGATGTAAGTATGCGGACTAGGGCTTCAGCGAACGACGGAACGCCTTGTTTGCTGTCAGTCCTTGTGTATGGAGCCACCATACCGCTCAGCGCGGCTGCCGACACTCTCTTTGTTTTTGAACGCATTTGTGCCTGGATAATGTTGGTTACGGTTGATAGTACTCGATTCGTGAAACATTGGGTGCGCTCGACAAAGTGAGTGACAAAAGACAATGTCGCTTATGCCATTTGGCCAGTGTAAGCTCAACGCGCTGGACGGCTGTGCATCTATAACCGGCATAGTGCGCGCAGTGCGCACTGGTTCGTTCGTTTACCTGCGCGTTCGTACGTGTTGACGTGTGTGTTCGTAACTTCCATTGTTTGCCCCACCATTCATACTGCCATAACAAGAATATGCATTAAATTTAAGCACGAATATCTTGTTCTGCAAGCCTAAGCGGGACTCACCTGTTAACATTCCTATAGGACTTACACCCACGGGTTTCAAAACCATCGTGTACCAACCCAAGTTTTGCAAATCCATAGAAATGTTCCTAATGGTCCAGTTTGCCCTTTTATAAATATATTTCTTCTTTCATGAAATAAAAACAAACAAGGACACCTTTTAATTTAGCTACATATTTCGCACTAAATGACGCAAACTGTCTAGCAAGCCACGGATTTTTTAAATTTTATTTTATTTATTTGCTATTTTTGTACCAACCTATACCTAGTGGTAATGGTTGGTACAGTTTTATGCTAAGGTGTCACGTTACACAATACGGGATATGTAAGTTGACCTGTCAATGGCACATTTAACAAGCAGATACTCTGTCTCGAAAACAAAGCTTTGAGACAAATAAGTCATGTGCCGCTTTGCACCCCTTCTATACCTCTACCTACCTATAACGAAATAATTGCTCTATGACACCTGCGGAACTAGGTGTCATAGCGTATAGCTATTTTAGTGCACAAAATTATTCGTAACAAAACTGTTTCAGAAATATCCGATCTTATTCCAGAAACTACAACAAACCAGGTATACTCCAGAAAAATATTTTAAGATTATTCGAATGACATGCAGGCCCATCTCACCTTCTGCATACTAGCCCACTGTTTAAAAAACGCGATATATTGCGAGCAACGCAAATTTACTATTTTAACCATATACACTGCACCAGCACCCAAAAATTATACGTCAGCGACAATTGTGCCCCAAGTCTGCATTACACTTTCCGTTAACCGCAAATAAAGAGACTCACAATTAGAACTAACTATAGTAAGCAACACATATACTACCAAGTTTCCCCTTCTAAATGGAGTCACACCCGCCGCAGTGGCTCAGTGGCTAAGGCGTTGTGCTGCTGAGCACGACGACGCAGGTTCGATTCCCGGACGCGGCGGCCGCTTTTCTGGTGGAGGCGATAAGCAAAAACGCCCGTGTGTACGAAATTTCGACGCACGTCAAGATCCCCAGGTGGTCGAAATTAACCCGGAACCCTCCACCACGGCGCGTCTTATCGCCTGCGTTCCGTCGGCGCGTTAATCCCTACAATCAATCAATCAATAAAGACTGCTACCTCATGTACTTCAGTACTAAAGGCCAAAGAATGAGTATAAAACACTAATTATATAAATGACATAAAATTCACCTGACATTTCTACCTGTGTATCTGTAAACAGCGTGCTGGATTTTTTTTCTAAATGGTTCACTTTTAAGCCATTGTATTTATTTCTGTGTGTTTGCTTTTGTGCCCTATGCTAACATTGTATACTTTGGTAATTACAAGATTTATGCTTTCAATTACGGACTGTGTTTTTTGTGCATGTGTGCCATGCTGAAATAGTGTTTTGATGTACGTACGGACGTATATTTTGTAACTTTTGCACATTGTGTTCTTTATTTAAATGCATAGCTGTGCAAGACTGCTGTCGGGAAAGAAGCCTCTGTCAGGCTCCTGGCCTTTTGCTGTTCCCCCGGTCTTTTCGTCATCTCGCCCTTTATGAGGAAAAAAATAAACATCAAATTTCAAAGTTGTAAATTCATCTCTCCAGTAACTTATGTTGGCAACGACCTTTGACGTATGTCGGAGTCAAAAAGCGGAATGGTGTTTCAACAATTTTGCAACACCGACAATAGGTCATGTCTTAATAAATTTTTATGCCTCAAAACCTTTTTCGACGTTCTTCAAAGTCGGGGCATTCATTGTGTGCTGGTTACCACGGAGCACAAACCACACAACCAATGTCATTGCTATTAGCTGGCTTACGTTAAGCCACAGATATAAAAGCACTTGATGGCCGCTGTAAAAAATATGACGCAGCTTGCACCAGTGGTGCAAAGATGGAGAAACAGCAGAGCTGGCGGCCTCCTTTCCTTTCGTCGGATACCCGGCTGTTGTACCTCAAATGGATTTACAAACTTGCCGCTAAAAGTTCTCCATGACTGGAAGGCTCTGATCTTTTTGTCCGTAGCCTGTCATATTCGTTCGCAGCCTTTCACTTTCTCCCAAAGTGGCCATGGGGCAACCAGCTTTGCGAACTCGGCGTCTGCAGCGCGAACTCGGCGTCTTTGATCCCAACTTCAGGCGCGAACGCAGGGGAAATGGCGAGAAGAACAGCACGCGATAGATCACGCCACGAGCGCAATCGCATTGAAGCCGGTTTCATAACACGAGGGAACCTGGTGAGATTTCGACCATGGGAAGCGTTTTCCCCCGGGGTCGTCTGTTCTTGCCTCATGCGGCGGTGTTCTTTAATTGTTTTCTAATGTGCTTAATTTCGAGAATTAGGTTACCGCTGTTATCGCTCTTTTCTTATTTATTTCCAACCTCCCAAACAAGTGTGTGCATTTGCCTTCCCGTCTCGCAATGAGGCGGCCTGGGAACACGAGATGGAATAGCCTTTGCATGCTATAGTGGGCGCCTAAATTCGCTGTTACGGTTATTTATTCTTTCCGCCTCAAAATTAACTAATGTCGCTGTCATACTCGTGAAGATTCCTATCTGGCCTTTTTTGTTGTAGTTGTCGCGCACCACGTGCCAACCCAACCTTTCGTTTTCCAATTGGCTACGCATGTTATTGTTCCCCGCGGTTGCTAACCCCGTACGTTAGGAGGGGCCGACTGGTTAGGTTGCCGGTTTCACGGCGTAACGCTCCCGGGTTGGATTCCCGGGACCTCCCTAACCATGTTATTTTCTTGAAGCGCGCACTAGTCCCAACATCCGCTCATTAGCTCCTTGCCTCCTCGCCACTTTTCCTCACGCTTATTGGCCTAACATTTCCACCCTCTCCACTTCGCAAACTATGATAGATTTCTGTTAACGCTCCACGGCGGAACTAAAAGCTCAAAAGCTACGCTGTTAAAATCTTGAAACAAGAAAATGGCTGACGATTGCTATACTCCCTAATGCGAAATTTGTGCGCAGCGCGAACTGCTGTGTTTTCGGTCACTGCGCATAGCTGCTGCGTCGCAGGAAGTGATCGCGTAATCACCGAACGCACGGCGGCGCGCGTTGCTCTGCTGTTATCTCGCAGCGCGTTGCCGCCGCCGTGTTTGAGCCTCCCGTGCGTGTTTGAATTGTGTTTCAACCTCCCGCGCAAACGTCACGTGGCTCGGATGAGCCACGCAACAAGGAGGACGCAGAAGGACGGATGTACGAGCATCACGCAACCTGTGCTGGGCTTCCGCGGCGCGGCCTCGGCATACTGCCCTCCCTTTCGCACTTTCGCAAAACTTTCTATGCTTCCCTGCGGGCTCGGCGGCCGTGTCGTTTTCGTTGTCTCGGTTATCTCGCAGCGCGTCGCCGCCGGACAGCGTCTCGCAACGCCTCGGCATACCGCCCTCTCCCTCACACTTTCGCCAGACTTTCCTCCTCCGTTTCCTTTCTGTCTTCGGTGCTCCCTTCGTTCGCTCGGTTTCAAAGCCGGCGACGCTGCCAAACCACAGTAGCGGACATTCAAGTGCTGCACAGTAATATTACGAAGGCGCCTAACTTTCCAGCAATGTGCAGGCGCGGTCCGTGCTGACATCACCCGCCGTATTGTCCACTCTACTACGCTCTACTGTTGTTCCTTCTCTTGCTTTCGTTCGTTCTTGCTCGAGAATACGGGCACAGATTTTTTGCGCTCGACCGTCCTAGTGCTTCCGTACTTCCGTACGAAATGAATATGCGGTGACAAGCAATCACGCATCTGCGTTTATTTGCCGGTGATAACTAAAGCTTCTGCAATGCTCCTAGGCAGGGGCGAACAAAAAAAAATTCCCGCGCCTTCCCGCGAGGGGAGCACGAGTAAATGCAGAGCATTGGGGCCTCAGTACTGATTGAAGGCAGTGTTGCTTCCATCGCTTCTTCCGTGATGCTGGAGTAGCAGATACGAGTAAACGTGGGCACGAGCGTCAACCAAGGAAGGAAGGAGCAACGCAGTGACTGAAACACAGCGACCGCTAGCCGCTATATTTGCAGCGCGCGCAGTAGAGGGAGAGCAGTACGGGGGGGAGAGCGCGCATGCGCAAGCAGCGCGCGCCCTTCCACGCCCCACCACGCTGCTATCACGCACCTGTTAAGCCGAGACCGCGACGGAGCGAACGGGCTGACTACGACGCATGCGCGCGCCAGTTGCTGTTGAGAGAGAGGAGGTAAGGAGAGGCGCACCTGCTGCGGACGCGGAACTGTTGACACCGTCCGACGCAGGAACAGGCGAGGCTAAGAAATGCTCTGCATTTAAAATGAAGGAAGCTCACACTAATGCGTAAGACTTGAAGGTAGCGAAGCTGTACGTAACAGTAGAGTTTTTCCTATTTTACGCCTCACGGCGTTGTTTAAGCCTCGCCGCAGTACTAGGGACCACAGTTGGATGTTTGTGTTTCTCTGATTGATTGATTGTAGGGGTTTAACGCGCCGACGCAACGCAGGCGATGAGGCGCGCCGTAGTGGAGGGCTCCGGATTAATTTTGACCACATGGGGATCTTTAACGTGCGCCGAAATCTCGTACACACGGGCATTTTTGCTTTTCGCCTCCATCAGAAAAGCGGCCGCCACGGCCGGGAATCGAACCCGCGACCTCATGTTCTTGTTCCTCTATCGCACACGGTTTAGCGTCGCGCGTGGCCATGTGGCCTTCCTTCGTGGCGCGTGCTTATCGCTGCGGCGGTGGCCTCCTCGCCTTCCTCCGCCACGTCCCGCGCATGTCTCCATTCCCTCCTCGCCTATCTCTCCCCTGGCGTCTATCTCTCCCCGTTATCGGGCCGCTGCTCCGTACCGGGCGCTTACGGAAGGGGTGTGGTTTGACCTCTAACGTTCAAGGGCAAAACTTGTCACCCCGCGAAGACTGCCCGAGGTAGCGTAGTGTAGCTTGCGCTACAAAAGCGAAAGCGATTGCCGGCCATGCTTTTGAGCAGGATATTTGCAAGAAATAAACTAGCACCATCGTTCATGAAACTTTTTTGAATTTAGTTTTTCTGCAGATTTATTTGCTATTTAAACGGTGCCAAAGCAACGTGCCAAACGGGTAAACTCATGCCACATTAGATGAACATCCTTTGAACGAATTTCGAAGGCAGGGGATATTTTAGGTGTCCATCTCGCGGTAATCAAGTGAATAAGCCACCGCCTAAATTAAGTCGGTACATTTTTTACAAGGGGAAGTTTCTTTGTGCAAATATTCCGCGTTACACCGGTTCCGTCTGATGTCCTTCAGCCCTCGGGCCCTTGCTCCCTTCTAATTTAAATCAAGACCGGCCTCAAGGCATAAAATCCCTTATTCACTTATTTCCACAAACCTGTGTTATCTGTCATCCCGATGTTTCTGACAGCTGTAACATCTGGTGGCTTAAAGATCATGCAACAGAATATAGCATGAATTTGTGCGTTACCACAGGCAAAGTAATGCTCCTGGGGGCTAAACTTTCCTAACCATAAATTTTCTTTAGATGCGCTATGGCATGCAAATACCTTGGTGTGCATATAAAATCTCACCTTAACTGGAATCCCTTCAATGATCGGATTAGAAGAACGCGTACCGTTTATTACGATATGTTTGACGCAGCTTTTCCAATGCACCCGCCCATGCTAAGGCGATATTGTACAAAATATGGTTCCAACCGAAACTGATCTACACTTTTACTACAAGCCAGTTCGGCGGAACTAATGAAAATAACTTATGGTACCCCACAACAGCCCCATATGATAGTTCAAGTAACAAAACTTTCAAAAATTGTATCTTTTATTAGCTTGTTTTCAAACCACGCAAGGAGATATTATGAACCCCCTTGTCTCATTAATAGTGTAATATTGCATCAAGCTTACAATATACAACACATGCATTTGATTTTTTGCCCGGCATAAATCATCACGAAAAAAATTTATACAGCCACTTTCTGTACCGCGATCCGTTGCAGTCACCCTTTGATTTATACGCTAGAAATACCCACGCACGCCCACACACGCGGACAAAAAGCACTCTGATGTGTTGGAGCTCGATAGAGTCATTTCACGTCCAAAATCCGGAAGAAATTTGCTAGATGGTCTTCTCTTTGCAATCTCACTTTTACGTTCTACATGCTAGCAAAGTTCGGTGTGTTGGTTTCACGCTTCTCGCCTGTCATCAGTGAGAGTTAATTTCTTCTCGTTGGTAGAAGTTCTACTCTCTAGATCCGTAAATGTTCGACAAACAACAAAGGGATATTGTAATCTATAATTGTTTCGCCCGTGCACAGGAACGCCTGCCTACCTCAACCACTTGTTCTGCTGCACTAACGCGCACAAAGAAGCTCCACCGGAAAACCGACTTATTAAACATGACTGATGTCGTACTCCTAGTACCCGTGACGCTTGATTCTGTTACTAGAATGTTCCTAATCGTTCGGGTAAAACACTGTCACCAAGCGTAGCGCTGAGCAGTTACGAGGTATATGCGTAAGCAAATGTACCAATTGCGGGAACAGCTGTTGCAATTGTGTCGACGCATTTCCCGGCAATTTCCCGCATGACCGAAAGAGTAGACTCCCGTTGCGTGGCAATCTGCGAGCTCAAAGCGACCGCATACGCACCCTTCGAGGCCAAAAATAGAGAGCGTCCCGCTGTCTTTGATGTTTGCGCAGCCGTGCGGAGACAGTTAGTGCGGCGCAAACCTCAGAACGCATTATGGCTCAGATACGCTTGAAGCGCACGATGATATTGGCGTTTTATATATAAACGCATGCT
This sequence comes from Haemaphysalis longicornis, assembly GCF_048455015.1. Classification (NCBI taxonomy): domain Eukaryota; kingdom Metazoa; phylum Arthropoda; class Arachnida; order Ixodida; family Ixodidae; genus Haemaphysalis; species Haemaphysalis longicornis. The sequence goes on from NW_027526203.1 coordinate 200,966,187, forward strand.
TACATGCACAAACAGCTCAAGGAAGAACTATTTGCGGGAAACAAAGCAGTTAAGCCTCCGAAGAACTAATCGCCGATACTTCATTGTTTTCAGATTATGGCTTCATGGCTTCAGAATGTCGCTGCACCGGGGGTTTCCCCCAATGCGACCTTGATATACGGAAATGGGCTACGCAAACGATGAAGCAGGGCAAAAAAATCATGACTCGCCCGACAGTATACCGTCGTGCAGTGCCTCTTGCGCAGGCAAAAATTGTTCTCGCACAAAAGCGCAGGATGGTCGAATCACCATTGTTCTGGGTTGTTGTGTGGTCTCGCATCCGAACTCGAGAGCAAGGAATCCTCGGGCCTGTGATCTTCTGGTCTGGCAGCCTGACGATCCACTAGAATTTAAAAACTTTTCGCGCGTTCCGTTCACACCAGTGTGCCAGAGTGGACAAGGGCTGCGTAATATAGAAAAAAGTGACAAATAACGTTTTGACTCAAACATTCCCTTGGTGCTGGGACATGCACCGAGCACATTGCGTAGTGTGGCGCTCCAGATCTTACTTTTTGGACCAAATCTTCACACATGATTGGATACGTAGACCACGTATGGGGCGGTGGACCAACGGACGTTTTTAAGTTTGTGGTCTACGAGAGGATTGGCAGCATGGTTGTGACAGCGTGTGTGCCCTCCTTTTACACAGCATCTTCCCGCTCTGGCTGATCCCATTGATATTTCGCAGCTTTTCACAGAATTCTAAAAAGGTCGATCCGGAATATATATTCTCTGAAAAGCAGCAGAAATTGTTTCTCGTGTCATTACAAAATATCCAGGTGATGTCTGTGGCTTATACTGATGTTAAGCCAAATGCCCCACAAAATTCGCCTTTGGTGAAAAGTTTGAGAACAAACGAGCGAGTATTGGGCTTGAACAAATATGGTCATATAACGTTGAATCGGTTAGACACGGAACGCCGGATTTTAAAAAATCAAAGAACCTTCTTCTAACGACAAAGATGGTTGAAACACGACGCGTTCTTCCGCCGCGAACAGAGTCGAATCAAAGTCCCATCTCCTGAGGGATTCGTTCGTTGTCTTCTGCCCATAGCGGCAGCCTTGCGATGTCCCGGCTGGTGGTCGCGATGCAACGGCTACGTGCATCACGACCACGACCAAAAGTTACGTGCAATCGTGATGCAACGCCTACGTAAGCCAACTTTTCCACGTGCTCTAGTGAAGATGACGACGACGACGACGACGACGACAACGAGAACGATGGTGATTATGACGGCCTTGAAGTGTTTAACACGCTCCCACTCTGGGGGATTGGTTATAGACAAAGTGTTCACTGTGCCACTGCGCTTGATGTTCCCTTGTGGAAACCCATTGTGTAAGTTGGCTTTCCTGGAGTGCGTTTTGAGCCTAACATTTTGGATTTAAGTCTTTAAAGGCATTGGTTTTCCACCAGAGAAAGCTTCAACTTTCAACAATCTTTCACTTCACCCACAATCATCATCATCATCATCGTCAGAGAAAGTTGGCTTTCCTGCAGTGCGTTTTGGTGTGGATAGTGGCCACACCAAAGCGCGATCGCCTTGAGGCGAAACGAAGGAACACGGAATTCTCATTTGCGGTAAATCAAATTGAACTTGCGGAGCTGTCGAAGTTTGATTAACAAAAAAAAGGTATGACATTCGTGCCTACACTATTGCAATGACGGAAAACGCTTAAGAGAGGAAGAAGCCTAAGAGCAAGAACGAAGAAGCTGGGTATTTGCAAACATAGAATGTATGCACTAACTCGGTAACATTACGCACACCAGGGGTAAGATAATAAACGTAGCAGAATCATACTATAGCATGCTGTACGTTAGCAATGTTAGGTCAAGGGTCCATACTGAACCTGCAGGACATGCTTGCGATGTCCAAATAATTACTAAAGAGGAAGTAGGAAAGGCACTCAACGTCATGTGAGAGAGAGGGAGACAACCTTTAATAGAAAAGGATGACCACTGGTCACGATGGGGGAAAGGAATGTGGAGGGATGGGTCACTTTAAGGAAGGAGGAGATATTATACTAGAAAAGCTTGCTAAACTATTTTCAGCATGCCTATGGACTTTAGGGGACTAACAGCCTGGAAAAACGCCAGCATAATTTTGATTTACGAGAACGCAGGTGTCAAAGAGCTGGAGAATTACAGACCCATCAGCCTACTCTCAGTTGTATATAAGCTGTTTTCGGAGGTAATAGTTAAACGTACAAGCGACAACCTAGAACAACCAGGGGAACAGGCTGGATTTAGAAAAGTATGCGTAACAATGGATGAATTGCACGTCTTCGATAAAAAAAAATGCTCCAGTTATAATGAACCCCTTTACATTGCATTTATAGAGTATACGAAAAAACGTTCGATTCAGTCGACACCTAAGCAATACACACCCAGTACTTAGAATATGGGACACAGAGTACCTCAGCCAAAAATTACTGTTCTATGTCGACCACATAACTTGGAAACCTACATAAAAGATTTTTCTCTCTTTCCCGGGTCTCGGCGTTTTATGAGCACTAGAATTACTTCATTACAACAATTTATCGACTATTAGCCGCTTCCTTACTGTTACAGCAACAAACGCATTAGATAGGTACCTAAGAAAAAAGCCACAAAACAAAGCAGAAGCGGAAGGCGGCTAGTTCTGCTGCGACAAGCAAATCACGTAGTGTCGCTCCGTGTTGGAGATAACTCAAGCTTTGGCAATGCTTCCAGACGCGCAGGAAATAGTGAAAGCGTTTATCCGAAGTGTTGCAGAGTCCCTTTAAACGCGAGGTAAGAAGGTCGCAGATGGCATCAACGTTTGCATGTTAAAATGTAGGACACGATAGTTTTACTTAGTCGTCGAAGGATCGTTTCGGAATGGGGCTGCTGCAGTCAATATGTATGCTCTCCAAGCACTAAAGGTCAGCTGAGAGCAAGACTACCCGCAGAATTTCTAAACGCCGTGGTGAAGGAAAGAGGGAGGTCATTCATGATTGCGTGGCCTAAGGGGAGGTAGTGCTAGTTTGCAGCGGGGGATGGGCAGGGGTCTTCCGCTTGAGTGAGAAGGCGCTAGTGCCATTGTTTAAAAGCGTTAATTCTGTAGCGTCATGGCGGTTCTTAGGGTTTTGATTTCTCGCTGACGCTCGGTCACGTGGCGCCATCCATCTTTTTCCGCACAGAGCTTGCGGCTGCGACCGAGACGCGACACATGCGAATAGTAATTTGAAAATTCGAGTAATACGACAACATTTACTGGGCTTAATTTATAATTGGAAATTCATTTGGTTTGTGTTCGCAACGTAGGCCTTCAGTTGGTTTTTGACAGCAATGAGTTTATTTTTGCTGTTTTTTTTAGTTTCGGGACACAATGCTGGCGCCGGCATCAGTTTAGTGGGAGATTGCCTGTGGTGGGATGACGCCAGTTGCGGGTGCATGTGGGCGCCCTGTGAGCCGAGCTCCGTGCAGCCACCGATGGTAACGCAGGACTGCCAACTTCACTGCACAGGCGTGGCGTTTAGCTGAAATCACGTATCTTTTCTTTTGTCTTGCCCGTAGTATCATTGTCATACTCTTTCAACTGGAGTTGTCGCTGCGCTCCATGGATTCCCGCTTCTGTGTGGAGGCATACATGCAGGCGAAAAGGCGTGCATAAAACCTTTTGGCAAGCACTCAAAAATGCTTCCAACTTGAAAGGAGAGACGAACAGAACAAACAGCACTAGGTTGCACCTGCTACATTGAAAGTTAGCGTTCACACTTCGAGCTGCCATGAGCTGTGTGAAGGAGGCCTGGGGGAATTTTTTACGTGATGCCATTATAAAGCGGAAGATTTGGCGAGTTGGTACGTAATTAAATGAAAAGCGCATAAATGACGAAAGTAAATCAAGAGAGACCGCCATGAATTGATACCGCAAATTATTTGCTTTAGACAAGAGTGACCACAGAGCCGGGGGTTGTAGAATCAGCTAGGTGAATTGCCATGAAGGGGTGTTGAAAAGGGATTCTTTACTGCTTGCTCAAATGTGGGGGTCATTCCATATTTTTACTTGTTCACTATATAGCGAAAAGGAGCCGAACAACAAAGTTGTTCGTTGATGCTTTGAGGGTCACTTCATTAGGCAGCAATCGTGCCAAAGTTCTCCTTACAATTCATCAGAGAGAAATAAAAGAATGCGCTTAAAACGCACGTTAAATAATTTGCGATCGCCGCATACTTGATGCATGAAACAGTGTCAGTGTACCTGTCCCTTCCTTTTAAGGTGAAAGACTTGGATCACCATGTTTCAAGGAACGCGCTGGGAAGTACAGAAAATTGTGGCGTGCAGAAAATTCGTGGGTGCTAGAGGACACGGAGAAAGCAGTGCCGGAGGAGGGCTCTTGCATGCGAAGAGCGACGGAGCACGTGCCGCCAAAGGGAAGCAGATCGTAGTGCCGGAGGAAGGTATACTCCGCTACCGCAAGTGCGATACGAGCCGCTTTGGCAGGTGAACGTAGTGACGGGACTAACTGGAGGCTCCTAGGGACAGCGAGTGAGCGAAGCAAGCTTATGATGGTTCTGTCCAACGTGCTGGTCAAGTGGTGGCGGGCGCCGCCGCAGTGTTCAACCGAAAGTTGAAGAGCAGGTCAACAGAAGGTTTAACCAGCCTTCCGCCTTCACAATCTTAGAAAGTTCGCATTATACCCCGTACATTTTTCTACTGTGAAGAAAATAAAGATTTATTTAGTTCGAAGTAAGTAACATTTCGCATGGAAACTGTGTTTGGGAATTAATCTGCAATATGCTTCGTAGCCTGGCTACGCCTAAAGCATCTAGGATCAATTTTGTGCATGTGATACCGCCGAATGTCGGGACACCTTCCTTAGGGTTCTGTAGCGTCTAAAGCTCCCTTTTAGTCGTTGCCAACGATTACTGCCTTCCTGGGGTGTTGTTTTGAATGCATCAACATTAGCTCTGTGATGGTCTTAAAAGGGGTACTGTCCAAGTGTGGTCCTGCAAAGCGATGCGTCCAAAATTCGCTGCACCACGGTGTCCAGGAAGACGCGTAGCATGGATTTCATGCCTAATATTTAGTTTTGATAGCCTTTCAAGAGTGCACGACTACCACTTTGGCTCTTTCATAGTCCGAAAGATATTAAGAACCTCCGCCTGTCGCGACATGATGTTTGGGGAAGCGTCACTGTGACCGGAGACAAGAGCAACAAAAAGAAAAACGCGAACTTCTCGATTTTGCAGTTATAAACTAATGAAAAAGAACACAAGGACTGTCGAAATGATGGATGAAAGATTCTCAGCTGAAGATTCCTTTCAGCACGAGATAGTCCTGGCAGTTCGCATTTATGCATTTTTGCCCCTGGCAACAGGTGGTTTTTCGGAAAGCTTCGTAAAACGACTTTTCAAGGAACAAAGTTTGCAAATATAGCTCCGAGCATGGTACATCGCAAGTTGTGTAAACTACAGTTATGCGAATCTCCAAGTAACATAAAAGGTGCCATCTTCACGTCAAGGTTACGATTTTGTGTTGCCCGTCTCCGTAATACGTTACAGCGCAAACACCCAACGGTGATCTTGAGGCTTTGTGTCATCACCTTCAGAGTAATAACCGTATGACATGTAATTATGTGACAGGCGCTTTGCTACTGTGATCATGTTGGCTGGCTGATGTTGTTGCAGTGCACATGCGTCATGGTAGAAAAAATATTGTGCAACCCCGCATTTCATAAACGTAGTACCGGAAGGCCGTGCGCCAGGATATTGAGATTTTCGCTTTTCAAAGGGACACGGAAAAACGAAATACGACGTGGGGTCACTCGAGCGATAGCCCTGTCAGATTAAAAGTTTCGCTAACTTCGAAGAAAACTTTACACCAATACGTCAGACACTAAGAAAAACACACAAAAGAGTGGCAATTTGCCAGCTGAATTTTCGCATTCCCCTATACGACGCCACAAGGAATAGTTTGCCAGGTTTATATCCGCTAACTAAAGTTACCACAAAAAATCCGATTTTGTGATTCTAGTGGGGCCTTTGGTTCCATTTTATCACGCCACTTTAATAGGACCGCGCAATATTTACAACCAACTATTACGAATGCAGTTTGAGGTTAAGACTAGTGACCCAGCAATCGCTTCCCACAATAATGATAAAAATCCTTTCATATTCCCTGGAGGTACGCGAGATGAAAAATCGCGCATAATCGTTCCCTCTCAACTCGACCGGAGACTACGTGATGTAGGCTGCACGCTCTGTCCCGGGGAGAGCGCGCTCACTCCCGCCGTCGTTTTCGGCGGCCTTCGATATATCACGTGCTGGTGAGTTTGCTCTTTTTTCAGCAACGTGCGTGAGGTCGTCTATTTCCGCTTCGATGCGGGACAGGGCAGGGATTGGTACCTGCTCACACGCGCGTGCTGAGGCTGGTATGGCGTTATAACATCAGAGCTGTTTAAGCTTTCAGGTCCGTCGTATAGCATTACCAGAAAAGAATACCAAGAAAAACAACCAGCGCACGAGAATGTGCGCCTCGTGAGGAGCACCGGGCGTCGGCCAGACTTGCGCGTTGGCTTGCGCCACCTGAGGTGCTCGCAAAGAATACCGATCGCACGTGAGCGTACGTCTCGTGGGGAGCGCCCGGCGTCGGCCAGCTTGATCTTCGAGAACACTCTGCTCAGCGCTCGTGGCGTGATCTCTCGCGTGCTGTTCACGGGCGTTCGCACCTGAAGTGCGGAGCACAGACGCCGACTTCGCGCTACAGACGCCGAGTTTCTCAGACGCCGAGTTTCTCAGACGCCGCGCTACAGACGCCGCGGTTTCTCGCGCGTGCTAACGCGGTCCCATTTGGGAGAGATGTGAAAGGCTACGGACAAAACGATCCGGGTCTGCCAGTCATGGAGAACTTCCAGCGGCAAGTTCGGGAAATCCATGTGAGGTGCAACAGGCGGGTCTCCGACGAAGCGAGAGGGGCCGCCAGCTCTGCTGTTTCTCCAGCCGTGCATCTCTAGTGCAAGTGCGCCAATTTTTTTTTGTTGTTGTTGAACAATAAGCGCTTGTTGTTGAGTGGTCTGGTTGAAAGTTAGCGGCCACTCGAAAAACAAAACAAAGCGCCAAAACTGTACGTACAGGTTCAGGCATAGAAGTAGTTCGTACACAGAGCCAGCGACGGCGGATCGCCACCGGAAATGCGAGAAATAAACCTTGAAGTTAAGCAGCAACAAATAATAGGATAGATGCCGCCGTAATGACGCATTTAACGTGGTAAACAATGGGAAAAATTGAAGAGAGCGCGGTTAGTTTTTCTGGATCTGCACAGCGATTTCCGAGATTACCACTTCACGTTCCCATGTAACATTTGTCTTAGGTACTCCTCGCAGTGTAATCAAAACGTCGCCAAGGTTAATTTCGACTGCTCAAAGCATGCTGCAGGGTGCCTTTATTGCTACCATAGAAATGACCCAACGATTCCTCTATGCGTGGTATATCCCATTGCATCACTGGGGACGTTGAGTGTATTAAAATCTTAAAGCTCATGGAAAGTTCTTGTTTTTTTTTGGTAAAGCGCTGCCTTTCAGTGCCAGACAGAAGTTTAGCGGGTTTTCAGTGAATATTTTTTTTTCAAATAACACGTGCTGTATAGTGTCTTAATGGCCCCTTTGAATAATCGACACAAGTTTTGAAGGCAACGTTATGTTTATGCTATTCGCCCCGAGATCCAACACAGCCGGCCCCTGGCGGTGGTGGGACGAACCGCTCCTAGTGTGTATTAGAGGTGTGCATGGGCTCGGGCTTACCCGAAAGCCCGGGCCCGGCCCGGCCCGCAAACCGCGCTCGAGCCACCCAACTTACTTTTCATCCGGGCCCGGGCCGGACTCGGGCCGAAATGTAAATCCTTCGGACGGGCCGGGCCGTCCTGACGGCCCGGGCTGCCCGGCACAGTGAAGCAATACTAAGGTTTTCTATGATATCACAGAAACTACATGTTGCTGACGCGGGAAAAGCACGGATCAGGACTTGTTATGTTTAATTGAAGTTGTTTTGCCCGTTTAATGTTGGTTTTGCCTGTTATTATTTCCCTCACGATGCATTTTACCGCCTTGAGGTAGTTTTCGCTTCTAAACGTGCCCCAATCAGGCGCGGGCCACTGCGGTATTTGGGTTGGAAACACGCAGCCGGGCCGGGCCGGGCCGGGCCCGGGCCATAAGATTAAGGTCTCGGGCCGGCCCCGGCCGGCCCGTCGGAATTCTTTGTCGGGTCGGGCCGGGCCTACTGCGATAAGCACTGGGCCCGGGCTGGGCTCGGGCACAGATTTTTGGCCCGTGCACAGCTCTAGTGTGGATGGCGCTCTCGCGTCGTCTGCTCGTTCACGTTGCGCACGGCACAAGACTAGTACGGCACATGATAAAACATCGAATATGCGCACTTGTTTGGCAGTAAGCAATGACATAGTTAACTCTACTTGCTGATTTACTCTAGAGACGCAATAGTCAGCTGCCTTTACGGGTTAATGCGCTGGTTTCATTCAACGAAGCATCTTCGCCGTGGTGAAACGTGTTATAAACATTGCTTCGATACATTGCACTTTTTTATTGATAAGTGCAGTCGTCTGCCGTTTTGGGAACGTCAAAAGGTGCTTTTTGATGGTGGCGTGGTGGTTATTTAAAGGATAAAAGTGTAATACACGAAACGGGTAAGAAGAGACAAGACCTGTGCATATCCGTGCATTTGCCACACCTTTGTAAAATTGCGCTGTGTCCTTACAGAGAGAACAAACAAACAAAATCAATTACACTGCACACGACCGGTGCGCTATCGTCCATACATTACCGGGGACGTATTTTATACCTGCAAGCGCCTTTGTGGTCGAATTCTTCCCGTACCTTTTCTAAAATAAATACCATTTTTGGACAGTCATTGCTTATACTGTGTTGCTAATTTTGCGTATTATTTAAAATACGTTTCTGTGGATGCGCAAGAGTATTTCGGGGGCATTTCTAGTTAAAATTGGGCAGTTGTGAGTTTGCGCTTGTCCTGTGGCATTTCGTGTGTTATTTTCATATATCCCATTTTCAAATCCCGACATCAATCCCCTTGTCCATAAATGTGTTTCGCTCAGCATAACCAAATGCCTAATGTGGTCACGTCTTAATCTCTTAAGGTGGACCTAAGTTTAAAGAAGGAGGAAAAATCGCGTAATATAATGTACGTTGTTGCCCACATGTGTGGAGGGTGTGTGCCGTGACTCGATGGATTTCTTTTATTAAAGACGATTGTCTTTCTTGGGCTACTTAAACCCAGAAATTTTGGTCTGTCCATATGTCTCTTTGTCTGTCTGTCTGTCTGTCGGTGACTCGATTCAGCCACCCGGCCAAAGTAAAACAAGGCCTGCGCAATAGTCTTTTATTGTCACAGCTACATCTACCCGTCTAAGTCCGGTTTAATGTTCATACTTGTCAACATTGTTGAAGAAGCACAAGACATTACGCAAATATAAGACAACAAATGAATACAGACGTGATATGCGCAGTGTTACTTTATAAAAAAAATCCTACATGCTTGGTTTTTTCCGAAATTAGATACTTCATCAACTGCAGAAAAAAAATCCCTCCGCCGTCGCCTGCTGTCGCCCGCGCCACTATAGCTTCTGTCGCCATTTTATGAAATCGACCGGCAACAGTTACGAAAGGTTCCACTAGACAGGTTCCACGTTCGGCTTGGAACGCACGTACAGTAGGGCAACGTGGTTCCATCAACGTTGGAGTAGGGCGCCTCGATTCACGCGCGTCTCCGCAATACGGCAGCGTTGGCATCGAGATACCTGGCCTGGAGCAGTGGAACGCGGTAAATTTAAAATGATTTAAGCAAACCTTTGGCGTCTTTACCTTGGGAGGAGCGGGACGCAAGAGGAACAACATGAGAGGTGAGCTGGAAAGTGAATGGAAGCATTTACTTGGCAAAAATCGACAAAGACTATCGTCTTTTGTCGACATTTGCAACGAAAGGAGCAGATACGCGGCCAATTTTTTTCCCACCATGCTCGCTTTCAATACAATTTTGGAAAATGCGAGCCAAAATTTTTGGACAATCTCGAGCCAAAAGGGGGGTTAATCTGTTTTGAAAGTACTGGCGTCTACTCGTTGAAGTACTGCTTTTTCACCGCTCCTGAACACGACGCCTAGCGTACTTTCAGGTGCAACTAATTCTGATAGTTTGGCTTTTCGCGTTACATGCGTTCTCTTCTCGCTGCGCTTGGAACGTTGGCAGAACTCCCCCCCCCTCCCTCCCCCCCCAAAAAAAAGCGAAATGCACAGAAAACTTTTATCAGTGCCTTTTTTAGCCAATCCTCAAGAATTAAATGCCAAGACAGGTTTAGTTTACAACAAAAAGTAGTTACCGGGAAGCCCTTGCGCTGTTTCGTAACAAGAAATAAAAAGGTAACGTTTTACTACATCTGCAACAGGACAACTTCATTGGACATCTTTATGGTTCGTAAGTGACATTTACGCAAGAATGCAAACACATCTCGCTGCTCTAGGCACCTGTTAGATTTTCAAAGGAACGCAAATGGTTAACAGTGCACGCGTAATAGAAAATCTGTGCTCACTAGGTCCCAGAAGCTTGGTTTACACACTGTAAACCTGCTTGTCACTTTGCAAGTCTAGCTAAATATGAGATGTTGATTGTACTGCGCGCGTTTGCAATTTAATTCGCAAGTTCACGTGCGACGAAAGCCTTAAGTAAGGGATCCGACACCGTTATTCATAAAACCTCCCTTCAGAGTAGCTAAAGTTTCATTTAACTAAAGTTGAGCGCAAAAGACCTGTTAGAACGGTTGCATTTATATCTCTGCGCTGGTTTAAATTCAATAATTTTATGTTGCCTTTCGAACACACAAAAAATATTGTAAGCTCTTAGAAAAAATGTCGGGGCAGTTAAGTGGTGATACCATTTCAGGGCATCCCACAAATGCAAGAATGCGTCATACCAGTGAAAGCGATTGAACCTGCTGTTGTACACTGAATTCCGGAGAGAGAGGATTCCTGATATTTGTTTCTATTTATGATTTTATTGAACGCTCAGAGCCATAGCCTGGAGACATCGAGCTTGTTACGAGCCACGGCGTACAAGTTCATTGTCATTATTGCTATGCTATATTGCTATGCTTCCATGCTTCCATTGAACGTTGAGGAACCGAACTGCAGCACACCACTCTTGTCTGCGCCTTTCGTGCGCACATACGGCGCGAGAAAGGCACGAAGCGCGCCCACAGTGTGCATTCTCCCGGGCAGCTCAGCGGAGCATCCACACAAGCAGCGCGACGCTGACGCCACCTACATGTCGATCTCGCGGTGAATAGAGGCATGAAGTCACTTGTGGGTAATTTACATGACTACTTGCCTTGCATGAAATGCAGCAGGAACAACACGTTGTCTGTCATATGCCATCGTAATAATTTGTTTTTCGCAGTTGCACAGCCCCCGAATAACTATGATTTAGGTTCGTAAAAGACCGAGGTATCCAATAGAACAGTGTTTGAAGAAATCAGCCTTTGCCTCCCTCATAGCAGGAAATTTTATCTTTGGTGCTTCTATGTGGAGTTAATGTCATTAGAATTTGTCCGTAAAGGTACTTTTAATCTACTAGCTGAACTAGCCCAACTTAGTACCTTAGTAAGATTCATTTTTTCGCCTTCGGGCCCTTTCCCTTTTAGCCCAATTACAACTAAATAGCCCAACTTAGCACCTTAGTGAGATTAGGATTGGCGCCACTTTCCAATTTTCAGTGGAAATGTGGAATTAGTGGAAACCGAACATTTTGCGTGCCGTGTACTAACTGTTACCTTGGGCTTTGGACAGGGGAGTGTGCTGCGGTCGATTCCCTTACTTGCTTACTGCGAGAGGTCCTCCTTCAGTCTCTGACTTTGTGCCCTCCCCCTGAATATAAACGCTGGGTGTTTTTTTCTGCGAATAACACAACATCACTGAATTGAATTGAACTGAATGATTTGGTGGATGTACTGTCCATAATGCATCCTTTCGACTGTTTGCAAATGATTCAGTTGTTTTTTTTTAAGAAACATCATCCACTAGTGATCCCTCCTGGTTTTAAAATAATCTTACGGCAATTTACGATTGGTGAGTGCGTTGGGGCATGGCAGTGAATTGAGAGAAAAGTGTACTTTTTCGGGTTACGAAAAAAATATACCCAAGTTGTTTCTGTTTTCTACTTACTTTACCAGCATGCTTTAGAAGTTTCTCGATATAATTACCTCGGTGTGACTTCTAACTAATAAGCTCACATGGTCACACCCATAGTCGACATTTATCCTTTAGCCTCACTTAAGAGATGGTTCTTTATAATAGAACCTAACATGAAGCAGTTAGTACTGAAACGTTTTTTTTTAATATACAAGTATTAAGCATGTGTTGCGTTAAAACTAGAGTATCCAGGTGTTTTTCGGATAGCCATTAGAAGAAAATCATATAACTCGGAGGGATTAAAAAACCAATTTTTTTCGATGTGAAATGGAGGATTTGCCTTCTTCATTGATGCAAAAAAACAATATACCAATGCAGGAGCCTCGCCGCAAAATTAGACCCCTTGGGCTTCTACAGCATTTCCTCGTAGGGAAAACTAAATTAATGTTCCCCAGATGAGTGAAACGTATAAGCACAAGAGCAACTATAGGTAGCCATGAATGTTCTTTATCGCCGATATTTGCTAGAACCAGCGCTTACAAATACAGTTTCTTTCGCGGGAACAGTATCTGCAAGGAATTCTTTACCCCGAAATGTTTTGGCGCGCTTATTTTCAAATTATGGGGTTTAACGCGTCGAAGCTACACCTGGGCTGTGAGGCGCGCTGTAGTGGCGGGCTCAGGATTAATTTAGGCCAACTGGTGTCTTTACTGTGCACCGAAATCTCAATACACGGACATTTTCGTTTTTCGCCTCCATCCGAAACGCATAGATAGCGGTCGGCATCGTACCCGTGTCCTTGGACTCAGCAGAACAAAGCCTTAGCCACTGAGCCACCGCGGCGGGTAGTCCCCGGATTTTATGACAGAACTAAGTCTCGCGTTAGGCACCTATTGATTGTAAACCATTGCTTGGGTTTTTCTTTTCTTCTCCTGCATTTTTTTTTGCTGTTTCTTGTCATATGTTAAAGAAATATGAAGCTACTAATTCTACAGAAATATGTGTAATAAATAAATAAATAAATAAATAAATAAATAAATAAATAAATAAATAAATAAATAAATAAATAAATAAATAAATAAATAAATAAATAAATAAATAAATAAATAAATAAATAAATAAATGGAAAGCGTGCACTGAGAAGCGAAACTGATAACGTTATGAATAGCATGGATGAGATTATGAAAAATAGGAAGAGGTTATATTCAGGTTTACACTCCGCCAAAATGAGACAACCCTGTGATGAGGGTGATTTTATACTCGGAAAGCTAGCAATATTATTCTCAAAATGCCTCGGTGCATTAAAAAGGCCAGAAAAAAGACCATCATAATTCGCATTTACAAGAAGGCTGATGCCAAATAGCTTAGGTATTACCGACCTATCCACGAAGTTATGTACTAAGGTTTTAGTTAACCTCACACGTGACACCTTGAATTAACGAAAACCGGGGGAACAGGCTGGGTTTTCGAACGGGCACTCAGCAACGGATGACATTCATGCCATCAACCGTGTAATATAAAAACCGTCGGAGTACAATAAACACATTTCACGGGCATTTGTAGATTACGAAAAAAAAAAGCGGCCGCTTCTGTGGGAACATCTGCAGTGTTGGACGCGTTCAAAGAACAGAGAGTTGAGGGGACGTAGACCGGGCTTTTGGCGGACATATATTCGTACAAGTAATTTACGGGCGGGCACGGTAAGGCTTCTTCAAAAAAGTGGGAGGTTTCCTATATAGGGACCGCACCAGACAAGGCGACGCCACCTCTGCCAAATTATTAGTGCACGTGCTCGGGTTCATGCAACTGCTCGAAGCACACAAACACACACATAGGCAAATGTGTCCACGGGTTGTTTTGAACTCTAAAGAGTCGCCATTCTAAGAAAAGAACACTCCGCCGCATCCAGCTACCTCCGCGTGTTCGTCCCTTCTGCCAGTCCTTAGAGCAGACCGGCCTAGAACAGAACGGCATGCACTGCTTTTCCGCGCAAAGCGTTGTCCTTAGAAGTGGTTGCGGCATCCTCACGTCTACGTCTAGTAAGAAGGCCAGATGAGCATGAGTGATAGAGTAACACGAAAAAAAAAGCTAAAAAAAAGGACATTTCTCTCTTAGAACTGGTTGCTTGTACGTTCCCTGGTATCACAGGCTGTCCAATACGGCCCTGATGATGAGTACGCGTATGGCGACGTGGCTGCATAACATAGAACTTGTTTATTCTTATTTTTTCCTGTCACACAAGAGATTTCCTTGTTCGTTCAGTTGAGGAAAGTGACTTGGAGCCGCATACGACTAGCTAAGAGAGACATTAATGCAAAGTTAAACGGAAATTCCAGCCTACCTTCGTACCTTCCTGCTCTCGCTGGGCGGTCGATTCAAGAGATATTTGTTTTTGTAGCTGCCAGAGCCAGCACGTATACAGCCATATTTTGCTCGGCGTTCTATTCCCACCAGTTTTTTGGCGCACGCATGGAGCAAAGGCCAGTTGGGGTGCTTGTTTGTGTGCGTGCGTGTGCGTCGGTGTGCTATTGTACATGTGTTCTCGTGTCTGTATTCTTGTGCATTCTCGCGAGTTGGCGCGCGCGCGTGTGTGCGTGTGTGTGTGCGTGCGTACATGCGTGCGTGCGTGCGTGCGTGGGCGTGCGTGCGCATGCGTGTGTGTGCGCGTATGTGCATGTGTGTGTGTGTGTGCGCGCGTGCGTGTGTGCGTGCGTGCGAGCGTGAGCGCACGCGCGTGTTTTTGTGGGGTTCGAACTTCTCTACGAGTTCAGCCAACTATTGTATTCAAGGACTTATATCAATAATTAGCCCTCCTCACCCAGTCTACATCGCAAAAATGGCGCATAAGCGGGGGTTTTACGATTTTCTAATGGAGCAAGCAAACGACTGCTACAGGCTTCTGCACCCTCCACGTCCAGGGTCCAGCGCTCTCTGCGTGAAATTAACTGCAAAAATAATAATAACAGTGTGCGAGTAACCGTATTACTCGGCTAGACTTCACTGTAGTCCTGCAATGCATTGCGAATTGTAGGGGACTGCAGTATCATGCAGGGTGTAACATCGATAAATGGGCGCCTTTAAAGACCTTTTTGAGCAAACACCTGCTGCGTTCGCGACCTACATGAAGGTCGAATTTCGCGGTCTATTTTGTTTAAAACAAAGAGCAAGTACGGTACTTACCTTCTCATTTAGAAAATAAATAAAAACAATTTTCGCCTATGAAAAAATGGCGGCCAACCTGGACGTTCATGCCGAACTTGGAACGGCGGCTCCACCTGCCGTATGCAGAACGAAACGCGCCATGGCGGTTCACGGAAGGAACAAGCCAGATGGGGTGCCAGAAAATCAGAAAACCTCTGTAGTCGCTGGTTTAGCATGGCCACAAATAGTTACATGTTCTTTTTTTAATTTTTATTACCCTTAAGGCCCTTCCGGGCATTACATAGGGTGGGGGGACAACAGATTTGCACAATGCACTCTGAACAGCAGAGAAGTACATTCACCAAAGTTGTTGCCAAAAAGGACGTAAAAAATTACAATAAACGGGTAACTGCGATTTCAAAAACGTGTGCATATACAAAAACAAGAGCACATGCTACAATTGTAATGAACAGAACGAATTCCAAACAAAAGACACGGGATAGGTCCGATGAAAAATGAGACCTCGGCAACAAACGAGAATAATCTTTTTTTTTATTGCACATACTGGAACAGTTCAACAACTTCCTCGGTCAATTTTTCATGGTTAGTAATGATGGCAATACGATTTGGGAGTGCCTTCCATTCACTAATGACTAAGGGGAGGAAAGAAAGGCGGTGTAGGTCGGTACTCGAACATTCAGAATGCACTTTATTTGAATGGTCTACACGTGCGGAAATATGTTGCATTGGCTTTATTGTTGAGGCAGTGAAATTGTAAGGGTAATGCTAAAGCTTAGGAAAAAATATACGCCGAGAAATTTTTCGTCTTGTTTCTAGATATTGAATACCGATATTTTCTTTATCAATATAATGCTTGAATGCGGTGAGTATTGTCCTGATATGAAGCGGGTGCTTTTGTTTTGTAGCGATTCTATTTTGTTGATCAAGTACGATTGATCATGATCCCAGATTATTCCAGCGTATACAACTTCTGATATTAAAAGGGAGGTAAACGCGAGCAGTTTGGCATCTTTATTGGCATGACGTAACAAACGAGAAATAAAACCAAATTAATGTACGTATCACATAAAATAGAATCGATGTGCACTTTCCAAGAGAGACTGTTTGTGACACGGACTCTTAAGTCCATGTCACACAGTTATGAATTAACACTTTATACGAATCACAAAATATTCCCTCAGTTCATCGTTATCAAATACCAATAAACGTTGACTTACCTTTTTGTTGAGCTTTCGGATAGTCTGTCGTCTTCTGTGCCAAATCCAGCCTTCCGAAATCAGGCTTCTTTTTCCACGGTCGCGCTTAAGCTTGGTTTTAACTATCCCAAGGTTCTTCTCTTTACCCGTCCTAGCACTAGGGAGCTGTTGTAATCAGTGCATAAATCCCTATCCTTAATGTGGTCGCTCAAAACTCATACTTACTCCACTTTGTCTATTTTGTCAACTCATTTAATACTTTTGCGCTACGGTCTACCAAATCGTCATTTTGCCATTCAACTTCATTTTCTCTCCAGCCATATTTTAACATCTACCCACTGTACCACTACCTCGTAAATACTGCTCGCAGTTATTATTCTCCGACGCTTTACTCACATGACCAGAATGCAAACGATCGCTCTCTTCCCAGACCCAGCGATACTGTTCACCTTTCCCACACGTACACAGATGAGTTTAATGAGCCCGTACAGCTCGATTTAATCAACCTTCGGCATTACAGTACTGTATCTCCCACCATATCTCCTGCTTTCTTGCCAACTGGATGTTTATTTAACTGATTGTAAGGCCACTATTCAGGGCCGAAAATTTCGAACATGCCACCCAATGCGCAACAGAGTAACGTCTGGCCACTGCGTAACTGAGGCGGCAGTGCCATAAACAGGGATTTGGTGCTGCGCTCAGAGCGGCCATCAACGTTCCTTGGGAGATCTGAAGAGCTTATATTTGTGCTTTTACGTAAGTTGTACGTTGCCCGCACATCCAAGTAAATTCCCTGCTTCTTGTGTTGGAGTGCACTTGAGATAGGTGTCACGATGAATACAAAAACAGCGCTCAAGACGGCACACAAAGAAAGAGGCAACACACACATAGCGCTGACGACCGACAAAGTGTTTATTTGCCTCTCAGCAATATAAACGAAAAGGTTACACTAAGATAAAGGGGAAAGAATGCAGGTACATAAAACATTCAAAAAACAAAAACAAAAAGTATGAGCAGTTTTCTTCATCCTAATGCCAGTTCGACCTCTTCGCTCCTAAACGATAAAAGGTTAGTCTTCAATAAACGCTATCTCCTTTCGAGACAAGACATCAGAAGGGGTGCTTACAAAATCAGTGCCCCTCTTATAAATCGTGTAAGCTTGCAGCAGCTCACGCGTGCTAAACGCGTGCTAGCCAACGAGCCCAAACACTTCCATTGCGTCACGATGAAGACCGTTTGGGACCCAGTTGCACGAGGCTGCTCTCCTGAGCATAGCACGCACCTTACAGTGCTTACCGCTCCTGTTAAGTGTCATGTCGACACGAATCTCTCATAGAATGCTTGTACGGAGCGCTTTTGCGTCCGGGCTGTTTTGCAAAGGACGATTGATAGGTTACTGCGGCAGCACGGCGCCTCCCTGATGCATCTGACTGGCGATGCTGTCCACCCGCTGTTGTCGTAAAAAGCTTTTTAGCGTACACCCACCTCTACGAGTGTTGCGCGTTGAGCGGGTATTCTGAGATCTTCGAGAGGTTTCAAGCAGGTATCGCCGCCTCCGCTGGAAACGCGGATGCTCTCGAAGCAGAACTGGGGCTCTCCTCCCATATCACTTGATTGATTGATTGTAGGTTTAACGCGCCGACGCAGCGCAGACGATGAGGCGCGCCGTAGTGGAGGGCTCCGGATTAATTTTGACCACCTGGGGATCTTTAACGTGCGCCGAAATCTCGTACACACGGGCGTTTTTGCTTTTCGCCTTCCCATATCACTTGCACAGCGCGCACCTCCCTTCGGTTGGCCCACGCCTACCTTTTTCCTGCCTACAAACCCAGGAACGACACTCCTTAAGCCGTGTTTAACCAAGTAAAACGGCTTTCTCTATCAAAAGTAACGTTTGTCATGAGTACCTTGTGTAACCAGGAGGAGGCTACCATGCTTACGACTTCAGAGAATAAGCTCTAGCTTCCGATGTCCACAACAATGCTTCCAGCGATATAAATAAATATAACTTCGTCACTACAGTAGCCATGCTCGACTCTGGCCTTTCTCCTCCTTCAGTCTCTCCAGACCCCGCAATCTTGTTCACCCTTTCCGGCTGTCCTGTTTACTTCGTATTCGCCGTCCGTGCTTTTGTTGCGCATCGAACCATGGGAACTACTCACCACCTAGCCCAGCAGGAAGTTCTTCTGGTCTTACGCTTGCGTAACCAAGAAGGCTCCACCTCGGTGTGCCCGGTCCACCCGGAGGATTAACCTCATTTGCTCCCTCTTTTATTTTTGAAGGTTTGACTTGACAGTTTGCGAGGAGAAATATGCATATATTTTCGTGGATTTGTATTCGCGACTGGTCACTTCATGTGTTGAAAGATAGTTTGTTCCAATTTGCGTTCTTTTCCCCAATTTCAATTTTTTCACGCCTTGCAGATTTTCTGTAAATTTTATATAACCTATGGTTGCACCAATTCGTGCTCACTTCCCTTATTGAATAGTTCTTAGTAATGAGAAGAAGAAGAATGCGAACACCTTCAATAAGTGCAGCGGCGTTGTTCGGTCTGAATACCACAACAAGTTGCACCTGTGCTTTTAATGCGTGGGTAGAGGTTTAAATTACCGAACTCAAGTTGAAAAAAAAATGCAGCGTCTGTATATAAAATGACTATTTCGAGGAGGGGGAGGAATAACTTCACGACAAAAGTCAATAACTCCACCAGTCAATTCACGACAGAAAAAGTCCTCTCCCGTCGCTCCTAGCCGTCGGCTGGAATCCCTTGGGACTCAGCAGCAGCCAGGGCTTGACCGATCATGTGGCTATTTCGAAACATAAAAAGACAGTCAAAACATCAGCACGTCGCTAGGCTCGCTGTACAACAATCAGGTGGCGAGGTTAGCGCAAATAGTTCTAAATTAATAGCGCTGTACTCATTAACTGCTACAGTTGTGGTGTGTATATAGGAGAGGGGCCTCTCCCTTCAAAGGATCCTACCATCTAAGGATCCTGCTCCTACATTTTAAAGTAATCCTGTGTTTCGGCTTTACCACAGTGCCCTTAATTGATTATCCTTGCCACCAACAACGAAGTTTGGGAGCATGATGATGCTGAGCATACGATTTGACTCGAAGGTTTAATCTGCGCGCTGTGGCACCACCACGCAATGCAAGCAGTTCCACAGCGCAAATGTCGTTTTTTTAGTCAATTGGTACGCACGTGTCTGTCATTCGCAGATCCGTTCCGTTGGTGACATAGATTGGTCCCTCGGGCATTGTGGCGATGCTGAACCACGGGATGGCCATAGAGTGTACTTAGAAGACGCACAGCATCCGGGCATGGGATGTTTGCGTGTCTAATTAGCATGTATAATAGACGCTGGGATGGCGAAGCAAGAAGGAAAAAAATGCCCCTTGCGGCGGGAAACGTTGCCTACTTTGCGCAGCAAGCAAGTAGCTCGACCCGGCCCTCTCATTGGCACGACACTACGCCTTGGCGTGTTTATTAGCAGGAAAATGTGCGTGATTCGTGATGAGCGCACGGCACGTGCAGTGCAAGCTTACATACTACATGCGCTTTTGAAGGGGGAAGAGCGTTAAATGCCTAACGCGGAACAACTTTCGCACACTTCCCTCCCGACAACAACCGTGCATTAAATCCACGTGTCTTCTGGGCCCCTTCTCGAATACGTGCCTGTTCAATCACATCCATCGACCTCACAAAGTAATAAAAAAAAACACCCTGAAGCCATTGCGCTTACGATGGGCCTGAGTACGTCTTGGAAAGCGTCCAAGTTCTCGCGCCTTTGCAGCCACCGTTTTCCTATCGCACGGGCGCAACGTCATTCATACGTGGAAAGGTCAGGCCAAGTTTTATTTTTCTTTTGTCTTCCCTGCATAATGTACACTGCAACTGCACTGAAACCGTGGGATTGTCTGTTTTACTCCTTTGAGCATTACCGTTTTACTGAAAGGAATTGGTATGGGCGCACTGGCACGTAGAGGTCTTTGAAGGCAGACTTGAAAGGAACATTTTATTTTTGCATCGAACTATCCCACGGTATAACTTCCGCAAGACGTGACTGTCCTTCTGTAAATCTTACTTTTCCCATGGAAGGGCGATGGAAAACTATTTCGGCGGTGGTAGCACCCAGTAGCATGTCATGTTCGTAACAGGGGTTCCGGTGTCTGGTTCTAGGGCAGTTACTTTGCGTGGAAGCGGAGTAAAACACATTGGCAGTGCCCGATGCTCCATTGCCCGGTGTCCGCTGTAAGTGGCATTGGATATTAACCATCTACGTATTGTCATATCCAGTAAAATACCTAATGTGCACATTTGGGCTACTGCAAACAATAACGTACGGGTTATATATTGAATCCTTTGTATGTCTAAAATCCAACTGAAGTTGATGCGGAATCTTAGTGAAAATTAGTTTCCGTCAATGCATAGTTTCTAGCTATGTGAAATCTCTTTTCACAGATTACAATGCCTCTGATATTGCGGCACGCATTAACTTCTTCCGTCTTAGAGACGGGTTATCAAACTAGAAACATGTTGTGGTAGTCTTTACTACCTCAATTACGTGAGGCGGATTTCTGCTGCGGAGGTTATTGATGATAGCAGACTTCTTTTAGGGGTTGAAAGTGCTAGAAAGATTGGCACACCGTGAGTGGTTGGTGAATATTAAAAGTTTAGCGTAACGCTGGTATCGCTCTCTCAAGAGGCTCAGTTTGGCAGAAGCGGCACAAGGGTTTTGCAGAGTCAGGATGATTGATGATCCTTAAGATTCAACATTTCCTTAAGGTAAATATTTTTTTTTGTAATCTCTAAATGCCAATATGCGTGGATGTTGAATGGTGCACATTTCGTGACTGGTTGATGTCATTAACGCAGTTTTTATTGCGCGAGCAGTGAATGAAGAATGCCGGAAAACTTTTTCGTGTCGATACTCATCGATCTGTAACTGAGCGAGAGGCAAAAAGTGCAGAAGGACAGAGTCTCGTGAGAACGTGGAGGGAGCTGTCTTCGTGTGTGCAGTCAGCGACGTTGCCACGGGAACGACAACCGAAGCGCCGCTGGCACCTTCCTCTGCCGAGCGCCGATTCGGTCGCGCGGCTTCTCCATGGGTTCTGGGACTCCCACCACGGCTTCTACAAGTTTTAGAGTTGAGTCAGCCACCAGTGTGGACTGGCAACAGACGAATCAGATGGGAATGACAGCGACGAAATGCCGATACTTGTGCGCAGCAAACGGAGCCACAGGCACCCATGTCGCTGCTCTAAACATCTCAGTCGTCATGAGAAAACATAACGACTGAGATGTTTAGAACGCTAAGCATGCTTAGAACGGTGTACGAGTAATGTGCGAGGAACTCCGCATTGCGGACTTAAGAAGCCGGAGCAAGACGTGCGCATCGGACCGAGCCTGAAGTTCGCTTGAGAGAAGGACGAGACGCTCACGCATTTGGAGAGATCCCCAAATGGATCTTCAGTTAATGTTTCTATGCTTGTTGCAGCTTTGTTCCATCTGTCATGCAAAGTGACTATATTTTTACTTTATTGCTTTTTCAGTGACCAAACTGGTGTCGAATATATTTGTGCCGAAGTACTCGATAGGGTACAGCCTCCTCTGGTTTCACAGATTTCTTGTCCCCATCCCATTGACTTCTGATAAAACTTAGTTCCTATTAGGGACCTCTTCCTTCCTAATTGGTGGCTGAACAATCTGATTAATCCTTCTTGTGCACGCCTGGCGACGTCTACCATCGTAAATATTTTTCGGATGGGATCGATATCTACGAGAGCTTTCCTTGTCGCTCCCCGTAACTACGTCAACATTTACTCAAAAGCTTTCCACTGTTCCTAATTTGCACAGTTAAACACAGTGGGCTGAAGTTCAGAATAATGCTTCCGTACATAATGGGTTTTAATCGCATTGTAGAATACTGAAAAACAACCTAACCGCGCTTCTGCTGTATGGATTTTTGGGGCCGTCAGGTTGCGAATGTGCAACGTTTTCGACAATCGCCCTCCATAAAGATTTGCATATACTTTACGAGAAGTAAATTCATTTCAAGACTAAGATAGTCACACATCCGCTTCGAAGGCGTTGTGCTGCTGAGCCGAAGGGTGCAGGTTTTATTCCCGGCCGCGGCGGTGCTTGTCAGATGGAAGCGAAAAGCGAAAACGTCGGTCTGCCGATCTTTCGGAGCACTTTAATGCCCAGGCGGTCGAAATTATTCAGGAGTTATCTACTACGGCGCGCCTCATAGCGCAGGTGTAGCTTCAGGGCATGAAACCACACAACTTGAATTACCACAATTGCATAGTCTCCAGTCCATGTAGGTGGAAGAAAACATTTGGCAAAAGCTGGTAAAGGCTCTTGCAAAGCGCAGGTATATAAAAGCGTTCAGCACAGAGGAGCAAGTGGAATCGGTGTAGTTCTCGAAGTTGATTTACCGTATCAAAGTTAGGTAGCTGGTAGGCTGTACGCTGACTTGCACGCGAGCACCTTTACACCGGAGATAGTACAAAGAGTCTAGCTTTTAGAGACGTTACAAAAGTGACACAAACGAGGTGCGGAATCTGGGGCGGCTGCAGCAGGTGACAATGACCATCCCCCAGCTAAATGGGTGAGAGAGACATTGTGGTAAGAAACCCCACAAATCTATTCTCAGAAGGCCTAGGACAAGTAGGCTGGAATTACATCAACAAGGAAATACCGACGAAAATTCCAAATTTTGGGTGTTTAACGCGCTGATGCTAAGTCTGCGCTATGAGGTGCGCTGTAGTGGCGGTCCCGGTTTAATTTTGACCACCTGAGGATCTTGAAGGTGCGCCGATATCTCGACACACGGCGGTTTTCGTTTTTCGCCTAGATTAAAGAACCGGCCGCTGCGGCCGAATTCAAACCCACTGTCCTTGGGTTCTCCAGCACAATGCTTTCGTCACTGAGCCATCGCGGTGTGTGAGCCATAGAACGTCGTGTCGTTATAGCTAACGCTGGAAATCCAATTACCGGATCATAAATGTCTTAAGGGAGTTCCCCTGAACAAATTGCCCTTTTCGTGGCAGTTCTAAGAAATGACTAGAGGCATTGACTTTCCACATCATCAACGTGTTAGGCTCATACGGTGCCTCCTAATGATGGAAGTACACAGCGGAGTCTTACTCCGTACATTTACATTAATTTTTACTGTCTTTACCGTATGTTCTATTATTGGGCGAAGGCGTTTTTTTTTTAATTTCTCGCTTTCCGACGTGCAAGGTAGCAAACTTGGCACCGGGCGGTAGCTTTATTGTCTTTCCTTCACCTCGCTCCTTTCTTCCTTAACCTTTCAGCTTAATATGAATCTTGTGACATAACCCTCCTGTAGCCTGCTTCGAATTCTTCCTGCCTCTCTGGACTTTACTGATCCCTTTCTGCACGGCTTCAGGATAGGAGGCTGCTGAGCGCCATGTATACCTAAAGTGCTTGCATCCATTTCGAGGAATTCCCATTTCCAGACGCCCACACTGGGTGCCGTGTATTTTGGGCTACACTCTACTACCCCTCCCCTACATCGTTTATTTCAAACTTGTAGTTCCGTTTCGGCGCACTTCTTAAAGCAGCTTATAGGGAAATTGCTGCATGCAATATGACCTAAAAAATATGTTTCTACTGGAACTTCTCAGTTTCGGGTTTAAGCGAGGCTGCTTCAGCCTTTTGCCTTTTGCATTTTGTTATATTAAAGCGAAACTTTTTATGCCTCGTTGAGGGGGAGGGGGGGGGGGGCAGGGCGTTGAACACGAACGCGCACAGCAGGAAAGGAAACTCTACACAATGGGAGGACACTTGTTTATGATGATGACTATGATTAACTAGAAGCTTTCTTCGGAAAAAATGCAGTGCAGGGTAGCCAACTTACAAAGACGCGTTTCCACAAAGGCACATCAAGCACCCCAATAAAAAACAAAAGCTTCCTGATGGCGGAAACGAAACCTCGGTCCCTTGTGTTATGAAGCCGACGTCTATCCGATTGCGCCATTCCGACACGGCTGAAGCAGTTTGGATTTTAGACTTTCACTTCTTCTCAGATTGCATGGGAGAAAGCTTCGAGATTTAACCATCTTTCTCTTAAGGAAGGGGCTTTGATTACTTTCTTGGATACCTCGAATACAATGATCAAGATCATTCCTTTGTGGATTGCACCGCTAATTCCTTTCCCTTAAAGCCAAAAAAATTGCGCTACTGCGCACAGTGTAAAGATTTGAGCTCCTGGCTGCAATAGATTTGCTTCCAATACAGGAGAAAAACGGATGTGCTTGTCTAAGAGACTTCGGCGCATCTTAACGATCTCATACTTGTCTGAATGAATCGGTAGCCCTGCAGAATGGTGCATCATATGTAGCTTTATCACATCTAACCCAAATTTTAGTTAGCCCTGAGAGCATGTCATCATCATCATCATCATCATCATCAGTCTACTCGGATCCACTGCAGGACGAAGGCCTCTCCCATTGACTTCCAGCCCCTCCTGTACTGTTCTGCTCGAGCCCACAGTTTAACTGCGAATTTCTCTATTTCGTACCTCCATCGGGTTAATGGCCTTCCCCTTCTTCTAGACCCATCTCTTGGTATACACTC
This sequence comes from Haemaphysalis longicornis, assembly GCF_048455015.1. NCBI lineage: Eukaryota > Metazoa > Arthropoda > Arachnida > Ixodida > Ixodidae > Haemaphysalis > Haemaphysalis longicornis. The sequence continues at coordinate 200,991,358 of NW_027526203.1, forward strand.
TGTTACCCTAATTGTCCACCGTTTGTAGGTTTGTCTCACTACATGGCCAGCCGAAGTCCATTTCTTTTTCTTTATTTGAACTATGATATCTTCTACTCTAGTTTGTTCTCTGATCTAGGTAGTTTGTTTCCTGTCCCTGAGTGTTATTCCTAACATTTTTCGTTCCATGAAATATTGAGCCGACCTAAGTTTGCTTTCTAGTTGTTTAGTAAGGCTCCAAGTTTCCACTCCGCATGTCATCATCGGTAGTATGCACTGGTTGTAGATTTTCGTTTCAGTGATAGAGGTAGCTTACTTTTGATTATTTGTGAGTGCTTCCCTGCCCCCCAACCCATACTTATTCTGCACCGGATTTTTCTCTCGGGGTTGGAGTCAGCTCTAACCATCTGTCCGAGCTAGTTATAGTCTTTTACTACTTCTAGCGTTTCTTCTCCTAAGCTGATGCTCAAGAGGACGTTATTGGCATGCTTATTCCTCATTACTTTAGATTTATTGATATTTATTTTTAGCCCCACGGCCATGCTTTCTGATTGTAGTTCCTCAAGCATTGTTCGCATGTGTTCTGCAGTCTCACTCAGCAATACTACATTATCCGAAAACCTAAAATGGCTCAAGTATTCCCTGTGTATCCTTAATCCTATGTTTTCCCAGTCAAGTTTTCTAAATACTCCCTCCAATGCCCCTTTCAGACATGTTGTGAATATTTTTGGCGAGATGGTATCTCCCTGTCTTGCTCCCTTTCGGATTGGAAATTTATCGCTCTGCTTGTGGAAAGTTATCCTGCCCCTGTATTCCTTACATATGTCTTATAGAAGTCTTACGTAGGCTTCCTTTATTCCTGGTCTTTTAGTGTTTCGAGCACGGCTACGGTGAATACGACATCAAACACTTTCTAATAATCTATAAATGCCATGTAAAGGGGTTTAGTGTACTTTGCGGATTTTTCTATCACTTGATTGACGACATGGATGTGATCCATGGTTGAGTGCCCTTTCCTAAACCCAGTCTGCTCTCTGGGTTGTTGGGAATCCAGGCTGTCACCTATGCGGCTAACTATACCTTGGTGATCAGCTTGTAAACAACCGAGAGTAGACTGATGGGTCTGTAATTCTTGTGGTCTTCGGGTCTCCCTTCTTATGAATCAGAATAATGTTGGCGATTCTCGAGGCTATGGACACGTTTTGAGTATTCAAGCATTCCGAAAATAGAACAGCAAACTTTTCCAGTACAGTATCTCCTCCCTCATTCAAAAGATCCATGGTTATGCCGTCGTCACCCGTAGCTTTTTTTTTTATTTTCACGTCTTTGCCCAGGCACCACAGCAAGTCCGATTCTTGACCGGCCAACCTACGGCTGTTCTCCGGAATGCTCGGCCATCGCCAACAAACTGGCCAGCGCTGAACAAAAGATAAACGGTTTTAATACGGCCACCATCCTCAGCGCACGTTTCCGGCAGCCAATGTTCTTAAGTTGGTCAGCTTTCGCTTGTTAACCGTCAACACGGTTTCCCCTCGGCGAAAGTTACTAAGAAGTTATCTGGAAGATCAACCACCGGTGCGATGAACGGCACTTGCTCCAGCAACGTTCAATCAAAAGACAGGCGGCAGGTTTCCCGCCACCGAGTACCCGCTTGTTGCTTGAAAGCGGGTTTACAAAAGATGATCAGCTTGGGCACGGCCACCAGGCGACCGCTTTGTTTCCGCTTGCAGGGGAACACATGATGAATGCTGTTGTCCAGTTCTAGAGTACTCGTGTTTCGTACGCAGCCGTTGTTTAAAAGTTGTTTTGGAAACTCACGTTATCCGGTCCGCTTATGAATCTGCAGGCTCCTGCTCTTCGAAAGGTGAACGGCTGACGCCTGTCGCAGGTCTAGCACCGCCCGTGGCCAATCACCGGAATTCCTAAGGTCATGCGTGGACACGCACCCAGCCAGCGAACAGTTTGTTGTATATACATCTGCACGCATGGACAAATGCACGAGGACACAAAAATATTAACCGAATACGCTAAATCAAAGATATTGGATAGTGAAGACAAAATAATGGCTTGCTAGTGGTATATTTGGAAAGGCACATTTTCAGTCTTGTGTTGTTACATGTGTTCGCGCTTCGTGGATATCCTGCTTGCCACTTTGGAAACAGGTGAGGTGAAATGCTGCTGAAATGCTGCTGCAAACGATCGACGAACGGCGGCGTTTTCCACTGCCCGGACAAAGAAAGTTCGGTAAGTTCATTTTTGCTGGCAATTTTCTTGCGCGACTAAGGTTCGGTGCAGAAACGTGTTACGGCTCGATTTCCCGCTTCCGCTTCAGTCTCACGGTGTGGTTCGCGGAAGCTAAATTCAATTTACGGATGCTGACGCCGCTCGATATGTCTAGCGTTGCTGATGGACAGGTGGCAGGCGCAGCGGAGGGTGCTAGGATGTCTGTAATAAGTGCCGGTGCTCTTGATGATATCGTGAGGAATGGAGGTGTTTTGTACCGTACGCAGGTTTTAAAGCACGAGCTCTGTTTATACAGGGTGATCAAAGTTAAGTGGACATGTTTTTTTTTAGAAATAGGCGCTTAAATTTACATGAAGACCACCTCTACAGTGAGGTTATGCTCCCAGTGGGACACATAATTAGGAGGTAAATATTGATGTAGGTGGTTTAATTAACTAAAATTGAATAATTTCCTTTTTAGTGGCTGCAGTAACCAGGCATGCTTGTATTGGAAAGTTGGACCCAATCGTGTTTCTACGCAGTTTCAATTGGCAGAATTCTTCTAGCGCATCAGTAGTCCGAGATATGAAACAGCGAAGTTTAATTGCCGCTCGCATGATTACGCATGCTACAAGTCAAGACCGGCGCATAGCTCCTCCCTATTGTTTTGTGTTTCAATAGCGGTACGAGTACTGAAGATTGCGATAACACCAGTCAAGAATGAATGGGCGCCAGTTATCACTTTTTCCTGTGCCTCCACCCGTTTGTCGAACTAAACAACGTACGCAGCAGGAACGTCACAGAAGGGAGGAGCTTTGCAGCGGTGCAGACTGTCTTGCATGCGTAATTATGCGAACGGCAATTAAACTTCGCCGTTTGATATCTCGGACTGCAGATGCACATGAAGAATTCTGCCAATTGAAACTGCCTAGAAAAATGATTGCGTCTAACTTCCCAATGTATACACGTCTGGTTACTATAGCCACTAAAAAGTTAATTAGTCAATGTTAGTTAATTAAGCCTCCGAAATCAATAATTACGTCTTATTTATGTGTCCTACTGGGCGCATAACCTCACTGTAGAGGTAGGCTTCGCGTAAATCTAAGCGCCTATTTTTTAAAATACCTTTGGACTTAACCTTGATCACCCTGTATATGCGGCTGGGGGGTTTCACCGCACTATCGTGTGACTTCGATAGCTGGGCCACTTTGAACAAGGCAAAATACAATATGCGACTGCTCAACAGTTCAGAGCTAAAACTTCTATTGAGAAAAAAGCCTCGGAGAAAAAACGGGATAGTTTAAAAGTCTGAGCTTTGCAATAAAAGCGTTTTCCAATATTCATTTTTATCTGATTCCTGGCTGAAAACTACCTTTCCTAATGCTTTCTCGGGTTCTGTTTCTTTGGAAACTATTTCTTTTCTTTAACCAATTTGTAGTTCAGGAGCACCTCGGCTGAACGCGCGAAAGTTGTGCGCTCTCACCTTGAGTTGGGTGCGGCTCACGGTGTTCTCTTTGGGAGCCTTCGCTATATTACAGGCCGGGGAGTTTTTTTTTCTTTTCTCCGCAACGTGAAGGGGTCTATTTCCCGTCTGGTGCCAGAAAAAAGCAGGCATCGCTGCCTACTCGCAAGCGCGTGCTCAGTCCGGTAGGGCATTTTCACAGTAATGAACGTTTGTTGTCGATTGATCTCGTTGAACGGGGACTATTTAGTCGGTCATTCAAACTCTTTGCGCACTCAAAACACAACAGAACCCCCAAAAGTCTACGTACAGGTTCACGCTTAGAAGAGGTTGGTACACAGCGCCGACGAACAGGAAATTCAAGAAATAAGCCGCAAAGTTGACCAGCGACCGCACATAGGACAGCCATGGCCGTATTGACGTTGTTTAGGCCATGCCAGGGGTGCATAATGAGAAAAATTAAAGAGAGTGCGGTTGGTTTTTCCGCGTCTTTCACAGTGATTTGCACGCCCACCGCTTCACGTGCACGTGTAATATTTGGCTCAGGTATTACTGGCAGTGTAATCTAAACGTCGTGCAGGTTTACTTCCACTGCTCCAAGAGTGTTGTAGGGTCCCTTTAAAGCAAGGTACATTGCACATTATCAGTGTAAATATCTGTAGGTCCCTCGAACTGCCTTTCTTAGTTTGCTGACACTGTGAGCTGTGCAGAGTTGTAACTTGTCTTTTTTTTTCTTTCTGTTTTGTGCTGCAGGTGCTCCTGAGCAGGGCAGCTGTGGTTTCCATTGGAACTCTGTCCATGACCACAGTAGCGGTTGCATCAAATGGAAGCAGCATCACTATTGGAGCAGCAATTGAGAAAATAAATCTGCACCACAATTTGTTATCAACAGTCTTTGTCAGTTGCTGAATTTAATTGTTTCCTTCAAAGCACGAATGATTGCTGTTACGAGGTTATAAATTCTGCGCTTGGCTGTAGAAACAGCTCGACTATACCCATTCTAGGGCTGGATGAAAGCTGCAGCACCACAATTAATATGCCTCCTGAAGTGGAACGGGTGGACGAGTATGTTGCGTGGCTAAAGTTCAACCTTGGCTGAGCGGCTCTGGTTCAACAGCTGGCCCCCACGCAAGGATGAATAGCCGTCGTCTGTAAAAGTTGAACGGCCATGGATTGTTAAAGGTTGAACGGCCGCCGGCCAATAAAAGAACGGCAAGACGACGGCAAAGTCTGGCGGCCGAAGGGCGGTTGTAGGCCCCTTGGCGATGGTTTGGTCAACGGTGAGCAGCTGTTCAGCTTACACCAGGGAACTTTCAGCACACGGCCAAGGCCCACTTTTGAGTATGGGCTTTACACTCTGATGGAGCAACGGCCGAGCAGAAATTACCCGGCCAGAGATGGACAGCTCATGCTTAGCCATACATGCTTGTGCTGCTTGGGTGGGAGCCTTTCCACATTCCTCTTTAGTTACTGTGGGACTTTGCAAGTTCAGCTTGTACGGTCAGTAGTTTCCCCTGGTCTAACGTCGCTGGCATACAGCCTGGTGTAGAATTGTTCTGCTAACTTTATTATCAATTCCAAGTAGTGCCTATGTTACCCTGCTAGTCTCTGAGTGCATACATCCTGTCCTTGCCAATGGCTAACTTTCTCTTAGTTGCTTTCAGGCTTCCCCCTATTTGCAGCGTGTTCTCGACCATAGAGTTTCATACTAATGAAACTAGAGGGGACACTGGCGCTGCAATCGTTCAACCCCCATGGAGCTGATTGTGTGACGTAGACTCGTGATTTTCGAACTTGGCTTAACTTGAGGCTTGACGATTGTTATATGTACTAGGCTTCGTACTTTTCCGCTCCGTCAGTTTCGGTTTTGGCGTCGAAAGCGTCGGTGGGTCATTCCGGGGCAGAATTGCTGTTGGCGTTCGATTCCAGCGGCTGCAGTGCGCAAATACTGCACGGCTGGAATGAATGGATACGGGAAGCACTCCGCGCCGGGTAGTGCGTTCCATCCTAGCCACGTTCATGACTACGCTTGCAATTTTAACGTCACGAGCACGGTAGCGCCGAAGACAAATAAAAATCTTTTATCAGCAGTAAGTATGTGTGCACAGCCGGTGATTTTTTTTTAATGTTGCGGGAGCGTCCACCAGCGGGTGGGTCGGCACCTTATCGTGGGAGAAAGCGGCGAAACAAGTGAGGGTAGGCCGCTTGCATAGGACGATTCCGCCAGTGCAACCGTCGTCTGCTAGGCTGTTCCCGCAAGCACAACACAGCCGACACAGTCCCTTTCCGTTGCTAATCAGCTGCGTGTATTCACCGGTGTAACCAAGGCTCACGCGCAATCGCTGTGACCGCCCGCAACCATGGACGCATATGGGGTGTTTGAAGCTGAAGGTAAAAACAATGTAATTAAATGAATACTCTGTATATGCAGTGCAGTATCAGACAGGGGAAGAAAACGTACCTCTGCAACGGTAGAATGGCTTTACCTATTGCAACAGAACGTGGCCAAATGATTGCCTGGGGCCTACCAGTACTTTTGGGCCATAAACTATGGCTTACATAGCTATGTGCAGTCGGTAAATCGCTTGTCTATAACAGCGATTTCAACTTCAACCAGCTACATCCGAAAACTGCCGAAACATACTCGTTCCAAACATGTCGGAGGCAAAAGTTAAGGGCTAAGACTTCAGAATTCCGCAGTAGTTTTATTGAAATCCCCCACCGGCGGGGCAGGATAGGGCTGAGTACGAAAGCTGTGTTATAGACAAGCCTTTTACCGGCTGTACTGGTGAAGCCATATGAGGCGATCACCGGCATGCATGCTTGCTATTCAATGAAGTCGCTGTGATTCTACATTGGTCATGTTCCCCATCCAGTGGCAGGTGTTGCTGTAGCAACTGTTTGCGTTAGTGGAACCCTGGCTCAGCGCCTGGAGACAGGCATATTGAGCACAGAGAAAAAGTTGGCGACTGCACTAAGCGAGTACTGTGTGAATTTATTGTGCCAACAGCAAAGTGCAGAATTCCGTTTCACTCATTTATAAAAAAGCCCTCACCACAGTCATACTTTGTAACACTAATAAAAAAAGCACAGCATTGCTTAATACATCAAAAGCAAGAGTGCAAGCTTACCTTGAGGAAGTTGTTTTGAACTTTTGAAGGCTGGTAAACAGCAAACATGCAAACTATGCAGCGAAAATGAGTGAAGGCATAAGCATGTCGCATCAATGTATTTATTGTCCCATCCAAGAGCCAGCATTGCTTAATACAACAAAAGCAAGAGTGCAAGCTTACCTTGAGGAAGTTGTTTTGAAATTTTGAAGGCTGGTGAACAGCAAACATGCAAACTATGCAGTGAAAATGAGTGAAGGCATAAGCATGTCGCATCAATGTATTTATTGTCCCATCCAAGAGCCACTGTGAACATATTGGTACCAGGATTTAGTTTGTAGCTACCTACCAGCATTGCCATTTTCGCAACCAGCATACTGATGTACGCAGGCTGCTTTATGCAGGAATCAACAAAATGGTTACTGTAAGTGGTGAACAAATGCGACGTTAGGTTACGGTAAAAAGATTGCATGAAAGGAACCCTAGAAAAGCTTAGCTAGAAAAAAAAAAACCCTAGAGCAGAAGTGTTTCGATCAGCATCTGCCAGCACAGTAGAAGCAGGGCAACAATATCTGATCAACGAACGAAACAAGGGTCTTAAAAGAGCGTACACTCGGCATGACAATATACAGCCACAGTGAACAGCAGTGGGTGGATACAATCTGCAACTTGATAACAGCCAGAAGTAGGTGAGGCAGCCTTCTACCCCACTGATCAGAACCTTTTGAGCCGTACTGACAGTGCAAGATGGGAAAGGGCAGCTTAACATTTTTCAATCCATTGTTTGGGCAGACATCAATGGTGCATAAACAAAACACTGCAGCCACAACGTATAATGTAAGTTTTAACTGACATTCACGTGGTGAAAGCTGATCCCCTACGTCACACCTTCATGAATATGTTGCTGGAGGAGGTGGCGGCGTCACAAAAAAGTTTGTGAAAGGTGCACAATAGAACCTGGCTTCAATAGAGGTTTACATGGGCAGTGAGGACGTGCCAGCTCTCTCACAGTCATTGGCACCACACACAGTCCTCCTCAGCAGGGTCCCTCAAGTGAATACCACTTTGGAACACAGTGGGCTAAAATACCAGGCAGAATACTTCCACTTCATTCTTTCAGTTCAATAAGCACGTACACAAGTCTTCAAATGGCTGCTCATGGTAGTTAAATGAAGTTGGTTTCATGCTGTGCCAAGGCTATCGCAAATGAAGCCACTGCTATAAGTCACATTTATGCATACAATGGATGGTTTTGAACAACTAATTTTTTTGCACCCGAGAAAAATAGTTCGAATCTTGAGTGCCTAACAAGCAAGATTCAAAGAACATCTTCCATGCACTACAAGGCACTTTCCTCACCACTTGTTTTTCTCTTTATTGTGCAGCTGAATGTACAGGATTGTTTTTACTATTTACATATCGTAGGCTGCAATCAACCTCTCCCCAAGCCCTTTTGCTTTTTCAACAGTGGCCCTGGCTAGAATTTTTGTGTTTTTGGCAGCTTGGCGGCATGCCTGCCTTGTCTTGTGCTGCTGATGATCCATCCAATGACCCTGACTTGGAAACTGGTTGCATGCCTGGTGCAGCTTCTTGTGTTGCCTGCTGGTCTGCTCCTTGCACTGCTGACACAGCTGGGACCTGTATCGAAATGGATGGCATCATTGAAGGTTTTGCAAGGCTTTTGTACAGATATTTAGAGCACAAGTATGTACTCTTAAAATCCAGCACACCAGCATGCTTATTTACAAAAAGGGTTCCAGCAACATAACATATTCAATGACTCTGGCTTTCTCATAAAAACACACAGTTACGATCAGCTGCGCGCTGCCGTGTTGACACTGAAGTCATTACTTAAACCAAAGAGAAGGCACATACAATAAACACACAGGACGCCAACAATGTTTTCAGAGGTCGTGCTTTAACAAGACATGACTTTAGCAGTTGGATTATTCAAGACTGAACAACCACACAAAATGAGTAAATGTTTTGAACTTATTGTGGAACAGCTACGGAACAACGAATGCATGAAGGCAGCTTGTGTATTATGGAAATGGTACCCCAGAGGCACTATTTAGTTGCTATTTAGGCAAGCACCGTCTGATCAGCAACATTTACGCTGTTTGACACCTTCGCACGTAATTTCAAACTGTTCCTGCGCTTCGGCACGCTTGTATAGAGGCACTGGAAAAAATAGAGAGCCTTCAATTTCACACGCGTACCTGGTTATATCTGGGCGTGAGACCTCGGTTAGACAGGTGATGATTGGTACTTGTGGGCGTGTAATGTACACACACGGTGCTTAGATATATCAGTGCGCGTTATTGGCCATCTAATAGAAACATTATACACGGGAATTTTCACAAAATTAGGAACTCCTGTAAAATGCAGCCCACTGCTCCAGAACGCCCTGCATGCCTGCCGCTCTTAGCAAGACGAGGCCGTCTTCTGGAAGGTTAACACGAATGAAGTACGAGAATTTTTTCGCTGTGTGGCCTGATAAGATACCCTGTTTCCTACGTTTGTCGCTCTCAACATATAAAATTAACATTTGCTCACAGAAACAGCTCTACAGTGAGTCAAGACATCAAGAATACACGAATAGTACAACAAAGAAAGAACCCCATTAACCATCCGGTCAATAAAACATCGTCTGCGTGTTAGCGACGAACAGAGGTGATATGGTCGAGTTCCGTGGTCGAGTTGGCCGTTATGGCTTGTTTAAGGCACCAAAGCAAACGATCAGCTGTTACTCAGCGTCCTTTCACGATTTTGTCAGCATGCCGACCGCACGTCGGGTAAGGCGACAACAATTACACTTATGAGTGGAAATGAACAACAACCGTGTATACTTACTTGGGGTTATATGACGCGTCGCTCCGCTACTCGTAGTCTTCCAGAACGAAATTTAACGCTGTGCAGCGGCCCTTCAGCAGACACATGCCACCGATGCCACCGTTGACCATGACCGCCGACTCGCAAGCAAAAAAAAAAAAAAAAAACAAAAACGAGAAAAAATACGCTTCGCCGCCGAATCACCGGCTCCGCTAAACTCAGCCGCGTATGCCGTTCACAAATCACTTTCCCTCTTATAAAAGAGTACTGCTAAACCTTAATTAAAACTTAACGTATAGTACAAGTTGTTTATGCGATTAATAATTTATACTGTAATAAACATTAGTTGTAGCTTTTCAATTTAAAAAAGATATTTCGAGTCAAGTCAAGATGTTGGCATAGTCAAGCCAAGTTCGAAAATCACACGTCTATCTGGCATGGCCGCCCTCATGGGGGTTGAAGCAGACGATCAACGGCTCGCATAGACACTAGCGCCAGTGTCCCCTCTAGTGTATATTAGTATGAAACTCTATGTTCTCGACCACTTCCATGTTATATTACGAAGGTCGTTTTTTTACTTTTGCTAATGAGTTTTGAAGGCTCGTATAATTCAATTTTATCCGCCGTACTTGACACTTTGATGTTTTTATGTTTGGCAATTAGTTCCTTCGTTTTCTTAGTTTTCCAGTTTGTTCCCTACATGATGTTTCTCCCACAGCTGCTGCTGATTCACTGAGGACCACTGTTAGGTTGTCATTCAGCCTGTCTACACTGACCTCGTTCTGCTCGTTAAGCCACTGCCATGCTCAAGTGTATAGCTACGAAAAAAAATGGGTAATATGAGCTGAGCTGGCCACAAAGGCCGCTGATGTTGTATTAGAGTCCCTCTTCACCTTTTTAATGCTATTATAAGCCTAAAACTGTTTATCGTACGCTGCGCCAAAAACGGTGACATTTTCGCAGGAATGCGCAAAAGTTAAGCAACCTTGGTCTGTCTAATGTCCGAACACATTGGGACCACGACAGTTGTGCAAAGACTCTATTTTCGTCTATTCTACACATAAACGGATTACGTATCTGGGTAGCCCTCGTTCGGGCGGTCACAGCGAGTGGTTGTACTTTTCTCTGCGCCCAGGGGTTGTCGAGTTATTCAAATTTCAGCGATGCTATCTGCGTCCCTGGGCCGTCGTCCTATTCCTAGCCCGGTATGGGCGCAGCGTTTCTGACGTAGCGCTGAACTTATTTAAAGTTTTTTAAAAGCTTTTTTCCCTTCGTAACTTTGTGTACGACGCTGTGGAAGGTCTTCGTTAGCTTTGCCAACAATCTTTGACCCCCGATTGCGAATAATTTCCTTTTTTCAAATTTAACCCCGCTGACTGGGCAGGTTAGACTTCTGGTTAAGGCGGGTTGTTCATATCGCGTTTTCGTCGCGCGCTGTTATTATACGGCCTTTCCTTGTTTCTAAGTGCCCGTGCGATGCAGCGGAATGGTTTATAACCTATTTCAACTGTTTAAAGGCCCCGCCGGGTGAATTGCTTGCTTATTCTGCGATTTCGCACAGGCAGCTTCTCCAAATGGGGCTACGGGGTCCGTTTTGTTTACATTTGGGATTTTATCTGCAACTTTACCAAAAATGCGCCTAGCGAGCTCATTTAACTTGTCAAACTATCGGAACAGTCCCGCCATAACGCGAGCACGGCCTTCAAGGGGCCACCCTGTAGCGGAAGTTGGTTAGGTTTGTTTTACTTGCTTTGACACTAGGTGTGACTCAACGCGGCCATCCCCGCGCCGAAGAAAAGAGAATGTTAATATCTGTGAATCTATTGGTGCTAGGAGATTCAAATTTGGTACAGAGGTGCTCTAGAGCTTTATAAAGGAGGAGTCTGAAAGGATTAGACTTACATGGCAAATTTTCTGTCGAAAATCTGAAAATTCTCGCAGCTCCGTCCAAACACGTCCGCCATGACGGGAAACTTCTCGACGCTAGGGTGACTGTTTTTTTTACATTTGGGATTTTGGGAGGTTTCGGATGGTTTGGGATGTTTGGAGGAATGGGACAGAAAAAGCATCCTGACAGAGTTCAGACATTCAACAGTTTGATGCTGGATGCTGTTAGATTCATGTGCGATTAACAGAAAAGCATAGAGACGTAGAACAAGCTCTTAAAATATCAAAGTCATCGCTTGTCCGAGCAGTCCAGCAGTACCAGGACTGCAGTCACAGAGGCAGCATCTTGTTGAAGTCCAATGTGGCCTGCGGTACGGTCTTCACAGGAGAAGATGAAGTACTGTTGAATGAATATTTGATGAAGGCTAGCAAGAGGCATTATGGCCTTACCAGGATACAGGTTCGTTCACTGGCATACCAGTTTGCAAACAGCGTTAAACCTAAAGTGCCCGGTGTCATGGGAGCTCAAGGAAGTAGCTGGACGAGACTGGTTTTTGGGCTTCATGGACCGCCATCCTGAGCTTTCGCTTCGATCACCGGAAGCGACCATTCTTAGTTTCCCCCACACTGTAGCCACCGCCTGCAGCCACTTGATGTGCCCGTGGACGGACCATTTAGACCTCGGTACAACGCTGCATGCAATGATTGGCTCATTAATAACCCAGAAAAAGCCATCTCTGTCTACGATGTTGCAGAACTAGTTGGATCCGCCTAAGTGTTAACGAGGACACAAAAGAACATAGTTTCAGGCTTTCAGAAAACGGGGATTCGGCCTTTCATTAGGCAGCCCTTCACTTCGGAAAAGTACATGATGTCATCAGTCACTGACAGACCCGTAAAGTACTCAAGTGGAGAGGTGCCACTGCAAACAGCAAACATCATCCGTGCAACGGACAGTTCAAGCTGTCTCGAGAATGATTCGAACCCTCAGACGAACACTGACGGAGCTCGAAATGCCTCTGACTTCACGACCACTGTCTCCAAAGCAGCCTCGGCGCCGACTGCATCTCCAAGTCGAATTGTTCCAACTGACCTTAGACCATACCGCAAGGCTTCACCGCGTAACGCAGGTCAAAGAGGAAGGAAGAAATGTAGGACCGAAGCCCTTACATATACACCAGAGAAGCTTGCGATTGAACAAGAAGCTGCAGAGAGGTTTGCATGGAACAGTCTGTAAAAAGAGCCCCTAACACAGCTAAGAATGTCGTCACTTCCCGTTCAAAAAAGAAACGGCTACTTCAGAAGGATTCCAGTTCTTCAAGCGAAAAGGAAACTGTTGCTGTAGCATTCGACGACTGAGATAGCGACATGTCAAGCTTCGACGATAAGTGCGACATTTCTGAGGCAGATTTCTCCAATGAACCTTTTCAAGTGTCGAAAGATGACTTTTTTCATGTCAGGTTTGGTAAAAGATTCTGACGTCTATTACACATGCAAAGTCGAGAGCATGACAACTTTGACGTCAGTGTCCAGTTCTTGTGCAAGAAAGAAAAAAGTTCAAAGTTTTACTTTCCTCCTCAATAAAGATATAGGGACTGTGCCAATGACGGAGATTGTTATGAAGCTAAAGCGCCAAGACCTACCGGGAAAACAAAGGGTCTGCAATCTTGCTTCAGGTATGATGTTGCACTGTCGGTTTACAATGTCCGCTGAAAATTTTGTGAGCAATACTTTACAGACGTCCCATACCTCCCACGTGATGTCCCACTCCACCCAAAGGAACGGGTGGAATGGGACAATTTACAGCTATTACAAATAATTTTAGCAGTGACGCCAGGAGTGATAGAAACCAGTGCCTAAAAGAATTTGTGCAGCCGGTTTCAACTTGTAAAATAATCCATCAACCATGTTTTTTGTGTTCAAAATAAAACAAATACACGTGGGAAAAGTTTCCCATTCCTCGTGACTCACCCCTAAATTTACCAAAAATGCGCCTAGCGATCTGATTTTACTTGTCAGGGCTATCGGAACAGTCACGCGATAACGCGAGCAGGGCCTTTAAGGGGCCACCCTGTCGCAGAAGTAAACTAGGTTTGTTTTACTTACTTTGACACCACGTGTGACTCATCGCGGCCACTCCCGCGCCGAAGAAAAGAAAACGTTTATATCTGTAAGTCTATTAGTTCTAGGAGATTCAGATTTGGTACAAAGGTGCTCTAAAGCTTTATGCAAGCGGTGTGCGAAAGGATATTAGAACTTACATGGCAGATTTGGTCGACCAGATTTAGGGGAAATCCCCAAGGTGGAGTAAGTTTCTGTGAAGGAAAATGTGGCATCCACCTCAACGCAGCCAACGGCTACAAAGGAAAGCTATACAACTTTCTCAGAAACTTCGCAGTTAAAGAAAAATTCGTCCTGGTCTAGGATTCGAATCCGGGACCACCGCTTAACCGGAGCAGTAGCTCTACCAACTGAGCTAACCAGGACGCTAGTCGTTTGTAGCGCGAGAGCGAATGGATCAACAACTCGAAGGGAAGGACACGTGTTAGTCGGTTTCCTATCGAAAATTTGAAAATTGTCGCAGCTCTGTCAGTACACGTCCGCCTTGACGGGAAACTTCTGAAAGCATATCATAGGTTTTTTTATTAATGAATGAAATTGATTCCACTGACGAAATTTTTCAGTTATGAAGCTCCCGTTCTTAAATCGTAGCTATATACGTTTGGTGGTGAGTTTTATTCCACCCCGAGATCATTTAGAAATCTTCGTGGTGTATTGCATCTGCTCTACAGCACGTCTCAGCGAAGACTAAAAATTGGCTTTCAGAGTTGTTTTTCTTGCGCTATGTGATCAGGCGCTGTGGCGGGCTCAATAAAACGAATTGCAATTGCTATTTAAGGTAACAATTGACTTTTTAATTATGTCAGTCAGGCGCGTGATTATAATGTGGAAATTGTAGAGGATCATCAGTCAACCCGATATCCCGCGTTAATTTTGCGAAAATGTAATTGCCCGGAGACCTACGGGCTGAGTACTTCAGTCCTCCGGACGCGCGCATCTGGAGCTCAGCGGCTGCAAAGCGCCGCAAAGCCATTCACCCGTGTTGACGCCACTCAGCGCGGTACACGTCACACGTACGCCGCGCTTTATCAAAATCGGGCTAGAGGGGAGGCGCCCCTCAAGCCCTGTTGTGATAAAGCGCGTCATGGCATTGAGCGCGTGCCGGGAGTTAGCTGTTCTGTGGACATTTTACGGACTCCAGCCAGGTATGCATTTGTAGGCGCTAGCCCGGTGCGCGCACCGCTGTGGGCAAGACCCGCAGAGTTAGTACTTCCGAAGAGCAGGCTAAATACGAGAGGCTGGAAAATGGAAAGAAAGGCAAGATACGAAGAGTGGCGCTCACGCGCTACCAAAAATTATAACATTCGTCCCCAGGAGGCTGGGTGTTAGGGGAAATCCAGGTAGGAAGGGGATAGTGTTACTCAGTAAGCACAGCGCCAGAGACACGACAAGCAGAAGTTTAGCACGGAACCCAACAGCGTCCATACTGCAGCGCCGACAAAGCGATTATTCACAGGGTTACTGTAAGGTATTAAAACAGTTTATTCCCAGTAAGAAGGCGTAGTAGTTTTGTAACACTTTCACGGGCATCCATTTTTGCAGGGTCGGGATGAATCTCTTTCTCCAAATTGTTTTCTTTTTATTTCCATTTTTGTTATAGAGCGTTGAAGTAATAATTCTGACCATGGCGTACTATTTATGGGGAGGCTAACGGTGTTTTACGCGACAAAAAAGGCCGTTGCATTGGAAACCACTGCCAGCGTGTTTTGCTGTTCTCGTGGTGTGGAACCTAGCGAACGTTCTACCCTCACCTATCTCTGGACGGATCCGTGAAATACGAAAGTACTGAATTAGGCATAAATTTAGTCTAGAACTTGTTTGGGTACACTAGCGGGGAGATGTCTAGATGTCACTTGAGTAATATATTCGCCTTTGAGACTATATACTCACTTTAGGTAACCAAGAAGGTCAACGGTACACGCTTAACAGACTACCTCTTGAAAGATTTCATCGAGGTAGGCTCACCAAGTGCTAAGATTTCCCTTCTAAAGACAGGTGAACGCGGAACTGTAATCGTTTTGATTTTTGGGGAGTGGCGTTCAGCTCTTTCGAGTGGAAACCTCGGCGCTGAAAATGGTACCTAGCGGAGGCGATGCATGTCGCGTGGTATATAGCCTGCGAGTAAGAAAGAAAACGGTAATGATGTTCGTCAGACAGCTCCATTTTCTCCCGGCTATTTATTTACGTTCACCGACACGTCACGAAAGTGGCTGCAAGTTCATGCCTAATAGTTCCCCGGATGAAGAGGGCCTGAGAGCTCCGACAACGACATTGTCAGTCTCACTGCCGGCCACTGGACGGAAGGGGAGCGGGGAGAACGATCGTCCAAAACGTCCTCGCTTTCTCTTTTCGGCAGTCTTTAGGAAAAGGTTGGCAATAACGGCCACCTTGCAACACTTAACGTACATTCACAATTCTCTAGGGGAACACTTAATACCATAGCAAACCGATAAATCGCATCGGAATGCCGAAGAAGAGATGAGAGCCGGCCGCCTTAGTGTGTCCTGACTATTTTGAGTGAAATAGTGTTAAACCTGCAATTTCAAAATGTTATCTGAAAAATATTGAAATCTGGCATAACAAAACTCAGAAATTTGAACAAGAATTTCTCAAAAATAAACTGTGCGAAACCCAAGCTTTCTCCATGTGAGTATCCCTTCTTAGTTACGTCGCTGAGTTTCGTGCTGGTGATTTTCGTGTTGCTGATTGAATGTGTTTGCGAACTAGATATGAGAACGAATGAACTCAATTTTTCTTACCAGCAGCTTTTAGTGCACCACACCGTCATGAAAGCCAGCATTACGAAGATTCACTTTACTCTGATTTTTACTCTGATTTTACTCTGAAACCTTACTCTGATTCACTTTGAAGTCCGCTTTAGTACGTCACATAGATGTATTTCTGTGCAGGAATCTTTCAAGGTTTGTATAAGCATTTTTATATACGATCATTTGGGGCCCAGGGCCTTTATTTTTATGGGAAGGCCCGTTTACACCCAATAAGAATTTTTACGACAGGTTCCTGGTTTCACTTTGTGGTTACCCGGACCTGGAACTGCGCTTTTTTTGCTAACTTGGCGAAGTAACATCTCGATGATTTTTAGGCTTCATTAAATGCAACCAACTGGTATTTATAGACGTCTGCTATAAGCGTATTGTGAATATTTCTCTGTTTCCTATCACAATGCTGAAGAAGCGGGAAGGCCGTGTGAAAAAGTCCATTTGTTTTGGGGTCAGCACGGTGTCGTGCATTGGCAACAGAGGTAACAACAGCATTGGCAACACCATCTTATCATAAAATATTACGAGGAGGATCTGGATTCTATCGAAGTTCACGGCGCGTTCGCGCCTAGACCGGGCCATAGCCTCCTGTATAACCCAAGAGGACTGTGATTTGGGCGAGTTGGTGAAAGTTCATGATTGACAATCCAGCGCGCGAAAACACGGCACAAAAAGAACGAGAGTTAGACAGGACAGCGCTGCACTCACAACTGATTTATTTCGAAGAAAACATTGGTCATATATACAGATCAGTCTCCCACGTGGCGGTAACTTATTGCACCCGCTAACCACAAACAAAAAAAAACGCAATCATTAATCGGTTTGCACATGTGTAGTCTGGTTTACTTGGTCATGCAAAGGCGTCACTCAGATACGCGTATTCCCGGTCATGCAGCACTATTGAGGGCATACTTATACAACGGTCAGCAGCTCGTCTGATTTGAAAGGCCTCGATAATTTCCCGTGTTGTTTTATCTTTGTGTCTCGACAACACAGTGGTTTCATTGAAAAGCGGCTCACAATCTTGTTTGCAGCAGTGTTTTGCCAGGTGGCTGTTTGGATTCGTTTTAAATGAACGCTGGTGCTCGGACAACCTGGTGTTCAGACACCTCCCGGTTTGTCCCACATATATATGTCCACACCGAAGTGGTAACATATACACGACACCCATTGCACATTTCACAAATGGGTCTGAATGATTTATCGGGCACACTTTTTTTTGTATTCCGGGAAGCTAATCTTCGGTCAACCCTACTGCACAATTTTCCTAATTTATTTTGAGCCGAGAATACCACGTCGACAGCGTATCTTTTTGCCACGTTTTTTAAGTTATGAGAGAGCCGGTGCTTATACGGTATCACAACGGGGTATCTTTTTCTTTGCCTTGGTGGCTGCGTCACAGAACCTGCCGTATCTTTTCCTTTTATCCATTTGACTAACTTCTGCACGACCATGAGGAGAACATTGCCGTGTTTTCGCGCGCTGGATTGTCAATCATGATCCTGTATAACCCCTTTGTGCCTGCCCAGTGCCAGAAATTCCGCCGTTCGCTTTGGAGGCGTCCTAATCCCAGGTTCTGCTGTGTTGGCGAGGAGGCTACAGTCAAACCCGGCTATAACGAACCCGGGTAGAGCGAATTATGCTATATATCGAACAAAAATAATTCAGTTACGGAAATACATGGGAAACATATTCCTTATAACGAAGTTCACATCCGATATATCGAACTCTGCGCGCCTAGAATGGCCGCCGAAATGCATGGTCTCGGAGCGGCGGTTGAGATGTGGATTGGCCGCGACCACGGAGCAAGACCCGCGACTGAGACATTGCGCCTTGCACGGAGCGACATGACGCCCGACACTTTCCGTAACTATTTCCGCAGCGCGGGACTCACGACGGAACCCGCCCACTCAGCGAGTCGGGACCAAGACACCAGCATCGGTGAACTGTGGGGGGAAAAAAAGGGGGAAAAATTAATGTTCCGCGAAGAGCTCGCCAACGTTCCCGATGATGTCGCGAGTGAAAGCCGTCCGACACTTATAATGAAGTGCTTTCGGCAGTCGATGTGCTCCGCCAATGCTTCTTCGAATTTGGAGGACGCGGGCTCGAACTGGTGCAAACAATGTTTCGTGTAGAGAATGCTATGCTAGGTGAAGCCGCCAAAACGAAAGTGAAGACAAAAATCACTGCTTCTTTTTTTTTTTGCAATGTAGGCAGTTAAGGCGGGAAGTAGCTTTATTACTTGCAACAAATGGATTATTTTGGATATGGTAATGGCTACTTTACTGTGTTCGTTTCTGCATGCGGGGATGGCGGAGTTGGGAGGGGGGGGGGGAGGGGCTCCTGGGGATCGCGAATTCGCAACAATAAGCTCGTTATTGGCAGGTTCGGCTATATCGAGCTATTGGATATATCGAACTAATCACGGTGCATATTGCAGTTCGCTATAAACGGCTTTGACTCTATGACCGGGCACTGCGCCAAGCAGCCTCTGCGTTTTGTCTTGCGGTGCGATCAGGCGCGCACTCACTGCGCGTTCTCGGCGCGAAAACCGAGCTATCGCTCGACAAATTTGGTTTAGCCGCGGTAAACCACGGCACTTGTCTTCTTTTTCAGTGCTACCTGCAAGCGAGTGTTTCAGTTATACTCGCACTGGGGACTCGAGGCTTCCGCCGCTGAGCACATGCCTCAGTTCTCTGAAGGGGAAGTTTGCAAATGTAAGTTTGTCTGACCCTCTGCAACACGTTAAAGGAATCTGGAGTGACCTATTACATATATGCGCCTGATTGCCCAGGTCGCGCCGTGAACACCATAGAGTTTCATACTGAAAACTAGAAGGGACACTGGCGCTGCAGCCGTCCAGGCACCTTGGAGCTGATTGTGTGACTTAGACCTGTCATTTGTTAAACTGGAGCCGTGACTCTTGTTAAGTGTACTTGGCTGCTGATTTTTCTGCGCAATCAGTTTCGGTTTCGGTGTCGAAAGCGGCAACGGCTCGTTCCGGGGAAGAATTGCTGCTAGGGCACGATTCCAGTCGCTCCAATGAGCAAATACTGCTCGGCTGGAATGAAATGGATGCGGAAACCAGTAGCATCGCCGTGTAGCATCTACTTTAGCACTAGTCATGTTCACGGCAATTCTCAAAACGGACGAAAACTCTGGATTCCGCCCCAGGTAGACGGTATGAACACGCTGTTCCATCCTAGTCCCGTTCATGACGACGATTGCGAGGGCAACAGGAGTGCGGTAGCAGGTAAGCCAAATAAAAATCCCGAGATTTCGGCGCACGTTAAAGATCCCCAGTTGGTCTAAATTAATCCGGAGCCCTCCATTACGGCGCCGTCATCGCCTACGTTGCGTCGGCGCGTCAAACCCTACAATCAATCAATCAATCAATCAATCAATCAATCAATCAATCAATCAATCAATCAATCAATCAATCAATCAATCAATCAATCAATCAATCAATCAAATAAAAATATTTTACAAGCAGAAAGTATGTGTGTACAACGACGAATATCGCGGGATTGTTGACCGGCGGGTGGGTTAGCACCGTATCACGGCACAATGCGGCGAAACAAGCGAGGGTAGGTCGCATACACATTATGATTCCGCCAGTAGAATCGTCGTCTGCTGCGCTGTTCGCGCACGCACACCACAGCCCTTTTACGCTGGCAATAAGCTGCCTGCCAACATTGTCGTGAACACGGCGCACGCAAAATCACTGCCACCACCCGTGACCATGCAAACTTGTGGAATCCCTTTAAATGTATAACGCATGGTGTTATGAAAATGAATGTAACAACAGTGTAGTCTGTCTGTAGTCTGTAGTATGCTGCAGTTGGGTCTCGTTAAACCGTATCAGACAGGGAGGGCCAAGCGTACATATTAAACGGTATAATAGACTTACCTGTTGAAACAGAACTTGGTAATGATTGCTGGGGGCTTGACAATACTTTTTAGCCACAAACTACGGCTTAATTAGCTATGTACTGATGAAGTTATATGCCTCTAAGAAGCGATCGCTGGTATACCTGCCATTCAATGAAATCGTGGTCAGTCTACATTGGTCATAGTGTTGTTCTATCCAGTTCTAGATGCAGCTACAGCAACTGTTTGCAATACTGGACCCATGAGTGAGCGTCTATAGGGAGACAGGTTGAGCAGACACAGGAAGAGTTGGTGAGAGTAAGGAGGGAATTTATTCTGCCGAAAGCAAGTGCAAAATTCAGTTTCACTCATCCATAAAAAAGCACTCGCCGCAGCCACGCGTTGCAATACTAAATCAGCAAAGCATTGTCAAGTATAACAAAAGCAAGAGTGCGAACTTACCATGAAGGTTTTAGAACTTTTGAGGGATAGAGGAGAGCAAATATGCGTATTTCATTTATTGTAGTGTTAACGCGCCGACGCAACGCAGGCGACAAGGCGCGCCATATTGGAGAGGTCCGGATTAATTTGCCCACCTGGGATTCTTTAACGTGCGCTAAACATCGCACACACGGGTGTTTCTGCGCACCTCCATCCGAAAAGCTCCCACCGTCACCGAGAATTGAACCCGACCCGCGACCTCGTGCTCCGCAGCGCAACGCCTTAGCCACTGAGCCACCCCGGCGGGTTAGCAAATAAGCGTACTATGCAGTGGTAATGTGTGCAGGCATCAGCAGTCCCATGAGTGTATTTATCGTTCAATGCAAGAGTGACTGTCGATATATTGGTACCAGGATTTAGCTTGTGGCTGCCTAACTGAATTACCATTTTTGAAACAAGGATACCAATGGACGCAGAGTGCGTTATACAGAAACCAACAAAATGGTTACTGTAAGTGGTGAACACCTGTACGCTAGGCTACGTTAAAAAAAAAAACATTAAAAGAACCACTAAAAAGCTTACAGCTGTAGAGTGGAGTTCTTTCAACCAGCACGTGCCAGCACAATGTAAACAGCGGAAGAATATCTGATTAACAAATAACAGAAGCTTCTCAAAACAGCGAACACACCGCATGGCAATATAAAGCTGCAGTGAAGAGCAGAGGGTGGATAAAATCTGAAACTTGGTAACAGCCAGAAGTAGGTGACGCAGCCGCTAGCCCGTCGATCAGAATCTTTTGAGACGTTCTACCTGTGCAAGATGGGAGAAGGCATCTTAAATTTTTCAGCAGATTAGGTGCAGGTATATCATCACCATCATCAGCAGCAGCCTATTTACGCCCACTGCAGGGCAAAGGCCTCTCCCATTAATCTCCAATTACTCCGGTCCTGTGCTAACTGCTACCAATTTATCCCCGCAAACTTCTTGATCTCATCTGCCCATCTAACTTTCTGCCGCCCCCTGCAACGCTTGCCTTCTCTAGGGATCCACTCTGTTACCCTTAATGAGCAACGGTTATCTTGCCTTCGCATTACATGCCCTGCCCACGTCCATTTCTTCTTAATTTCTACTGATATGTCCTTAACACGCGTTTGTTCCCTGACCCACTCCACTCTCTTCTTGTCCCTTAATGTTACACCTATCATCTTCCGCTCCATTTTCCGCTGAATCGTTGTGAAGTTAAGTTGAACACCTCTTAGTGAGCCAAGTTTCTGCCCCGTAGGTGAGTACCGGTAAGATGCAGCTGTCATACACTTTCTTCTTCAGGCACAATGGTAGGCTGCCATTCATTATCTGAGAATGCCGGCCGAATGCACTCCACCCCATTAGTATCCTTCTAATTATCTCTGCCCCATGGTTGGGATCCGGAGTCACTACTTGGCCTAAGTATGTATGCTCGCTAACCACTCCACTGCCTCACCATCTATCTCAAACCGCTGTGCTGTCTCGAGTTTATTGAACATTACTTTAGTTTTCTGCATATTAATGTTCAGGCACACGATTCTACTCTGCCTGTCCAGTGCGGTAAGCATGCTTTGCAATTCATCCCCCGAGTTACTTAGCAAGGCAACGTCATCCGCAAATCGGAGGTTACTCAGGTATTCTCCATAAACCCTTACGCCCACCTGATCCCAATCTAATGTTCTGAATACCTCTTGTGAACATGCTGTGAATAACATTAGAGAGATTGTGTCTCCTTGTCTCCAGCTATATCACAGGGTCATAAACAATGCACTCCAGCCACAGCACAGGATGTCCCTTTTAAGCGACATTCGCACGGTAAAAGTGGATCTCCTGCTTGACGCCTTCATACATATGTTTGTATGATGTTTCACAATTGTATGATGTTTCACAATTTTCACAAAATTCTGAGTGCCGGTAAACTGCTCTCCACTGCTTCAGTTTTAACGACGTGGCGTCTCTTTGCCTGTCTTAGCAAAAAGCGACGGTCATCTGTGAGGTTGCGGTGAATGACGTACGAATACCTTTTTGTCGTGCGGCCTGATGAGGTATCTTGCATCGCACGTTCATCGTTCTCAGCAAATAAAATTAACATTTGTTCACAGAAACGGCTTAAGGTGCTTCAGATATAAAACAGGCATAAAACAATACACGAATTGTAAAACAAACAAACAAAGAACCCGGTGAAGCACCCGGTCAATAGAGATTTTTAGTATAGGGTACGGGCGTTAGCGGAACGGAATGCAGCGGCGCAGCGGAACGCAGCGGCGCGATGCGGGAAACGAGTTTTAGTAAACAGGAACTGTCGCGCTTCGCAAACGTTCGTTAATTATGGTGGCGCCGTCTGCGAGAGAAAAGGCGAAGCACTTCGCGTGTGGCTACCTGAAATCATTCGAAACCAAGCAAATTCATCGGACAATTCGTGCGCTTCGCGAGATCCGTGTATCCGTGAGCGTTCTACATTCCGCGTATCCGTTGTTGACCTGCTTCTGTGTGCTGATTGCTGAACTGCTTCTTCGACGCCACCTGTACGTGTGCGCGAATCGTTGGCCACTTCGGTTATGTCTTGAAATGATTTGCACTTAATATTTCTGTTAACAGGTTTGCGTCGTCGCCTGGCGAAAAATGAAGGCGCTGTGTTTTCTCCGTTCCCGTCGCAATGTTGCCCTTTGAAGCGGGTCTCGCGCTCCAGATCTCGCGACAGCGGCTTGCAAGTTCCACAACGTACGTTCCATATTTTGTGGAAATAGCGCACGTATCATGATCGTACGCTAAGCACAAAAGTAAGTAGCAGTGCAGCGACGTAAGGAAATAACGTACGCTATTTCTTTACTTAGTGCTCCGTACGATTATTAAACTCTCTATTAAAACGTAGTCTACGGATCAGCGACAAACAGCGGTGGTGCCTATGTTCGAGTGGGCCGTTGTCGCTCCTTTGAGGCACCGAAGTAAACGATCAGCTGTTACTCAGTGCAGACGAAGCGCCCTTTCTAGATTTTGCCAGCATGTCGACCGCACGCCGAGTAAGGCGACAGCAGTGAGGCGTTTGAGCAGAAATGAAGAACCAACATGGTTGCTTACTTGGGGTTATATGACGTGCTGCTTCCCTAATGTTAGTTTTAAAAAACGAAATTAAACACATTACAGGCGCCCTGCTTCAGCCGCACGCCATTTCCGATTCGCAGGCAAAAAAAAAAAAAAATTACGCTTTTCCGCCGAATCGGCCGAATCGCCAGCTCCGCTAAACTCAGCCGTTTGGGTAGTTTACAAGTTTATTCCCTTCTAACAAAAAGATTATTCTAAGTTTCAATATAAAATAATTATAAAGTACAAGTTGTGTACACGACTAATAAATATTACACTCTTCAATATTACTGCGAAGCAGTATATGTCTAACCCCCCCAGTTTTCATTCCGGTGAAGCCGGTTTACTCGGCGCCACTCCGGGGCTTCTCCTCGCCACCGCTGGCCTCTGTTTCACTAGTATTTTTCCATCGCCTCCACCGATGCCTCTTTGACAAGTTGGGCATTTGGCTGATAACAGCAGTAGTTCCGTTAACAGATAATTGCGAAGAATAAACAAGCGCGGATGGGCGTAGAAACAACTGAAACCCGCTGCCGCCGCCGAACATGGAGCAGCCGCCATTCCGTTCAAATTCTACCTCGTCCAGTTGCTGCGAATCCCTTCCGCTTGAAGAGCAACTTGCCCAGTTGGAAAGCTGGTATGAGCCCATAACTTATCTTCAGGAGCTTGGAAGTCCTTCCGAACACATTTTCGCCGGCGTCTTTCACGCCTAAGCATGCGATATCACCGCTTGCCCGTTTATGCGTGCACCGTTTGGGGTGGAAGGAGGGGGGCGCGCACACGCAGCTTGGCTTCATGCCGCTACCGATTAAAGGCCGGTTGGGCTGGTTGGGAGATTTAAACGCCGAAATGACATGGCCCAATGCGCTTTGTCGGCTGTCCTCCTTAATCGAGTGGTTCGGGTCTGGGTTGATGTGTTACACAGACAGTTAACATTCCCTGTCTGTTAACAGACAGTAAGGATGAGAAACGGACAGCCACATGTTTCTACGCGAGAATAGAGCTCAAGGGCTCCAGGTTTTAAATCGTTATGAGACGGATTCACGCCGTTCGTTTGGAGGAATGAGAGCTATAATTGAAGAAGCGTCGGCCTGAACAGAAGCGCGTTAGGGCGCGAAGACAACGGAATGCTGCTGCCACCGCCATTACCGCTCCAAGTTCCAGCTCGCCGAGTAGCGGCGAATACCTCCCGGATGAACAGCAACTTGCCCGCTTGGAACACCGGCGTCAGCCAATATCACTTCAGATTAAGGACTTTCAGAGGAACATTTTCGATTGCGTCTGTTACTTTTAAGCACGCGCACATGACCGGTTGCCGCGTTATGCGTGCACGGGTTTGTAGTGGAGAATAATGGGAGGGGGGAGGGAGGTGTGCACGCGAGGCTATAGGTTTCATGCCCGTACTGATGAATGACCTGTCCGTTGTGCTGGCGCGAAGTTTAAACACTGACGTCAAACGGAGCAATGGGACCTGTCCGGTGTCGTTAGTGGTAAAGCGGATTTTGTTGGTGTGTTACATAAACTGTAAAATGCTTACGACGCGGGAGGGACACAGGCAGCTTCATGTTAGTCCACAAGAACAACGCTTGAGTCCTTCGAATGTTCATTCAGCTAATTGCCTAGATAGTATGCTCCATCCCAACTTACAAACAAATGTGTTTTGTTTCGTGCACTCCGTGTACTGCGTCCAGCTTCGCAGGTCATCCTTCTTCATTGAGTGAAATGGCACCAATTTTTATTGATAGCTTTTGTATTTCTAAAAAAAGGAAACTTGAGTCAATTGAAGATGACAGCTGGGTCAAGCCAAGTTTCAAAATCACGTATCCTCCAGGCATGGCCGCCTTCCTGGGGGGCTGAAGCCGCATTCGGCGGCTGTAATAGATATTAGCGGCAGTACTGCCCCTCTAGCGTATATTAGTATGAAACTATGGCACGGAGCAAGAATAATACAGGAGGGGAAACGAGGCTTCCTAGCCCGGCCAGATAATGTCACAAGCGCTCGTGATAGGTTAAGCTAGCGGCATCTGCCGCGGGTGAAGATCGCTATTTCACTGCGCAGACGCGGAATGAATTGTGGTCGCTCGCCTGCGCTTATAGCGATGGCCCGTTTCGCCTCTTGCTCCGTGAACAATGGTGAACACCAACATCTGAACAAGACATCTAGTGTCATGTTATAACGGTCGGTCTGTGCAATCTGCTCTAACGTCAAAAGGAGGCGCTTTTCTAACCACTGAAATAACATCTGTAGGCGGCTGCAGAGTCAACATTGCGACCGAGTCTCGAGCGTTTGCTAACACGGCGGAACAGAAGAATTTACATGTTAAAAGGAAGATAATATGCTTGGGACTAGATGAAGACAAAAATTTTGGTCTGCCTCTGCATCTGGCCCTGCCCAGTAAAACGTCAACTAAGAATATATTCGACATCATAAAGGGATTGAACGTGGGTCGCGAGTCTACGCGTCTAACGCGCTACCTGCCAGCTACTAAAGCTCGTTCCTGGAGGTAAGACAAGAGTTGACATAAAGCGTGTGTCGCCGAGGTCATATCGCGCGCCAGGTGGACGTGATGGCACGTGAGTAAAATGGGTGCACGTCTGCTATGAAGAAATTTGATTGGGTAATATGTACCGTGAAATGTTGCCAGCTTGTCTAATTCGCGCCCAGATGCGAAGAAACAAAAGCAAAGAAAAAGATGTAAGCACACCGTAACAGTGAAATAGTCTTCGATAAGTATCACCACGGGAAGGCGAACTTAATTCCGCTCATTTTATGCGCAGAAGCAACACCTGGACTACGAGGCACGCCTTAGTGGAAGGCTTCTAGTTAATTTTGACCACCTGGAGACATTTACGTGCTCCGAAATCTCGACACACGGGTGTTTTTACTTTCCTCCGCCATCCGAAAAGCGGCAGTCGCGGCTGGAAATCCAACACAAGTCCTTGGGCTCAGCACCATAACGCCTTAGCGACTGAGCCATCGCAGCGGGTCCGGAAGCTGTAATGCTTTCGCATTGAAATGTACAAAAAAATGCCCCCAGTATTTTGACAACAAATTAAAAAAAAAATAACTGGTTAAAATGCGATTTGGGATACCGGTGAGATAAAAGCGAACACTAAAACAAAACACATCGGCTCGAGCTATTCTAAGCAGAACTAAACAAAAACTGAAATATGAATAGGACTATCGTCGTGGGAGGAGGACAGGGAAGGAGGAGAGCATGACAGGCGGGAAACATTCGGCTTCCAGAAGCCCTATGATTAAAGGCTAGCATAGAGGAAGTAACTTCAAGGCTATCGAGGGTACGAAAAGTAGATTAGAATGCTGGTGGACGAAAAGCAGAGAGGGGAATATTGCCTGGGACAGTCACCACCTGTAACAGAAAAAAAAGTATTTTGTGCCTAATGAGCTTTCTGAGCCTGCCCTAAGCAGCACTAGTATTAAACCAAGAGTATAAAACATAGGTGTATTAGTCCTTTTCGGTAATATGACATGTCATCACCCCGCTACAAATGGGAAACCAATAGCAATCAGGAATCATCATCAGGGGGCAGGGATAGAGAGGAGAGGGAGTCGCGTTGCAGTGGTGGCAGAAGCATGTCGTCTTTCGACATTTGCAGTGAAACAAGCAGACAGAGAATT
Source organism: Haemaphysalis longicornis (assembly GCF_048455015.1). Lineage (NCBI taxonomy): Eukaryota > Metazoa > Arthropoda > Arachnida > Ixodida > Ixodidae > Haemaphysalis > Haemaphysalis longicornis. Next base: position 201,018,808 of record NW_027526203.1, read on the forward strand.
GTTTAATACCCGGTTATCGTACCGGGGAACGTAGGGGATATTTGGCGGGTACATCGAATTTAACAGAGGACGAGTGAACTAGCCGCGCACGTACTTTTTCGCGCTAAATAGAAATGGGAGCGATCCCTGCGTGTGGGCGCTACGGAATATATGATGCAATCCTGTCACGCGCTTCCACTTTTACGAATGTCAGCTATTTGTTACGCACAGCGACTGCTCGCACGCCTGCAACGCTCTGCTGTAAGCAACAAAATGGCATGGTCAACGTGGCAAACATTTTTAAGAACTTAGCAGGGAATGAAGAGTAGTATATTGTACTAGTGGAAAGAAAGAAATCAAGGCTTTTTCCTAAGAGAAAGATGGTTAAAACGCGAAGCTTTCTCTAATGCAACCTGACTCAAAGTCAAAGTCCAAAATACAAACTGTTTCGACCTTGCTGGAAATGCGCAATCGGGACGGACGTCGGCTTTTTGATGGGTGCGAAAAGCAAAAACGTGTTTGTGTACGAGATTTCGGCGCACGGTAAGGATCCCCAGGTGGTCAAAATTAATCCGGAGCCCTCCACTACGCCGCGCCTCATCGCCTGCGTTGCGTCGGCGCGTTAAACCCTACAATCAATCAATGAATCGATCAAGATTTAAGGTATGTACGGGCTCATCACTATCTGGTGTCTCGTTGGCTGGGTAGGCACGTTCTATCAGATTAGTGTTAGACTGAGTGCTAAGCGTATACGCCAAAATTATGATTAGAGTGCGGAATGTTTTCCAAGTCTGTAGAAAAATAAATCCCTTTAGTTGCACATAACTCTCAATTGATATGCTATAAAATTATTTATGCCCCTGCCAGGCGTCAGAAGTATTAGTTTCAGGGTAGTTGCACACAATTTCTTCTGTTAAGAAATGATTTCAAGTTCTTATTTTTCAAGTCAATGGTTAGTTAAGCCATCTCTGCAAGAACGTTTGGTATTTAGTTCTTTTTATTTTCAGCCTGATATTCTTATATTTTTTCAGTTATAATTAAAGAAACACTTTACTTCGAAGTTTCAAAGCCATGAAAGAAATTTTAAGTTCATTTATTATAACTGTCACGTATTTAAATAATTAAAAGATATCGGTATTTCACAGAAAAGAAACATTTGTAAACCAAATTTTCTCCGAAAAATGGGCCGCTAAATTTAAGAGCAGAATTCTGCGTGGGCAGAAATGTCTTCGTCTGCTGTTTTTTTTTTCACTTTTATTTGTTCCAAGGTGGCTATCCTGGTGCTTAAATAGCTATTCTGAAATGATTCTCTGTTTTTTTTTAATATTAGCGATATTGGTCGCGAACACACATTTTGCGTTAACTAAGAACATATTGCGGTGGCTATAAGCTGCAACCGAACAGAAAACAAATTTGAGGGATGATCAAATTATATAATTCGGAGACAGAGAACGGGCCCACGGTTGGAAGTCTATATTAGCGGCTTTCCAATCTCTAGTGGGCACTAAATGTGTGATGCGTACATCAAAGGCAAAGATGATGATGATAAGTGCGCGCCTCCACTACCGCTAGAGTGACGATTATTATAATACGCATAGTAACACGACCTCCGATGTAATCGCACTGGGTTTTCCTGCTGCATGGACACCCACATCATCTGAGTGGGAGGAACGTTTTCAGTACGCTTGGCTTAAAAAACTGAAATCAGAGGCCACAACGACGTAGAGAATTTTTAATGACACCTTCATCTTGAATAACAGACATATAATACCACTTGATACGCAATATATATATATACAACATTCACAGTGGCCACAGCTGCAAATGCAAAAGCTGGGACCAAACTTTTGCCTCCGGATTTCTCAAAACGGCCTGAAGCTCCAATTCTAGATGATATGAAAGTTTACAGTGATTTAAAAAAAAAGAACACGAAGGATGGTCAGGACCTCTCTAAATGCCACTTGCTGCCTTTTTATGATGTTGGTGCAGAAACGCGGCAGAAGGACCCCGTGCGTGGCTTCCCCCACAACTCCCAGTTTGAAGACATGAATGCGGTTTCCAAAGATTAGCATGTGTGATTGTGTTGACAAAATTACTATTATCATCATATAATCACATCTATGCCGGAAATTACTGACAGACGCAAGAGCTGTGCATGAGGTGTGGTTGAAGGCCAACAAAAAAGAATTCTCAGGCTTTGATAATAGCATACGACTGTGTCGGGCGTACGTCGCATGGAAAATATGAAAATGGCCATAACGTATAGAGGAAACAGTAATTAGTTTGAAAATTGCGCTTCAGGAACATTTGGAATGCAAGCAAGTAAACCGCGCACTCATTCACCTCTGCTAAGTGCACTGAGGATTTTAATTTCGGATATGAAATCGCAGTCGCGTCTAGTTTATGATCTCACGTGAATATTGACTGTGATGCGTTAATAAACGGGTAGGCTGCCCTGATAATGAGCAAATGAACTCCGGAATTCCCGTGCTACTTTAAAACTATGAGTCCAATTACTTGAGAAGGAATGACATTCTTTTGCCACAGAAGATGTACCCCTCCGGCTTGAAAGTACTTTTATAGCCTGGATTCAACACTAACGCACCCCCCCCCCCCCCCGAAGATACATTAAAAATGTTGTAGATGGTGATAGTAGCGATGTCGTAACCGATCTTGGAAGCGCTATTTTTCCAAAATGCACACAGCTGGTAATAATGAGCTACCTGGCGCCTAACCAATATTGTGAAAACTTGTGCAATGTGGGAAATCATGGCTTCCCACGCTGTTTGCCGTGCGACCGGGCTTTCATATTTATACAACTCTTAAAAAACACTTTTTAACATATGAACTGGGACGTATGAGGTATTTTAAGATCTATATATTTCATACACTATTTATATGTATATTTATATACATGCATACATGTGTCTGGTGCGAAATAACTTATTGCCTAGATATTTCATACGAAGGCAACGTGATCCTATAAGCGCGCTATTTTGGTCTTCAGTTCCTATACATGACAGTGCACTAGAGTTAGAGCACAACTTCATTTTGACAGCACATACTGCATGACCAGAAGTCGCCAAGACTTGACAAGAAAGTTGGCACAACCGATTCAGGTAATATGGTTGCTGAGCCACACGCCATAGGAATGCAACATTAAAAATGCAATACACTGTGCTAACAACCCTTATTTGGCGAAGTCTCTCAGTATATTATGGATATTATTTGTCTTAATACAATACGCCACTCTCTCACAGGAACACGTACACGCAGTCACTGAAACACATACTGTTGCATACAGTGCAAAATTAAGCTTATCAATAGTTCAGTATTCATATGCATAAATGAAACCAATCGTATGTAGCGGCCAAAGCGACATTTGAAACAATGATGCTCATATGAAGAAATCAAGTGTGGTGCCTGTAAATAACAATATTCCTGCTTAATTAAGTGGGATTTCAAACAAAAAAATATTATAGCGTGAAAAATTGGTATATGTAACATTAATGCTATTCTGCGTATATACTTTGCAACTACACATCCGAAGAACTTATAATTGACGCAATGAACCAAATTCGACGCATGATGACAACCCGAATACGATTTCACTCAGAAATCCTGTCTGCAGAATGCTGTACAATAATCCCTCTGCATGATGATACAGCGAAGATAAATTTTTGCATGATCACATGGTGAGTTGTCCTGCTTTTAAGTTGCTCGGTCAGTCGTAGCGATTTGTCCTTGAAGCAATCCGCGGCGGATCAGAACTTCAAAGGGGTCTCACACACTAAGCACGTTGCCGCTCTTCATCTAGTGAAACTGCCTTGAGGCTGCGATTCGTAATAAACACCAAATGCCCACAAAGTGATAAAAATAAAGGATGCTTTGAGATAATGGTGTTGCTGGAATCTTTGTCACTCGTCTTAAAACTTTTGCAAACTCTGTCTGAAATATGGCTTTTGTTCGCAAGGCGGAGAATTGCTGCGGCTGCTTCTCGGTGCATACATAAGACATTGCAATCTCACCTTCCGTCAAATGCAAACAATTATTAGCTGTGGGAAATTACTCCGAACTTTTTTTTATTCCTAATCCCAAAGCTGCATCTTTATCACTTCAATTTGGTATAATTTATAAGCACAGGGTATTCAAGAAGTCACACAGTAATTGATCTACGGCACTTGCTTTTCCAAGTTATCTTCTTATAAGTACTTTCATGACTTCTCAAGTAACTACCGTTAAATTATGACGTGCCTGTAAGGTTTAGGGGAAAATTTGAGGCCACATTTCCTGACATCGCACTACGGAACATTCCTGGTGGTGGAAACTTTGCTTTTTACTTCTAAAAGAGTGAGCTGCACGTATTTTTCTGTTCATGTCAGTATCTGAGAACTTGTGCCGAAATCTTCAAAATGTTCACCATGCAGTTGGTGACACTTCTCAGCGACGGTAATTAAACGCACGGGCATCGGTGGGGCACGGGGATTGAATCGCTCGCGCTGTCGTCCGCACAAGGCAAAAAAAGTGCTAGCTAAATCGCTTCACAATTGATCGGGCTTATCAAAGCGAATGAGAGCGTACACTACACGTAACGTCGTATGAAGTGTAGATGTGAGGACCAGTTCGGTGAATTTCACTTCGTAGACACACCACCGCGAGGCGTTGGAAGAGCCATGTCATAGGACGGCTGGTGGCAACAGACTATGAAACAATGCTGCGTTGAAGACAGAGGGCTGTTTTTCTGCGAAAGCGGCCCGGTTCTAGAGGCGGCACTTGGACTCCGAGAGCACGTGGTGCTGTGAGGAGGCCAGGATGACACAGATGTTGTCGCGGACAGTGCGCTCGGAGTGCAGGGAGTCCGCGGTTCCCTCTTTCTTCGCGGCTGCCTCCACCCGCCGAGCAGCGGGTGCCAAAAGAAGCTTCTCAAGCGACGCAACGGGCGCCTCGCACAGCAGGTACAGCAGGTAGGCCAACAGGAACGACATCGTCAGACATCCGAAGAAGTCCTTCACCTGCGCCCGACCCGGGACAGCGAGCGATTAGACGTCATCCCATTATGAAACTGCCGCCCCTAGCCACATGTGATACAACGATGTCCAGCACTGAGTCGGGGGAAACCATCTACTACGTTAAGGCGCACCAAAGTGCTTCGGTGGTTAAGCCCAAAGTAATCAAAACACTACGGTGGATCACGAGTGCTTGTACAAATTCGATGTTTTTCAATTTTAGCGCGTTCAACGCGCCGACGCTACACCTGGGCTGTGAGGGACTCCGAAATAATTTCTACATTTGTACCTTTAACGTGCGCTGAAATCTCGACACCCGGGCGTTTTCGTTTTTTGCCTCAACCTGAAAGCGCCCACTGAAGCCGGGAACGAACCGTGTTCTTACGAGGGTTGGTAACATACGAGTGTAATAAAGAAAATGATAGCGGACCTTGACTTGAGGGAGGCGCGGAGGGCATACATTGTGAAAGTGATCAGTCTGGCGGAGCAGGTATGAACCAAGCAAGACGGAATTCACAGTAAGGTGTGCAAGCATTTAGTCATTCTAGTCCCTTACCGCGCCTTAGTATGGGCCATGTGTCCATGCAGAGTAATTCGTTTTTTTTTTTTCAACCAGGCCGATTTCGCGCAGTTTTGTTTCCTCGATAGTAGACAATCCGCCAAATCTGTATCAATCCGGCTGGCTTTGGCCAACCTCTGGCCAATGCATGGCATAGGTATGCGCCATGGATGGTCTTTTTTTTTGCACAAGCTGAAACTTCAGATATAACTGGCTACCTGCTCTGCTTCTCGAGTTTATGGTTATGGGTTGACGCAAACTGTACGAACCATGATAAACTATTCTTCCGCATACTCAAATTTACAATGACGTAAGACTTTACTCTAAAACCCAAAAATTTCATGCGTCTCAGCAAAGGAGTTGTAAGCCAGTTCTTATGGTCTACTGTATACCCTAAGCTGTGAGACGTATGTTCCATAATTAGCAAATCGGGGCTAGAAGTGTCTGCGCTCACGCCTGTACGCACAAGAATGTCGAGATCTATTAGGCACTGCTAAAGGACTTGTATCGCTAAAACAACATAAAACGATGTGTTTAACTAGCATCTTAGGCAGGAACTCCTGGGCCATGAAATTCTTGTTCAAGAATTGTTTTTTACAAAAAACTTCTGACGACTTTTTAGTTCCAATTTTCAATAATACTCATTCAAAGTGCTTGGAGCCTTAAGCGTTGCAAGCATATTGCACGTTCAAATTACTTCAAAATAATTAATATCAACGGACGTTCACGTGCCTCTACACAGGCCGTACTTTACACGCTGCTCTACACCAATTACAACACTGTCCCAGCAGCGCTTTCTACCACTGTGCATATGTGTATGACACGCTGGCCTGGAAAGCACCTGGGAGTAATGATTGGTCAACACATTAAGCTTGTGTAGGGAGCGGCGCCAGTTCAGTGCCCAGCAGCAGCGGCCGTTGGACCGAGGCTGTGACAGTGTAGCCCTATCGCTGTCAGGGTACAACCAGTGGTTGAAGAACTCTTGTATGCCATAGTCATTTGCTTAATTATGTTGCAATTTGTCTTTTTTCCCTTTCAATGCTGTGTATCCAGTGAATACAGTCGAAAAACAGAACTATCGTGTACAGGACGTTAGGTGCACGTTAGCAAAGCCCCCGTTGTCTGATATACTTTACAACTTCCTTATGTGGTGGGTCTTCTATGGCAGGCATTCACCTAGTACTTTTGGAGCGGCATATTGAAATGACTCCATAAAAATACTGCTCCCCCGCTTTTCTGATGGAGGCGAAAAACAAAAACGCCCGTGTGTACGAGATTTCGGCGCCCGTTAAAGATCCCCAGGTGGTCAAAATTAATCCGTAGCCCTCCACTACGGCGCGCCTCATCGCCTGCGTTGCGTCGGCCTATGAGACCCTACAATCAATCAATCAGAATACTGCTCCCAACAAATGAGTCGGGATAATTGTACGGAGCGATATGAATCTCCGAGATACAGCAAATAAATAAATAAATAAATAAATAAATAAATAAATAAATAAATAAATAAATAAATAAATAAACTATGAGAATCAACGAGAAAGAGCCTCGTCTGGCAGGCTTGAAGGGCATACCAGATTGAAGTGCTGCAGCGAGAGTCGTTCTCGCAGGATGCCAGCGCGGATGAGGTAGAGCGGCGAGTGTATGAGGTAGGCGCCGTATGAGAGCCGGCTGAGGGGAATCAGAGGCTTCCACGACAGTAGCCTATTTGCGAAACCTGCGGCGATGTACATACCAGCCATGCATACATACATATCGGTAAATGTTTTGCGCCCCAATCTGAATTCGGTAGATTCCGCTCACCCCTACCATGACGTTCAGCTTGAACCTTGAATGCTGAAAACAGCAGTCATCTTTTCCAGCTTACTATCTCGGTCTGTAAAAGTTCACAAGCTAGCTAACTGCACGGGGGAGATAATATGCGAAATTAAAAGATACATTGAAGGCTGTTATGATTGTAGCTGTAGCGCGGCTCATTAAGCCGCCCAGATCACAGCATCGCTATGGTCGCCCAATAAATTAACCCCAGTTTAGTCCGAAAATTCCCAGACATTTCGGCCTATTTCACTTAAAAAAGTGTCTCAACTTTTACACAGTGACACGCCTGTTTTTTATGGAATATGTTGAGGGATACTTCTCAATACAATCAATAAAAATGCAAACATTTCACCATACGACAACGCACGATGTTTCTTTGTTCGGTAAACAGCAGAAGAGTGAGTTTATACATGCCTCTGTGATTATTTTAAGGCTGTGAAAAGGTATTTGATTATGTTATAACGTGGAATATGAAACAAAAAGGTAATCTCAGTAGGAGCCTTCCATACCTGCAATAAATGCTTCACCTTACACCTGGCTTGTTGTTCTCTAATATTGCAATAAAACCCGGATTATATTCCAAAATAAGTTCAGCGAGTACCGACAGGAGTCTCGTCACTTCTCGAAGGTAAGATATAGGCAATTTGTCTACTGGTAACACACAACTCTATGCAAATGGCCGGGTGTTTTGTTTACACCTCAAGCAATAAGTGGAAATCCAGCTTCCGTCACTGAAGGAATAATCAGACAGAATCCACCACCACTGTTTGACCAGCCAAATTCACAAACTTTTCAATAGTATGTGTTGTTTTTGGTTGGCTGCCACATTCACCAACACTAATAGAATAAGGGAAGTGATATCATAAAATGGAAGGCGAGGTAAACATCCACCATGTTACAAAGGGTTCTTAGTAAAGAACAGTTCAGAGAATCTCGCCTTGATCTTATACGGTTAAGGCGAGGTTCACCAAACGGTTCTACGGAATAAAAACTATTTTTGTTTTGTATGAGCGTTCTCGCTTCAGTGGACAGGAAATTCTCATCCGACAGCCTGAGAACCCGTGGGCAATGAGTCCGGCCTAGTATACTTTATACTTGGAGTTAAGAAACTCTTAGGTATAGATTTCTGGCACAAGGAGACCTTCAGTTTATAACACTTTGGTGCTCAATCTCTAAGCACAAACCATACAAATTTGCGAACAAGCCAGCCATACGTGTGAAAGGAACAATTTTTGTCCCCGTCGTTGCAGCTTTAGTATTCCAATAGGTCTTGTACAACACAAACCACCTGTCTGTTCACTTGTTGCCTTAGTGCGCTTCTTTCTAGCGCCATACATACACGCACAGCGCAACGGCAGGCTCACATCAGTCGAAAGCGGAGTGAAGCTCACCTCCTCGGCCAGAGGCGCAGGCAAAGCTGACCCAAGAAAGGGACAGCGCCCATGCCACCTTGCTGAATCCAGCGTATAGGACGGCGTCGGCTCCCACCCAGGAATCGCCGCGAATCCACTTGAAGGGTCCGAAGACCACCAGCAGCGCCAGCAGCGTGGACAGCGCCCAAAGTGCGGTCCGCAACCAGCGCGGAAGCTTCAGGCCGGCGTGAGCGCTCACAGCGTAGCCCAGCATGATGCCCACCGCGTACGAGGTGATGTGCACGTACGGCCGGTAGTAGATGAACTTCATCATGTCCAGAGTCTTACTGCCCGCGAGAGGAATACACAGGGACAAATCAAACTGCGCGCACACGCTTCGAGGAACCGCGTGGACACGGACCCCTACAATTGATTAACTCGTTGACTAATCATAGGTGGCTGATTGGGACAGCGTAAGTAAATGAAAAAAGATGGCGCCCAGCGTTGCTGAAGAAATGAAAGGCATTCGTTGGCCAAATGATTTGGCTGAAGCATACCTTTGAGGGATCGTTAATTTGCCTCAATTCAAAGTGCCTTGGTCTGTGTGGTATGAACAGAAGTAATGTTTCGTGCACCCCTTCTCTACACGACTCAAGTTCGAATTGGGTTATACACGCGGTAGCTACACAGCTACAACTGCGTCATTAGGCACGTTGTGGTGGATAGTTACGGAATTTTTTATCTCTTTGAGATCTTCAAATTGTGCCGAGGCCTCGGCACGTGGACGTGTTTTATTTTACCCTATATTATAAAAATGGCCGCAGTGGTCAGCAACTGACCACGTGACCTCTGACCCAGTAGCAAACGGCTTAGCCCCTGAGCCACCACGGCTAATCACTACTCAACATGACCATGTCTAGAGAACGTTAACGTTGACCGCGAAAGAAAACGCCATGTACGAACTCCGATCAAATGAATTTCTAAATTAATACGGATGATGAAATTTTGCATGCTTAGTGTATTATAGTGGCTGCAAAGCGTGATGTAATTATTTAGGGCAATTGCATTAGAACCTGAATTACCATATGTTCATGTGGCTGCGAGGATACCCGACGGTTGCAGTGCCACTCCTGGGTTAATGGTGCCCGGAAATTCATCCCCACTGGCAAGCATACTATATACATCTCGTCCCTCCAAAATTACGAACTTAGTTTTGAGACGGAGATTCCTGAGCCTAGATTTTTCGGTTTTATTTTAACTTGATTTCTCTAGACTTTAACTGTATTTATCGGTTTCACGTATAACTAAAGGATGATCGCTTCTTTCACCTTCCTTACGCACGTGTCTTATGCCCCAAACGTGCCCATGGTTTTTGCGATGAAAAAATTCACCTGAGTCCATCACCCCATCGATGCTAATAAGTAGAATAATTTGTTAGGGCTGTTTCCTTATTCTCTCCTTCGTAGGAATTTTGGTACCGGAAATCTTTCCGCTACCACACGGTCGTCATGGGCTTAATTAAGATTTAAAAAATAACGCCAAGTCGATTTACAAACAAGTAGCCGGGGTTCGCCATGATAAGCTGCTTGATAAGCTTGATAAGATTCGTGAACAGCGTGGTATCAATGACCCGATCCTTTGCCAATGGTAAGAAGTACACAATGTTCACAGTAAATGTGCCACTAGCTCTATTTCTTCCCGACCCTCAAGTTGGTACTTTCAGCCTAGGCTCACTGTTCCCAATTTAGTTTGCAGGAAAAATAAAGCATACGAGTTTGCGGCAACTAAGATACAAGTTTGTTTGGGAGTTTTCGAGTTTCATACCAGTTTGTTCGCGGGAACTAAAGAACTGCTTTGATTTGCGTTAAGAGGAAAACACTTTATAACGATCCACCACAAAGCAAACCACCATTATGTAGCTGAGCAGAACGGCCATGTGCAAGAATGGCCATCCACAATCCCCTCATATATGATTGTAAAACTGCTCACTCTAGCTCTGGCTGGCCGTACAATGGTAGTGGTTGATAGGAGTTTATGTAAGCAAGGATGCTGACAGCCGTCGACGTGGCCATCACCAGAGCACCCGCCAGGACGAGGCCGATCCTTGGATGGCTGCGAAAGAAATGCACAATAGAGATGTGCTCTTTGTGTAGAACTGAAATCACACTATCTGGTAATGCTTTATTTACCTCAGCATGATGACAGGAATGATCCAGATGAACATGTAGATTTGCCAGTCGACGCTTACGTACCAACTGTGCTGGAGACACTGCGCAGCCAACATGCAAAATGTTACGGCCCAAAATAGCATGACTCGACAATCCTTCAGAAAAAAAGACAAGAAAGGGAAAGGGTATAAATGTTGTACGGTAAGAAAGTATTTAGTACTTTTTGATCGGTCACGAGTAGAATAAGGCGAAAAGTTCATTGACTCAGTGGAATTTCTTACCTGGGACTTCCTCAAAGCCAGCGCCTATGAGACGTAGCAGCTTGAAAGATGGCAAAATATAAGCCTCTACTGACCTTTTCTTATGTTGATACGTATTTAACTGATCCCATTCATGTCCACCACCCAATGCACAGCATCAAAGCACTTCGGCTCTACTTTGGGTGTCGGTTATGTTATAAAAATATCTGGATATCATTCCGAAGATTCCCCAAATGATGCAAAGCTTGTATTCGTTAAATCACTAAAAGAATACTGCGAGCGATCATTTATTTGTGTCTTTTTAAACAAAGTGAGTTTGCAGACATCAGTAGCGTTACTTCTTTACAGTACGTCTCACTGAAGACCGCTGTTCTGAATCACCGTATCCATAGGTGAACGTCGGCGTTAGTCACCACGCAATAGCCCCACGCGACACACGCGATGTTTTCTAGATGCCGCTGGAGACATTTCGAAAGTACGCAGCGTATAGGTCCCCTGCAACACTGTCGATAAATTATTTAATTCTCTCCTTCGTGCTTCGAACGCCGTCGAAAGCTGTCGTTATCGCGGGCACACAGCTGCACCGCGTGGTCTCCTCGGTGCATCAGATACCTTGTCACACTTTAACATAATACTTCAACAGAATCAACAGCTGGGCTAGTTGGTATCCATCCATCCTAAACAGTGCTTGACCACACGACAACGAGGAAGAGGGGACACAAGACGGCGCTGACTCTCAACTAAACTTTATTCGTAAGAAAACACACCTATATACAATCATACACCACTCGTGTCTCAAAACGTCATCCCTACACAGCGGTGCGCCAACAATGGTATCGTAGCCCACTACCCCCCCCCCCAAAAAAAAAACACAACAACCTAAGGCATCGTCTTTGACAGGAAAGCAAATCCCTTATCGTTCAGTGTCACCGAAGCAAGGATAATTCACTACCCTTCCCTTTTTATATGAAACGCTTCCGCCAACTCTGTTGTCAACTCATCCTTATGGCGCGAAAGAATACACGTGTCCTTATACAATGGGTTGCATTTTTCTTGACTGTTTTCCCCGTGAGCCTTCTTTGGCGCCATAACGATGAATTGACAAGAGAGTTGGCGGAAGCGTTTCATGTGAGAAAAAGTGAAGGGAAGTGCATTAGCCATTCTTCTGTGAAACTGTACGAGAAGAAATTTGCTTTCCTGTCAAAGACGATGCCGTAGGTTGTGTTTTTGGGGGGAGTGGGCTACGATAAGATTGTTGGCGCAGCGGTGTGTAGTGATGGCGTTTTGAGACACGTGTGGTGTATGATTGTATATATGTGTGTTTTCTTCCGAATAAAGATTTAGCTGAGAGTCAGCGCCGTCTTGTGCCCCTTTTCCTCGTTGTCCTGTTGCCAAGCGCTGTTTAGGAAGGTAAGATAATACTGTGGTCCAGCTTCACCACAATGTCCTCTGTTGAATATTACATGCAGCCAAGAATGGAATTTTGGTGAATGAGAATTTCGAGCACGAGATTTGACCCGAAAGTTTGGTCTGATTCAAGCAAGACATTTGGCTGGGCACAGTGTAATGACGGTAATCACATTTTTTGTCAAATTTCATCCACGTTGCTGTCATTTGCAGTCTCTTTGTTGGAGGAATGGATTACTCCTTCAGGTGCATTGTGGTAAGATTAAACCACGGGATTTTCATAGAGTGATCGTTTATGCTTTGTTTTAGTTCGATCTTCATTACAATGGCTGTAAAATACGTTTATGCTGTACGATAAGGAGCCCGGCCAATAGCCCCGGTATGACTTGAGTGATGTCATTCAAGTTCGCAAACAAGGCCCAGAGCAAGAAAGAGAAAAAAACAGGAATTCTGAAAGTTATGTTATGCGAGTGAGCTGTAATATTTGTTTGAAATCATTTATGCTCGTCTGAGTACATGTTGAATGCGCTGTAAAAGCATTTGCGGTTTGGGAAAATGCCGGAAATAGCGCTGCAAAAGGCATTCGAGAATCTCGCCTGACGGCATTATATTTGCAGCTTCCACACGCTTTTGAGTAGTGTTAATACGGGGAATTAGAAACAACATTTCGTATTTTAGTCATACGCGGACGAATTCTTGGAATCTTCGAGAAACCAGAAATGAACGTCGCTGTCAATGTGCGAGTGAACGTGCTTTAAATGGCTGCGTTAATTTAACTTCACGTGGGTGTATATTACGGCGGTCATATGTGACGTCGTTTTTTTTTTCAGTGTAGTAACATTCGAGCAAGAGGTACAGCGGTTTTCTTCATCCTTGCGGTTCCCATTGTATTCTATGCGCTCAGTTCGGCTTTAAGAGAACAAATCCAGAAACTCGGTGCCAAAAGAGCACCAAGGATTCTCTAAGATTTGCTTCGCGCCTAAAAACTGTGGCTAGCGCATATCCGCTTAAATCAGTTATGTAAATGGGTTCGCTGCTAAAGCTCTTGCGAGTATTTTTTTTTAATTATCCAAGCTAAATGAACGTTTGTTCTTTTAAACGTTTCCACATCCTTCTTCATGACTTAAGTCTGGCTTCATGTTCAACCCCTGATGTGATTGAACTGCCTCTTGTAACTACATCGAAATTCGTTCTGATGCATGAAGCTTTCCCAGAACCTGAACACTAGGCTACAAGGCGATTCTTATACTGTCAAAAACGGTCGATGCACGGGAAGTAAAGCAACCAAAGCACTAGACTACACGTAAAATCTTCTACTGTCAGGAGCAATTGATGAACGTGAGGTAAAGTATTCCCTTTACACCCCTTGCACCTTAAAGTGCTTCTCTTTGAGACGGTGGGGATGGGTGTGGGGGCTCTGCATACCTCTGTCTACTTACACGGAGTTTTATCGGAAAGATGATGTCTCGCCTGAAGTGGTTTTGTTCTCTAACAACTTGCCTTGGACTGCCTTACATGAAACGCTTTCTACGTAAAAATTCCAGCATCAAACCTAGTCGTCACTGGCACGATGAGAGGACACTTTTAGGCCGTAGTACCCTCAAAGAAAGTGAGGTCCACACTCCGGCGGTAAAAAAATGTTGCGAGTTCAGACAGGTGCAACCTTTCCTTGGAGCTGTAAAAATTTGCAGAATGTTCGTAATTATCCTCGACAATATAATTTTTATAACATAATTGAGATGAGAACGTGGCTTCCCAGCTTCAATTCTTTTTTCTCTTGCAGGGTTTGTTCCTAGGGGTACAAGAAGGAATACGAGAAAAGTGCATGTCACATGAAAAAGGCAAGAAAGATTCAAAGATATCGTCTGTTTTATCTTTCTAAATACAGGCGCACAAATCTCACGACTTCACGTACAATGACAAATGTGATTACATAGCACTGCCTGAAATGACAGAACACTCTCGTAGAATGTTGTGCTCTTTCTCTCTGATCCCCACAAAATTTTTCTTTTTACTGGCGACATGGAAACAGAATAGAACGAAACCGAAACAACGACTGCTTGACCAAAGCCGATTCAATCAAGAAGGTGGACGTTGGGCAGCAAGCCCTGCTCCTCTGTGTTTCTAGCTTGGCGTTTTCTGCCCATTTGGAAAGTCTTTCCGTAACATATTTTGGATCTTGTCTGTATAAAGTTATGGCTCCGTGACTTCTGTGACGAAACGTTATAAGACTGGCGAACCAGAAGTTACGTCCTGCAACCTCAAGAGCTCACTAATTTCTTGTGTCGACGCAAAGTATAATAGTCACACGGCATTACGGTATTTTTTACCATTTAAGTCGGCGCAATGCAACCACAGCAATGTCATGTATGACACCCAGATGTGACAAACAGGTGTTTAGACACATAAGGCGTTCCAAAGTATCTCGAGCTTAAATGGTAAATCAAAAACCCTTCGTTAATAGAAGGCTCTGTTTTGACTGTTACATTTCCTTTGGAGCCTAACACGTCAATGTGGCATGCCGTTTTGCTACACTCTACCATGCGAAACTCATTGTGGGGTGATGGGGCGGAATACAATACATAGTGTATCAATTTTTATTTTGAATAATGACGACGCCGGTTATTAGCTTACGGGCACTGGGTCAATGCGGATAAGAATACCAGATCGGAAATGTCAAAGTGTAGCAGAAATAAGGATGAGTACTACGGTAGGGTACCCCATTTCTGTAAGAATATTCTGGGCTTTTTTTTAATTCTAATGTATTGATAGCAGTGAAAATAATTTGCCTAATGTTAGTAGTTTATCGTGTAATGATATCTTTTGGCGGAAGTTCATGTTCTCGACGGCTGATCGGAGTTAGAGAATATAAATAGCATTCAAAAAGGATGGAACGATTAGTTTTAAGGTGTGTTTGCCCTTGGAAATACCAATATGTAGTGATAATGAACTTCCTGGCCATATCATAGTTTCTACGACTTAAAAGCCACTATATTTGCAGGATCATAATTTATGTGCCTTTGGTTAAACTAAGTGCATTAGTCATCAGTTTGAGTTTGCTTCATCATGTCCTGTTCCCTCCACTCTTCGCACCACGACCATCCGAGATACTCGGGAAGTTGTCGCCCGAATCGCTAGGAATGAGTGAGAATGATAAAGATGAGCGTCTCAGTGAAACACATTTTAATTGCAGATTCGAGGGCGAACCGAGGAATGTGTCAATAAAACGACACGAAATGCACGACATTTGCCGAGGGGGAAACCCCGCGGTATTTTCAACCCAGCGCGTCTTAACACCGAGCCAATTCAAGAGCAGGCCTTAGCATGCATGGTATAGGGCTACAAGGGCTCAATTCTCTAGACGGGCGTCGTTGTGAGGCGACGCGGCAGTGGCATGCAAATGGATGTATTGTTTGGGTTGGACCGTCGCTTGGACGGGCGGAAAAAGGGTGGAAATCCCAGTGAGGAGCACTGCAATTAGGGCGCAAAGCGATGCGCACTGCCCCGTGTAGTTTTGCTCGCCGCTTTGCGCCTTGTTACAGTGCTCCTCCCTGGAATTTTCACCATTTTCCCGCTCCTCCAACCACGCCCACACCGAAAAATATATGCATTTGCATGCCACTACCGCGTCGCTTCGAAACAATGCCCGTCTCTTAAAGAATTCGGCCCCAGGTCTATAAGTATGGCTGCTGCTTTTGAAAATGCAGGATGTTCCAAAGTTGCAGAGTAACAAAGCGTGCTTGCCATGTCGAGGAGGTCGCTCCAGTTGTTGATGTGGATAAGCGTCCTCCACCAATTGCGCGTGCAGGTGGCGAAGATGGAGGGATGGTGCTCTTTGGCCAGTGGCCCGTCCACGACCAGCGGAATCAGCAGCCACACTCCGACGAGGAACATGAGGGGCGCTGTCAACCTGCGATGAGCCTCGCCTCGTTCAGCGACTTCGGCGGTGCGCTCAAATTCGCTGTCCCCACTTGTAAAGACTAAACCGATTTGAAGGACTGAATGCACTAAATAAACATACCGCTACTATGTGTCTACAGCCCTGGTGATGTAAGCAGTGGACGTAAACTGAACGAATTAGAAAAGTAATATTGAGTAGGGTCATGAAGACGAAACAGAACTGGTTTCAATTCCCAAGAGCGAGCCTTTTGTTAACTCGCTTAACCCAATTCGAGCCCGAAGACCTTCGTAACAGAAAAGACAACATATATTTAAAAACTCTCAAATTTTCTCCTACACGACGCCAGTAGTTACAAATAGGGATACTAAAACAAAGTTTTAAAACGAAAACTAGAGGCACCGCTGCCTTCGCACAGTCATGTTTCTTGGTGGTGGATTTGATTGGCTGCCGCCAACTGCACAAAGAAATTGTTCTAAAGCAGTAAGGACCGGGAGAAAATGTGGCTGGTGAATATACACTGCTTCAACTGATATATGTTCGTATCGTCTACATTAATTTTTTAAAGTTCGTGTTAAAATTGGCTTTATTCTGGGGCTAAGCAGTCGTTTCAGTGCACAAAATTTTGTGCTGATGGACCCTTGAAGATAACAATATTCACATGAAAGAGAAGTGAATATCCAGAAAAAAATCATAAAACAAAACGGTGCCAGAAGCAGCCTTGCACAAAAAAGCAACTTGTAGCACGAAATGAACACAAAAGTGTCAATGTGCCTCGCCGGGCATATCCTGAAAACAAGTTTTCATAAATAAGCTCCTTTGTGCTAAAAGTACATCAAAAACAACTTCATACGGCGAGAGTGTGTTATTGTAAGCAAGAAGTGAAATTAAATTAAGTTTATACACATGTGAAGGGCCACCGCGTCGAGCATACAACAGCCGAAAGCGTTACTTGGGAATTAGCAATTATAATCATTTGCAGAGTCGCTCACATCAACGAATGTCGAAAATAGGAGTTTACTTTAGCGGGAGCTTTTTTTGAAGGCATGGAAATGACGCGAAAATATTAGGTGCTCAAATCTGGTCGCGGTTTGCTTTAGTAGGCACGCGCTGGCAATCACCATCTTTACCTTATGTATCTTCTCACAAGCAGCAGAGTAACAGGCAGCCAGAGTTTTCCTTTGTGATTCCTCAAGTGTCTTGCAATGTTGAAGCTGAGCAGGAACCCACTGGAAGTATGCCAAAAAACGTACGAGTGAAATTGCCCTTTGTTTAAGCCTCCGCGAATGATTTCAACGTGTTTTCCATAGTTTTCGCGCGTTGACACAAAATTCCTTTCTGCACAGGTAACTTTTAGCACACGATGTGCTTGCCCTTAAAGGGATGGTTTTTGATTTGGTGATAAAACGAAAGCAGTTAAATGTTTTGATTTACAGGGTTCGGCCGAGTGCGCTGGCGGGAAAGGGGGTACACTCTAACACAATCCTGTGCTTCATTTTCACCGCAATGGCCTAGATTCCCCAGTGCATGCCGCCGACGATTTGAGTAAAAAGCTATCACAACGTGTAGGCATGACATCTTGCATTGCGCAGTGCCGCAACGCGGATCACATGAATAGTGCGCATCACTTTGGCGGCCGCTACTATAGTTTGGCGGCGGCGATGGCGACGGCGTTGTAACCGAGTGAGTGAAGGCAGAACGAAAGCGGCGGAGGAAAGTGTGGCGAAAGTGTGAGGGCGATGGCAGTATGCTGAGCCCGCACGAGACGTTCGTCGGAGCGTCTGGCGAATGTGTGAGGGTGATTATGAGGGAGATTACGCTGCTATGGCGCAATATCTCACTGCCTCCCCCTCATACTTACACCATGCGGCCCTCCACCAGTCGTGGCTCATCCGAACCACGTGACATTTGCGCAGGAGGTTCAAACACAATTTGCAATAACATGCTCGGCGGTGGCAGCGGGCTGCGAGATAACGGCAGAGTAGCGCGCTCCGCCGTGCGTTCACTGATCACGGGCAGATATGCACCGTGACCGAGAAGACTGCAGTTCGCGCTACGCACCAATTTCGTATTAGGGAGTATAGTAATCGTCAGTGATTTTTAGCCAATTTACATAGGCACGTTGCTGTGCTTCACCGACTTTGCATTTCAGGCTGCATGGACTGGTAAATGGAGCCCATTGTGCTGAAGCTGGACCATGGCATGGCCAGCTAATGTACGTTATAATTACAGGCATTCGTTATAAGTTCTTTATAAAGAAGAACTAGCATTAGAATATTTACGATACACTCGTCTTCAATTAAAAGAAGAAAGATAAGCGACTGTTTCATTTTAAACGCATATTTATCCGTTGCAAAGTAATCAGTTAGAACAACTCCAGGATTGCGCAGTGAAGTACGTCGCTCTCGTTTTAATATGGAGCAAGCCGTTTCAGGGGCGTTTAATTATTTCGTGCGCCTCGAGGTAGCGCTCTATGCCCCAAAACATCGTTTGGATTCATACAAGCTACTTACAGTAACAGCGTTATTATATTGATCCGTATTGCAGGCCGCTAACTCAGAAAATCGAGCATGGATAAAAGGCAATGAAGTAGCAAGGATTGCCCTAAGTTATGTAGTGGAACAACGGTGCAGTAACGACCAAAAGTTTACGGACCAGAAAAGCGAAAATTTGAGGATTCCGCTCTCGCATGGAAGCGCGACGGTGAATGTGCGCGTGCTTATATATATATATATATATATATATATATATATATATATGACAACTGAAGAGTGACTAAACATAGTTCGGCACCCATAAATTAGCTTCCTGGCCGTCATGGTGATGACAGACTTCCTGAAATTTGCAATCCCGTGTTCCCTATCGTTTACTCATGACTATACATGCTTCTCATCCTCCACGTCCATGCCAAACGTAGTCAAATGACTATAAATCGGTCACGGTCAGCTAATTCTGCTGCTCGCGCTGTGGCTGCTATTTATCTTTTCTGTTTGTGGGCACTGATCGTTTCGCGTCTCTTATGAACACAGCTCGACAGATGCGGTGGCGCCCAACATTGCGTTTCACGCAACGGTCATATCACCTCATGAAGAGGAACGTCTGAACGGACGGGTAGGCGTTCCCGATGAGGCACCAGAAGAAGTTCTTCCCGAACCGCACAATACGCAGCAACTCCCCCACAGCCGTTGGTTCGACAGTGAGGTAGCTGTGTCCTAGGATGACCCAGCTGGCGCTGAAAAACCGCAGGCCATGCAGGAAACGCAACCGCCAGGCGTCGCTGCCCCGCTCTGCGCGGACGTTCAGCAGCTTCTCGGTGTTGGCCACCGCGCTGAACGAGAGCACCACCTTGAAGAAGGTGCCTGCACCGAGAGAAACACATTAGCAGAATGTATAAGCAATGTCCAGACGAGCAAAAGAAATTTTTGAAGCAATGAGATGCGACCTCAGTAGTAGTTTGTGGAGCGACACCGAAGATCACATTATGGTTTCGGTTCCGATACACTGCCTGGTTAGCGTGATTGGAAGGCTACATCATGGTATGCCCGCTTCACGCCACTGTGTATATGAGTGCTGTTCATATGGCCCCTACCCCATTGTACTGCTTTACGAAACGCCCTAGGAAACGTTAAATACAGCTAAAGTCAGTTTTAGAAAAATTGACCTACTATCACCCCCAACAAGATAGCGGTATGGGCAGACCGACATTAGCTCTGCACAAGGCTTTGTCAGAACCTGTATCTGCGATCTTCGTTGTTGAGTGGGCTCAGTCGCCCTTAACAAGGGTACAAGAAATAACTACAATAACAACGACCAAACAAGAAGACGAAGTGAGCAAAAGGGTCGTTGCGCATTGTTACATTCGGGAACGCTTCCCTGAACCACTTCGGCGCCTCCTTCATGTGAAGTAGCATGGTGGTCGAGCGGTCAGCAAAAGTTGCTGCCTTGGTAATGAAGACAAGAAGCCGGAGGCAAGCTTAACTGGTTTACTGCATGGCGAGAGGTGAGCCGAAGCAATACAAGAACAATACTTTTACAGGCGAGATTACAGCAGAACTCGACAGGGCGACAGCATGGATTCGCTGCTGCAAAACGAATTGAACTATCCACCGAGAGGGTAGGTTTTTATACACAAAGCCGTAACGGCTGCGCGGCTTCCGCAGTGCTTCTGTGCAAACTCCCGAAAATAGTACAGACACCCTACGCTCTGTCCGAGAAATGGTGCTGAGGACATCTCGGCGGTGGAGTCCGCTTCTCCGGGGCAAGTCTCAACATGAATAGGCGTTTGCAGCTGCCGATGTTGAGTCACCGACAGCGAGGCGCCCGCGCGCCGACCGTTCTCCGCCATGCCTTAACCTGTCCGAAGCAGCTTTCTTACACAGCACCGGAGCACTCCTCAACTTGCACCACGCGCGAACATGGTTGCGGTGCACTGAATCGTAACAATATGCAAGGGCGAAATGGCTACACGCGGGCGTGAGTGCGTTTGTACGTTATAAGTAGTATGTAAATAGGGTTGTTATTACCGGTGCGTATTAATTGCCTCCTTCCTCTAAAGAGCTCTTCACCTTCGATGCAGAAAATGCCATCATCCTCTCGTACGCACCTCCAAACACACCTATCCTCTACGGCCCCCGTTCTCCTTCCCCCGAATTTTCTCATCCCTCCAGTCCATCGAGTAAATGGCCTATCCCTACTTTTAGTCTCACCACTCGGTAGCCACTCTGCTTAGTCTGCTACTGTGGTCGCCCACTGGTTGCTCTTTTGTTGCGTTACATGTCCAGTTATAACACACTTTTTCTCTTCATTGAGGTGAAAGCCTTGGATGCTTCACCAGGCGCCGAAAAAAAATCGTCGCCGTCGTCCACCCACACAAATGTACCAAAATTGCCGTCGTTATATAGAGAAAATAAAGAAACAGTCCGTGACATGCTATGCGACGTGAGTAGAAAAGGTGCACGTGGAGGAGAGCTTTGAGTGTGGGGAAGCTGCTCCGGCATGCTCGCCTGCCGGAGTAATTTGCGTCAGAAGACGAAAAAGCGTGAGCGAAGAACGGCACGCAAACGCGATGTAGCAGTTAAGGATTCTTTGATCATCTCTAGACATTCGCTTTCAAAGCAGGTATGCAGATTTAGGTTACCGAGGAATTTTTTCGAGCTAGGATATCTTCCCCCCGAATCGTTTCTTTTGTCCAAGGCGCTTGTTTCTGTGGTCAGACGTTACTCCTGTCATCATTCGTTCCATGGCCCGTTGTAGCTATTTTTTGAGATTTTTAGTAAGGCGTGAACTTTCTACCGCATCCCTCATAACCGGCAGTACGCATTGGTTATGTGCATTGCTGTCTAGTGACAGAGGTATCGTACTATTCATATTTGTGATGCTGGCTGAGGGCACACCAGTCTACACCAATTCCGTGACAGCTTTCTTTCTAGTCATCGGGATGAGCACTGACAACCTATCCAAAGGAGTTATATTCTCCCACTCCTTAGAGCATTAATTACTTGGCATAACCACGGTGCTTCCTGCATATCGGTTTACATTACTTCAAATTGATTGATATTTATCTTTACCCTCGGGGCTACCTTTCTGGATGCAGGCCCTGAAGTGTTTTTATCGAGTGTTCTCCAGACTCACTGAACAAGACACTGCAGTCCGACAACCTCAAGTGGCTCAGATATGCTCCGTTTACTGATACACCTGACTTTTCCTAGACAACCTTCCTGAATACTTATTTCAAACAGGCTGTAAATAAATTTGGTGAGATAGTGTTTGCCTGTGTCCCTCTCGTCTTGACGGCAAAGTTTTCACAGTCCTGAAAGATTATGTTGCCCCTACATTCCTAGTGCATTCCAAGGATCTTGGGTAGCCATCCTCTATTCTGACGCCTTCAATGCTTCCAGTACTGGGCCAGTGTCTGTAAAATTATACGCTTTTTCTCAGTCTTCAAATGTCATGTACAGAAGTTTATCGCACTCCGCGGATTTTTTCATTATTTGACTGATGACGTGGATTGGATCAATTGCTGAGTGTCCTCCTGTAATAAATCAAGCCTGTTCTCTCGGTTGGTGGATACCTAGGCTGCCGCATATGCGGTTTAATCTTTTTACACGACTTGTGTAACCGAGAGTAGGATACAATACGTACAAAGATATAAGTGTGCGATGATTTCGGATGTTTTAGCGGCACGCGGGAAAGTTTGTGCGCGCGAGCGGTCAGTTTGCAACGTCTGGCAGCCAAAAACACTGTGACAGCCACGAATAATGCAACGCTGTTCTTTGATGAAGTGGTAAAACAAGCGTGACTCTAAATAGACCCTCTTGGTCAGACGGAAAACAAATGCTAAACAAAAACACAGGACGAGGAGTGGATGGGACAAGACATTGTCCCGTCCACTCCTCGTCCTGTGTTTTTATTTAGCGCTTGTTTTCCTTCTGACGATGAACCAACACGCCCAAACCTTTTCCCTTCTGAAGACCCTCTTGGGACGGCATATCGTAATTTTATGGAAATACAGTAATCCCTCATTATAACGAAATCCCTTTACTCGAAATATCGCTTTATTTGAAATACCGTCTGGTCCCAACCCATACGCATGCATTTTAGGCCGCATTACTCGAAGCCCGCTTAGAGCGAAGTGGCGAGCGGAGGCGTCACCGAGTGGCGCCGACCCAGCGGCGAGTCAGGCGGTCAATATAGCGGGTTAACAGCTGGTGTTTCCCCAACGATTTTGTCGAGCTGGTCATGCTCGATTTGCGCCATCCGACTTAGGACAAACGGTCCAAATGCGTGGTAGGGTGATTGAATTTTGTTCCTAGAGATTCGTCGATGGCGTGGACACGACGGTGCGCGAACGCTGACACTCGAAGCGTAGAATTAGAAGTGTTGTAGAAAGCGGGGCACCGAAAAACTCGTTTTGCAAACTTTACGGCTGCCCACCTCGAAAAAAAATTGCCCAGTAATCATGCAAAGCCCCTAATGCAAAACCGGTCAGTTTTCATGATTGTGCTCTGTACCCACAATGAGCGGTTAATCGTTTCTGACCTCAACAAACACAACCTCAGATTCGAGCCGTGGAATTTGCGGCGCTTTCCAGCGCGAAACTCTCGTAGCATTCCGTGACCCCTACCCCTCCCCCACCCCGTATAAAAGTGGCCACTAACTTCCCCTCCTCATTCGTTCTGCAGTCTGCGAGGCGTTCTGACGCCAGTCACTGCTTGGTCAAATTGGAGAGGGAGTTGCTCGCGCCCGGCAACAGCATGAAACAGCCGAAGCTCACTGCCTTTTTTGCTCCTGAATACAGTTTTGCTTCACTGAATACGTTGTGTTTTGATACCTCACAGTTCTGGTGGATTTAAAGCTCATGTACTTTAGTATTCTCCAGTGGTCGCTTATATCAAAATATCGCTTATAACGAAATTTGTCGCCGTCCCGCTGACTTCGTTATAACGAGGAATTACTGTATACAGTACTTTTAAAAAATAGCAGTTACGTTGTTCGTGAACATATCATGGTGTTTCGAAACAAAAAAAATGACCGACGATTATACTGCCCCAGCCGGGGTATATCCTGCTAAAGCTCATTTTCTTATGGCAAATTAACCATTTTCAAATGACAAGTCGGGCATTGCTTGTTTGACCGCTTGCTAAAAAAGTGCTTCGGAGTCGCGGTGTCATTTGAGAGTGGGGATGTGCTATGTAGGTATGCCTCGGGGTGTGTGCAAGCACGATGTCCTTACAAATACCTCCGTACGCCCTTTTCGGTCAACCCACAATGTTATGCTTTGCGTGTGCGGTCATCATTCTGGCACGACGAATCTCTTACTTAGACGTTTCTAGCGACGATCCCTACTGCCTTTCTCTATTCCACAGACATGGAAGTGGGCGTCGTTGCGTATATGGCCAGGCGGTAGTGTCTGGAGCAACGCGCGCGGTGCAGCCGTCACATGCAACACTTTGCTCGTAAAGAACAACCAGCCGGCACAGAATAGTCGGTAAAACCTCAGCTTCACATTAGAGAGGGATCAGGTTCGACGCAACTCTGGCCCATGTTGTTTCACTAATTCAGAAGAGGCTTCACAAAGTCAGAGGAGAAATCCGGTTTGCTTGGCTGGCAGTGCTATCGCACTAAACCAAATGTTGCACTGTTTTTGAGATCCCGCAAAACCCGCTAACTATACCCTACGTAAACCACTTTCTGTTTCACTCAGCATGTCCTAGGTTAGGATTCGGCAACCTTCTGAGGTGGAGGCCAGAGTTTCATGTAGGCGATACGGCGGGGGCAGGACGGCAAATCGAGAGTTGGGGTCGGCGAGTTGACAATAATATTTCATCGGCAATAATCGCGCTTATTGCGAAAATGGGGGACAATGCCAACTAGAAGCGATATTTCTTTTTTTTTCCTGTCTAACTCTTTTTGGTGTAAAACTGCCACGTTGGCCTTCAGGTTGGAAGTGACAAGGGGAGGAGTGGAATTCGGACGTCGTCCGGGGAGGCCGCATAATACTTCCCTTGGGCCGCAGGTTGCCGACCCTTGCTCTAGGTTATCAGAAATTTCTAGCCCGTCAGGGTAGTATATTTGATTTTGTTCTACATTCATTGCAGTGCGCGGTATCTAAAAAAATGCAATCTAGAGAAAACCCCATTTTTAAAGAAAATCGTAAATTAGAAGCCGTCTCATATTTTAACCACTCACTTCGAGCTGTCTGCGTGTAAGGAAAGGGTGAAGGTACACATGGATTGATTCAGGCCCAGACGAGCAAACGAGGCACGCCTGGATCCCTCAACCACGCGTCCATGTGATGTGCTACATCGTCCGCTGTTCATTATATCTTGCAGCCCTTCCTTTATTTTTTAGTCTGTCGTTGGTTTGCGCGGCCCGTAAAAGGATAAGAAAACTTACCAGTGTTGTGGAGGTCGTGTCCAGCTTCTTTGCCGTACTTGCGCAGGTAGATATCAGTCAGCGAACCGACAATCACGAAAGATATGCAGGAGGCCATGAAATACCTGCGTCCGCCCGCAAAGACAAGAACACCACGTGAAAAATGATTTTCTTGCGATCATTTTTATCAATGCAAATGGAGTTCCCCCGTATAGCTTTTTTTTTTTTAATTTTGTGAAAGGTTATGTGTAAGGACTTACATGAGGGCTTTTTCCGTAGCAGTAAGTGGTGTCTTTTCCTTAATCACGCATCCTTTGACGGTGGCGTCAAAGCCGTGTTGACCAACCACTGTGGGGAATGTGCGAAGAAAAAGAGTGATATTTACAACTAGCCCGAAGACGATGCACCCTTGCGGGGCATAAGTATGCACGCGTCTCGCCAGTTACCTCTACCGCGTAATACTTGGCGAAGATGACCCCTAGCGTACATTACACGGTACATGCTTGCACAGAAAAGGGCAGTGAAATGTGCGCCAGTGTGCAACCGGCTTCTGAGGAGTGTTTCAAGGATTTTTCTTCAAGTTTACAAAAAAGAACTACCTTGGCAACTAAGCTTTCTCTTAGGACGTAGTAATGGGTGAGCATCACTTCTCTCTGAGAAGTATCCCCGGGTTATGTCGCTTATTTTTGTGTCGCTTATTTTTGTGTTGAATGTGAAATGTTAGGAAACAAGCCAGCCGACACACACCGCCCATATTTCTCCCTTTTCATCATCAGACTCTTTCTTTCTACAATTTCTCTTTGCGCCTTTGTCTTCTTCGTCCTATAAATGTGACTTAGATCCTTGACCAGTTACCTTTGTTAGGCGTATGCTCAGCCGTATTGCTACGTATCGTTAACCGTACATGAGCGAATTTTCATGCAGAGTCGCTGCTGGATGTATAATATGATACAAAATAGGAGCATTTAAATCCAAGTTATATGTGCTCTAACAAGAACTGCAAATGTATTATAAAATTTGAAGAACCTGCTATACCGTTGACTCTCGTTATTTCAATCCTTTTTGGGACTGCTTAAGGTTGAAATGCACAGCTGAAATGCACAGTTGCAATGCACAGCTTTATACAATTATCGGGCCCTCAAGAGGACCAAATTAAATTGTAAAAGTGAATTAATGAACGTCTTAATAACAGAAATCTACTGTGCAAACCTAGTCATCAGAAAAAAATACAGTATCAATTCTGAGCTTTAAAGGGGACATGAAACCAGATACAAGTTTGTTTTAATGAAAAGATTCGGTCTTTTATAGTACCCCAACGCTTTTCCGGGCGCTGACAATGCTTTATTTACTGAGAAATTAAACAATTTTAGCCAAAATTTAAGTCTGCAGCTGCATTGTGTGTCTGACGACGTCATCAATGACGAATTCAGGGCAGATACCTAAAACAAAAGATTGTTGACTGCGGCTGCCCCTATGGACGGGTACCCCTTTCGTTAACTCAGGCAATTGCCCGCTCTCGTAGATGGCGCAGCGATACCCCTCAAGGACCGCTGTTTTCACTGGGTTTGTTTTTTACCGGACTTAAGCTGTCATATTTTTGACAGGATTAATAGTAATTGTTTCCTGAAAGATTGGCCATGACTCAACAAACAGGGACATATTAATGGCCGTCCCGCTTAAGTAACTTCCCCAGTTTCGTGTGCCAAACTCATTTTGGAGTTCTAGTGCGAATAAAAAGATATAAAGATTACGATTCAGACAGGAAGGAGATTTCCTCTACCGTTTATGTGATTAACCGAAAAATACTGATTTTGAAGTGGCGGACGCGAGACCAATTAACGTTGCAGGTATTGCCCCCGCACTGGCAAGCCATCAGTGAGGTAACAGTGTATAACAAATTAGTAACATTACATGCTAGGGACAGAGAGTTGGAAACAACTACGGCATTTAATTAACACTCACTCAACAAACACAACTTTCAAAGTAAGAAAATTGACCCGTACACGCCTACAAAAGTTACTGAATTTGATTTCTGTATGGCGTCATAACAATGAAGAATTTCTAGGTCTGAGATTATGTATTTCCTAATGGCGGCAACAACAATGATGAAGGTTGTTTTTGATTGATTTACTGTAGGGTGTAAAGCGCCGCCGCAACGCAGGCGATGAGGCGCGCCGTAGTGGAGGGCTCCTCGGATTAAGTTTGACCACCTGGGGATCTTTATCGTGCGCCGAAATCTCGTGCACAATGGCGTTTTTATTTTCGCCTCCATTAGAAAAGCGGCCGCCGCGGCCGGGATCCGAACCCGCGTCCTCGTGCTCAGCAGCACAACGCCTTGCCACTGAGCCACCGCGGCGGGTATGAAGGCTGTTCTCCTTCGTTCAATTGCGTTACGGTGGCTCTGTAGCTAAGGTGGCGTGCTGCTCAGCCCGAGGTCGGGAATTGGATCCCGGCCGCGGCGGCCGTTTTTCGATGTACAGAAAGCACTAAGAGGCCCATGTGTTGAGATTTTGTTGCATGTGAAAGGTCCTCAGGAGGTCAGAATAAGCTGCGGGGCGTTAAACCCCCATATAATCCTTAGTTGAATTTGCAAAAAATTTCAACCACCCCACCTGAAGTGCTGTGTACGTCAATATTACTTTGGCAGTTAATTAATTAACACGATTACATAGATGTACTGTCAGTGTCTATTGTTGAGTCAAATAATTATGTAGATGGGAGATGTAAAATACGCAGAGAATGGGATCTAAACTACATCTCCGAAGAATGCCATTATTCAGAAACATAACTTCGGTGATCATTTTATTGAACAGCAAAATTTGGCATGTCGTTTTCGTTAGCTTTGAATAACTGCAATGGCAACAACTTCGGTGTCAAATGGTGCGAGTTTTCCAAGACTTTCATGTTTGAAATGTTCTTTAGTACATGGTTCCTAAAGTCGAAAGATTTAGGTGGGAAAGAACTAATGCGCAATATAAATGGCCATAATCTTGTAATCTCTCATTCCTATTGGGGCCAGATCACTGAGGTAACTAGGTCGTAGACTGGAGTAACTGTACGCTAAAGTCAATTTTGTTACAGAAGTAATAAGGTGGATGGTCGATAACCTTTCAATAAGTTTGATGTAGAGCGGGAGAATTGTTCTGGAATGATTGCTAATTATTATTACTCAACCCATTTTCCAAGCACTTACTGTTTCCTACCTTCTTTAGACGGCGTCCCAATACACAGATTTCAATTGAAGTGTTAATGAGGTGACCATTAACATGCCCGATTCTGTCGGACAACTTTTATCTCACTGGATGAAATATGGTCTAGTACAGCGCCAGTATCCTTTAGATCTATTTGTTGGAAGAAAACTTCGCCGGCTGATGTTTTATGCAGATAAAAGTATAACAGGAGCACCGCGAATGGCATGAAGTGGCACTGCGCTGTTGAATGAGTTTGCAGTATCAGTACAAAAAGAGTGCATGTTTGCACCACCATAACTATGACTGGGGCACGATTCTGTGCAGATAGGGTTAATTACTAGTAGCAGTACCACTATTTCTAGTATTTGAAAGCTGCATGACCAATGACTGCCTGAGAAATATGTGCAGCCCCCGAGGGCTTTCGTGCTGTTTCGGAAGGGCCGGTATGGCCTTCTCCTTTATATCATTTGTAAGCTGCCTTGCTCGTCCTGTTTTTATGAGCTCTTTCCCTACAAAAACAACTCCATGCCGACAGCATATTTTTGGACTAGGTAATTTTTAAACAGCATAGCTAGAAGTTAGTAAAGAGAGAAATGACTTTGGAGAGGTCGCAATAGCCGGAGCGACTCTAAGCAACACCTCTTATGCATTTCACACTTAATCTGCGCCGTCAAGGTATATTTCATTTGTGGGCTTGGCCCTGTAACAAGTGGGAGGAAGTAAAGAACAATGTTTTGTTGTTCACCGTCAAACTTAAGTAAAAAATTGTTTCGCAGGAAGTTGTAAAAAAATTGAGGGCACCTAAGCCTGTTTAGTTGCTTTTAAGGCAAAATCCCAGTGAAATATTGTGACGGGTACACACATCCACCCGTCAACAAGGCAGCCACTCTTTTTTATCGTCCTTAATCTGTCCTAATCCGCTTTAATCCCATTTAATTCACCGTAATCTACCTTAATCCATACCATTCCACCTTCATCCAGTTTAAGCAACACTAATCCCTTCTTAATTTATTTCAATCTATCTCAGCACTCATTCATGCATCTTACCCTACCTTCACACATCTTAAGTCGCCTTAATTCATGTAAATCTAGCTTAATCATATCATATTATTCATTTCTGTCAATCACTAATCAATAATTATTGCATCTTAATTCTCCTCGATCCACCTTACCACCCTACAACCATCACAATCAATAACGAATCAATCATGAATAAACGTTGTCGATCATTAAACATCTCTTACACACGGCTCGCAAGGTTTAGAACACCTCTGGCGTTTCTGAGGCTTTTCTACAGTTCGTGTCGACACTATGGTCATGCGAAGTCCAACTTTCAATTAGACATACAAGACTTTCGCCTTAATGCTACATTACTTTGAGGCTCCTTGATCTCTGCGCCTTAGCGCAAGGTTTGTCTACGTATATGAATTAAGTACGCACGTTGTTCTTAAAACAACAGGTTCCTTACAAGTCTCTTCCTTGAATATTTTATTTTCTTAAAATTATTTCAGAAATCTCCAGTGCATTTTCTACTTCACGCTTGCAGCCACAAGGCAGCTCACTTGTGCAAGAAGTAACTAGAGAATGGCGATTTATTGCCGTTCATGTGCGGTTCCGCCCACATACGTACATTGATCCTTAAGGCGTGCATTGTTTAGCGTGATAGACATGCAACATATATATTAGGCATTTAACCGGATTTTTATAGCTGGTAACCCGCACTACAGCGAGTTCACAAAATAACGATGACCAGAGAAGAAAACGACAGAACTAACGCTGTCTCAGGTAGCCAAAATTAGCCATTGTGCATCTCCTTTTTCTTCGCTTTACAGCTAAGATGACTGGTTGCCTGCCGGTGTTCTCAAACCGACTTGCTTAAAAAGAAGTGACCGCGTACTCACATGACCCGACGAGGAACTGGAACTCTCGCGCAGAGCACGCCGAAGGAATGCATACCCCAAGGCGGAGGCCGTGTGCCATGTCGTTGTACATGAACTTGAAGAAGTCGAGCCTTGCCTGCGAATATAACAGAAATAATACACGGGGTAGGAGGTATTATAACTACTACGCAGGACCTGATCTATGTCATATCACTAGGCTGTGATGTGTTAAAATCCTCCCGCAAATTAGGTTTGAAGCCAACCTCTTTCTCGTACTCACTAGACAATTTCCTGGGGCAAACCCGTGAATGTTACGTCAACAACATGATGAATGGCGAGCTTTCTGCGTGAGTGCACAGTCCGAAAAGTCCCAAAACATCACAGCGAAGGAGCACATAGCGAGAGCGTTGATATGCATGAGGGCACGCAAAGTGTTATAGAAGGAAAAAGGTTTGGGCGTGTTGGTTCATAGTCACACAGAAAACAAGCGCTATATAAAAAACAGTATTTTCACCGCTCGGGCCTGACAAAAGAAATTGGGGAAGAGGCAGAGATAGCAAGGTCTGGGGATCAATGCATCAGCAGGCCGTCTGTAGCCTTATCGAAACTTGATTTGCATTTCTTGTCGTAGGCGGTACGTCACTGTTTTTCTTGTTTCACCCACCATTTTGATGTTTCCCTTTCCTTCCTCCTCTCTTCATGCTAGCCAGACGTGTTTATAAGCACTGGTTATGCAATAAACATTTTGTTGAAAGTTTAGCGCTTGTCCCGTCCACGCCTCGGCCTGTGTTTTTTATATAGCGCTTGTTTTCCAAAAGTGTTATAGATTCGGCTAAATGGGCTGAACTGCTGAAGGGCAGTGCAGCACTGGTTTCTTCAGTTCACTATAGCGCAGCTCGCGGCGCCCCCACTTTGTTCCTTATTTACAAGGTGGAGAGCATAGACTTGTTACAGAAAAACAATTATTATCGGTAGCCGCCATTTCAAGGCAGGCAGTCTCAGTTGTCTCGTTAATACCCCCTGCCCTAATTTTGATAACGTGGGAAGAGTGACGGCTCCCTGCGTACGCCAGGGCTACGAAACCTTAAAGCATTGTACTCAGAATGGTTGAGTACCTCAAAGGAACCCCAAGGGATGATGATGTCTGCAAAATGGTGATCCGAAAAAGGGATAAGAAAGTTTAGGTCAATGCGCTTCCTTGCTTTCGGTTGTATTTCGTTGTGTGCGAAAGTAACAGTTTACTTAGAAATCTGTGAAAGGAAAGAGAGTGCTGTACATGAAATATATTTAGTGACTCTGAAAAGCATTAGGGTAAATTTAGTGGCGCCAAATCGTGTGAAATAAGCTCGCATTGCACCAAACGTCAAGGCGTGAGGGAAAGGCGGAATTTTACTGTGGTCAATTTAAATTGGAGCAATTTTTTTCTAAGGTTTAACATGCTGTTTTAAACGTTTTATAGTTCATGAGTAATGTTTTGAGTATTACCGAATGGAAATTGAAATAATTGTTAATTTTTTATGCACATCTCGGTGCTGCCACTACAACGTGTGTAGAACACTCCAGGATCAAAGTTCCGCTGGATGTTTTCAAAAGCACTAGATTGGCTACATTTTCCGACTACTTCATATTATGGGAAAATATTTAAAAAGTTTAAAAAATCACGGACTCACAGCAAGTGCTGTATCACTAAACAATGGAAACGTTCTCCAAATTCAGGCACTGCACAGCGCAAGGGCGATTTTACCTAGTTTAGCCAAGCTTATAAGTGATTAGAAGCTGCCAACCACAGGCAAAGACAATATATTAATGCTGAGCCTGCTCTTCAAAAATTTATGTCCGCGTTACGATAACGTCCCGGTGGTGGCACAGGCGCGGCTTTCACTTCGCGTCTTTCTTCAGCCGTCAATATCTTTTTTAGAGCGAAAGCTTTCTTAGTGGGATCGATGGTGTTCTGTCAAAAAGCGAATGCATTTCCCCATAAACCGTTTGGTCGACCGAAAAGCTCTGATAAGATCTCTTGACACACGGAGCGTGCGTGAAACCGGGCTTCCATTGTGTCAAAATGGTTATATCAAAACCGGGAAAAAGGAAACCACGTATCGGTATAAATTTAGATCTTTTGTAGGTGCGTTTATTTAGTGCACGGAAAATCGTCGCATGCGTTCGTTCTTCGTTTGGGATTTTGGTATTTGAAGGTTTGAGGATCGATTGGGCGCACTTTCAGGGAAGGTTAGACTCACTTTGAGCTTTCGCGCTTCTATGAACTGTGTTTAAGAATGGATGGTAATTTTGTCATTGGGCCTGCCTACTTGTCTCTTGCCTTGTTCGCTCACCGCAGCTGTTTCCTTTACAGGGGTGAGGGAAATGAAACCGTAAATGCGTAAAACGAAATATGGCGCTAGTAATCTGTAACGTAGCAGGCGTGTCCCGAAGAGTGTGCGGAGGGTTCATTGGGTGGCAGCGAAGGGCAGATGCAGAGACACCGTTCCGGGAACAGTGTAAAAATGGCAGCCCACTACCAATTTGCACCAGGGAGAAACAGATATGTGTCATAGGATTTTGCATGGTTAAGGTGTGAAACACTTTGAAATTCATCGCAAAATGAATGTCGAGTATGACTATGTACGTGCCTCCCGGCATCAAATCTAGTCATGAAATAAGAAGTCCGCAAATGGTGCGACGTCCGTGGCCGATACCCCTCCGTTCCCTTGAAGAGGTACGCCATGCGGTGCGCGAGTGTCTGCGCACACTTCCAACGAACCCTTTTCACGCACTTTATAAGCATTGGCAAACTCGCATTAAAGGCTGTATCGTCAGAATCATACTGACACCACTTTTAACGTAAACGTCGCTCAAATAAGCTATATAATTAGGAAGAAATGGAATGGCCATGAGACTAACTAGCTCATTTCCCCCATTAAAACATATGATGTAATATGTACAGCCATGCGATTGGCTGAGACCTGCAAAAGCAAACGCAAGTTAGGCGCGGCTTAGAAGCTTGCAGAATGAGCTATTTTCACTTCAATGTAATGCATATTCATTTTATAGCAGTAAGAATAGCTGGGGAAAAAAATGGAAGGTATGAAAGTACACGTAAACATAGAAACACCAGTGTGTACTGCTGTTGGTACTGCGCACACTGTGACTGTTATGGCTGCACAGCAGCCCGGCATTTTTCGGTTGTCTCAGACGATCACTGGCCGATTGGCGTAAGCAACATTGTCTTACGTCGCTTTGTTTTCCGAGCATACACCATGTTTCACGAAACGATAACTTTCTACCGTAACAAAGTCAAGCCACGTGCAAATATGGTCGAAAACAAAGCAAAGGCGGACAGCGTTCCGGCGCAGTATGGTGGCGCCATCTATGAGGACTGAGGTAAACAAGTTTCCGCAGACCTCTGCCGAATAAACAGCGCACTAACGTTCGCTTGAAAACCTGTCCACTTTACGTCGTTGCAGGCGTCACGAAACACAAGATTTGGCGGGAGAATCAAAATGTTATCTTTAATTCATTAATTTGTAAGTGAATAAATCATCGTTTGCTGTCGGACAAGTGCTGGGGACACAATAAAACACCAAATGTATTGGTTAAAACAAACGTGTATTTTGTCTACATGGCCCCTTTTAAGCGCGGGTGAGATAATATTGAAATATAATGCAGCTTCGTGCGGCAGGGTACAATAAGGGATCTTTCTAAAATACTTAAGGTTTTCATATGTGCCACCCGCATTTTGAAAGGTGCCAATATGTTCGCGCAGTGGTGAGACGAGTGAACATGCGCACCTCTCTGTTCCGTGTCATGATCATGCATCGTCCCATGAGGGAATTGCTTTGCTTGTCAGCGCCCCCCCCCCCCCCCCCCCTTCCCGCAACATAGAGGATGTCCGCTGCCAAGTATCAACGTAACCATGCAGACGCGTGACGTAGTCATACGGCGGTTACTTCTAAAACACCGAACAAGGAGAGCGCAAGAGAAAGCGAACACCACGACTTGCAGCGGTCTCTCGCCGTGGCAGCCTATTTCTGCGCAAGACAGAACTGAGATGCGGAGAAGGTGCCCTTTCCTGCCCTCTCTTGCCGTGCTTCTTGGCCGGACGTTGCCTCGGCGTGGAAGCTACTCGTACGATGGTCCCGTACATCCTTTGACCGCCCGACACAATGATGCACGTAAGACTTCTCAGCTTTATTTATTTTAACTGCAAGAATAATAGAGGTGGAGACTCCGGGAATGAATTTGTAAAGCCGCTGTCAGGACACAATTAGATGACCGAAAGTATGAAACAAAGAATTCAAAAGTACAATATCTTATTTATAGATTGGTGGTTCGGCCGTCGGACCAGTGACTCAATAATGCCGCAGCCATACATGGCTCTGAGAAACTTTATTTGCAGCGACATCTACACTTCGTTTTTCAAGTGATTGTCTGTTTAGAAACTGCCAAAGAAGCCGATTCGGCTCTTCTTTATGATAATAATCTGCGGTGCTAGCCCTCCGTCTATGCCATTTAGTTTGCTCCGGTAGAGTACGACTTATTAGCTTTTAGTTCAGCTTAGACTGCGTTGTTGATTCTCGATGTTTAAACTTTACTTTTTTGGAATAAAAGTTAATTCTACTATTTACCTGTGTTCTTACATTTTGAACCTTTTTTTTTTAATGCGTTCGCGCAAAAAATATAAGGGAAATGTTTCTATGGAGAAAAAGAAACGTGCTCTAACGTGACTACGTGACCACACTGAGTTAATTCCTCGCTGGAAGGAATTGGGAAAGTCATAACTTTTATGAGACTTGATTTCGTACGCACCTAAACGCGCCCAGCGTCTCCCATAAAGTTGATGTTTAACATAATGTATCCGTATGTATCACATTTTCACCCTGCAGTCGCGTGTGCCTGTAGGTTACCATGGGGGATGCACTCACGCCATCGTAGACCTCTTCGTGCAGTCGCCGCACGATGTTCTCGAAGAACGGCAGCCGCCGCGGCTGCAGATACAGGGTGCAGTACTGGCCCGAGAAGTGCACTCCCCCATCTGCGTCGCGGGCAGCTGTGGAGAGGCACTGGTCGTACGTGCCCAAATCGTTGAACGTGCCCGAAATGAGGCCACCGGGTGGACGGGAGTTCGCGTCAAGCACTGCGTAAAAACAAAATGGCACTTAGTTCTCTGCACTTATAGTGCTCTATTGCGCTTGGCGTTCAACGTGAGTGCAAACGAAACGACGTACATAGTATTCTTGCATTTAGACTAAAATGCAATGCCGGGGTGAAAGTAGCGTCTGAATGCATACTCTTGATGTACAGTGGCCAGCAAAAACAAAAGCTGCAGTCTTAGAATTCAAGAAGCAGTTTCAAGGGTGAGAAGTAAACTCCAACCGCTGGCGTACAAGGCGTATTGAAAATTTTCCACAATTATTTTTTGTTCACCTAAGACAAATTATTTGATAAACAAAATGGAGAGTATACACCAAAGAATAGACTAGGCATCGTCGCCAACATGCCAGGCTAATCTAGCGAGGTTACCGTGCAGTCTCTGACTTTAACGTATTTGCAAAACCAGGTAGCTAAGTTATACATGTGAAGAATATTTAAGTGAATCCCAACTGGTCGGTTAGAGTCGCTGAATTCACTGACGAATTGGAATTGGAACATTGTGTTCGGTAAAATGGCGATCACTTTAACTCTAACCTTAACACACTAAATCTCTGTATGGGTTATCACCAGTTGGCCGCTATGGTAAATTTACATTCATGCAAAGTGTCATGAAGCTGGTCGTTAGAAGTGCTTTCAATTGAAGTTTGAACACTACGCTTCCCACCGCTGACGTGAATGCGTCTCTGCATTCGCGTCAGTGATGGGAAATATAGTACCTATTTTTCAGAGAATCGAGTTGTACAGACACCTGTAAGTAGCATAGCCATTGAAGTTAGTTGATGCCGACCATCCCAACTGCAATACACCTGCTTGCTCATCATACCCAAATGCTCCCGAAACACTTTTTTGACATTTTCCCAACATCTGAAACATCTTAAACGCCACGAAATGTCCGACTGAAATGTTGCTGCTCTAGGAACATTATAGAACTAACAGACTTGCTCAGAAGAATTGAGTATCCGCGGTAAATAAGAGGGAAACAAAACATTGCCGAGACTAAAAGAGGCAGTGGCTGCGGCGCCGAGCAAATCAGAGTGCTGTTCTGTGCTGTCGATACATTTAGCTTTTAGTATACTACCAGGCACAAAGCAGTGAGAGTGAGGGAGATAGAGGGAGTGAGGGCCTCTATAAGCTTCATCCAACCACTTTTGTGTGGGCCTGTGCAGCCGGTTGCTTGTGGTACCGCATAATAGGAGCAATTGGTCGTCTCTCCGGCCGCCACCCTTTCCTGAAATAAATTGAGCTTCGAGAACAGTTTCCTCCAATAAGGCAAAAGAAAAACAGAATTTCGTAACCACGTAATCATTCGTAATTGGCTGCATACCCACCGCAGAACTAAGAGGCACACAAGCAATTTGACGAGCATGTAGCCTTTCATATTAACTCGTAATCAACTTCGTGAGAGTATCCGATTCGGCTTTGATCGTGGACCAAGATTTTCGCCTTTCTTCAGGTCTTCGCGTACTCGTGCACTGTGAGTGCCCGAGTATGCGAAGACATGTGGACTCAGTTGCGCGCCGCAGAAGTCGGAACTTCGCGTAATCCAACCAGGGAAGCCCCGCAAGCAGCCCCCACCAGACATCCGCATCCAAATTGACGGCACCAAAGTCACGCCGACGGACACATGTAGATGCCTCGGTCTCCTAATACAAGACAATGGCAAAGCACACGCCGCCGTCAACAAGATCAAAACCAGCGTGGAGAAGATCCTAGCCATGCTGATAAGGGTTTCAACTAGAAACAGAGGACTGAAGGAAGACGACGCCCTCAGACTGGTGCAGACATTCATTACATCCAGGATAACACATTCGGCCCCGTATCTCAATCTAAACAAGACGCAAAAGAATACACTCAATACCATCATCAGAAAGGCCACCAAGCAAGCCCTCGGCCTACCCATCTATTCGTGGACCCAGCGCCTTCAAGCCATGGGGGCACACAACACAGTCGACGAACACATAGAAGCCCACCTGTCTAACCAGCGACTCCGCCTGAGCCCGACAAATCATGGCCGCGTGGTGCTGGATAAGATAGGGTGGCGCAAGGGGAGAGCAACAATCAAGAGGTCCATCCCAACTGAATGGATGACGACAATCACCACCAAGCCCTTACCCCGGAACACATTGATTGATTGATTGATTGATTGTGGGGTTTAACGCGCCGACGCAACGCAGGCGATGAGGCGAGCCGTAGTGGAGGGCTCCGGATTAATTTTGACCACCTGGGGATCTTTATCGTGCGCCGAAATCTCGTACACACGGGCGTTTTTGCTTTTCGCCTCCATCAGAAAAGCGGCCGCCGTGGCCGGGAAATGAACCCGCGACCTCGTGCTCAGCAGCGCAAACCCCGGAACACGACGCCGGGGAAAAATGATGGCAGGAGAGAAGCCAGAGATCAGGCGATTAATTCCAAAATGCAGCGTCAACGTGGATGCGTCCCTCGTCAATGGCAGCAGCAAAGCAGCGGCGGTGGTAACTGACAAAACAGCGCTGCAGTCAACACCAGAGAGCCAGCGACAGCAGAGGAAGTGGCCATAGCCCTGGCGCTCGTCCAACCGGGCGCCAGGGTGGTGGTCACCGACTCCAAAAGAGCTTACGGCGGCTACAGGAAAGGGGTGATCTCCTCAGAGGCAGCCGCGATATTAACGAAGAACAGGGCACCGGGGCGAGCCGTAGAGCTGGTATGGGTGCCTGCCCAACAGAGGTGGCGGGCAACGTCATAGCCGATTATCATACCCGAGCGATGACCCTCCGGGCAGGGCCGGACACCCACACCACCGACCCGGTGCTCACGTATAGAGAGATTACCTCCGAGTATAGGGATGATCGGCGCACCCTCCCTGAGCTGCACCGCACCCTGAGTAGGGAACAACAAACGATCATCAGGCGCATTCAGGCGGGTTCACTTACATACCCTGTCCTGATGAATAAATTCTATCCAAAAACCGAAAAGGACACTTGTCCATTTGGCATTGCACAAATAACATAGGCACTCTCGCACACATCCTGACGGAGTGCACTTTACTCAAGCCCCCTATACCCCCCCTCCTCCACCCTAGACTACCCCACCCCATGAGCGATGGGAGACCTTACGGTCCAGCCCCGCCCTGCCGATCCAGCTCGCGCTGGCGGCCAGGGGCCAGGAGCTGCTGGCCGTATATGGGTCCCGAAACCAGGGAACCGCCCCGTCCGACGTCTGAGAGGACGCCGTCATTTTATTTGAGCTCAATTAACGTTTTCTGCTACTACTACTACTTTGTGGAAGAAGAACTAGCATCCCAGTTTACCACTTCTTCCCGTGGAAATCCATATCTGGGCAAACGCAATACATTAATTTTTATTGCCCACAAGGGGACTACTGTTCTAACCGCTATGAGCACTGTGCGTCAGAAGTGTTTGCCTCTTACCCACGTATGCGTCATTACCGCACTGTACGAGACAGACTGATTGTCATCGTATACTATAGCGTGAGCCGTTAAACGCGATTGCAGGAGCAGTGAAATGAATATTCATTTATAATATTCAGCCCGTATCCAAGTACAAAAAGACTGAAATACAAGCAAAGACAGGCGACAGACGGAGATATTGACACACCGTTCTCAGCTGCCGTGCCAACAAAAAACGTCAAAAACTTCATAATTCCTAACATTCATCCTCAGTATATCCTTTCACTGCGTAGGCACGCTTTGGAGACAATTTTGAAGACCCTACGAACGTTAGCTGCGGTTCCGTCCACTGAAGTTGAAAAACTGGGAAAGGCGGCTGTCTAGGACATCGCGGGACATCGATCACAGTACCGCCATTCGTTGAAGCAGTCGCAAAGGGCAGATGTAGAAATTTTGTGGGAGCAATTGTGTTATCTCGATGATCTACGTGTTGTCACTTGTAGGGATCACACGGCTAGTACAGCTTCAAAAGTCTCAGTTTGAGCCAGGATGTCTCTTACATGAGTTCGTGCCCTAATCTAATCTATGACGCGCATTTCTCACCCCCAAGCGTTAGTACTATCACCGTTATTTTAATGGCTCATTCGACTGACCCGATGTTTCTTTTCAAGTAGCTTAGCAATGCCTCAAATTCATTCCCCAAATTATCGCCACGGGCACCCATTGGTTGTATGCCATTGTTTTAACAACGGAGCTGCTGTTGCTAGCCGTAATGTGTGGCGCGTCATGGTATGTTCAGACTCCCGACGCAATAGCCATATCGTGCACTATAGACGCAAAAAAAAAAGCGTTTCCCGCAGTTAGGTTGGCTGAGACATGAAATGACGTCATTGTGAAAAAGATATTACGACCGTCGTGACAACAATCTGAACCCGGCGTAACGCGTAACGCATTAAAAATACCAAGAAAATCCCGAGCGCTTGTGCGCGCGTGCCTCACGGCGACCACCGAGCGTCCCCGGAACGCGCATGCCTTCGGCAATAAAAAAAAACCTGGCCAAAACCCCGATGACCACCTGGCATTTCCTATAAACCAACAACGCCACAGCTGGCGCAACAACTCGGAACCTCGACGCAACTCCACGAGCCCCTGCATGCGTCGTGCACGTACCCGCCGCCGCTGCGCCCCAGCTACCGTCAAGCGCTACCACGCATGCAATGCTTGGCTTGAGGAACACGACAATATCGACTCATGTGGCGGTGACTACTATTAGCACAGTGCAAGTCGACGACAGAACAGGTAAATAAACCATTTCAAACTTGTACAACTGCGTGGTGATCTGTCCTTCAGTGCTCACGTAGAAATAAATCATGCAGCTTCGCTATGGTTCAAGCCTGGCCTGACTTAGTGCAAGCCTTGCCAGTTATTTAGTGGCGGCGGGGACCTGCTCCTCGTTGCTTGAGAGTCCTTGCCATCGCAATACAGCGCGTACTAACCTATGTTTGACTTTTCCTCCGTTGTTTGGATCAGCGCTGACAACTTCTTGAACGTGCTGTATTCACCCACCTTTTCTAGAGTTTAGTGAACTAGGCTGAAAGGGATGTTGTTGGCACGCCTGTTGGGTATACTCGACATTTAGCATTAAAGGTGCCATGAAGACCAAATACAAGTTCCGCTTACTCAAAAGATTGCTTCGTTGGAATAACTCATACCACGTTTACCGCAGACTGCAGTCCAACAAACTATACAATGTGGAAAACAGAAAATTGGCAGGCGACTCCCAGTAAGCGTATTTGCACGATTGTAACGCGGAACCCCCCACCCCCCCGACCCCCATTTATTTATTTTTATTTTTTATTTTTGCTAAAAGCAGCCTTGAAATTTCGGTGCGCGCTACAATCTGGCTCAAAAACAAAGTCGGCTTCAAAGCGACCAGCAGCATTGACATGGACACGAACTACTCTCAAATTACAACTCATTCTAATCCAAAACAATACATTAATATGACGTAAGTTTTGGTGTACCCATTCTTGAATGGTGCACCTATTTTTGAATCGTGCACTGATTCTTGGCCAGCCGTTGCACGTGTTTCTGCTTCCGCAATTAGAACATTGTTTCAGTCGTTGCTGATCCAAAGAGGTACCCCTATGAAGCGTCCATTAAGCGCAAACTATTTTTACTTGTCGACAACGAGGGAACCGGGCAGCATCATGAACATTGGGCGTTGCGCGACACGAGCACGCCACTGACGTTCTCGTGTCGCGCTAAAGCAGAGCTAAACTTTTTTAGTCTTCCCCGTGCAAATTTTATTGCCAGCAGGAGTTGGATAAGAAAATTTATTAGGAAGAAGGAATTTTTTGCCGCAGTTGCATGCGTCAAATAAAATGTC
Organism: Haemaphysalis longicornis; assembly: GCF_048455015.1. Lineage (NCBI taxonomy): Eukaryota > Metazoa > Arthropoda > Arachnida > Ixodida > Ixodidae > Haemaphysalis > Haemaphysalis longicornis. The sequence continues at coordinate 201,060,122 of NW_027526203.1, forward strand.
TTCTGCCAAGTACGTGTTACAATGGGCATCAAATATTTTTTAACAGTGGAGCTGTTTCGGCCGAGCTATATCCGCTTGTCGCAGAAAAAAACTTTGACGTGTTAGGGAAAGTGACGAGAAGGCAAGAATCTCAAGAGCAGGGGTTGGGAGTGCAGGTCTCAATAAAACGTGTGGTTAGGGAGGTCCCGGGAATCGAACTCGGTACCTTTACGCCGTGAAATCTGCAACCTAAGCACTGGGCCACCCCAAAGGACCGAGGGGAACGGGGCCAGCAGCGACGGGGAACGATAACATGGGAAGCCAATTGGAAAGAAAAGAATGTTTACCGGGGTCGGAATCAAACCTGGATCCCCCGCGTTATGATTGAGCTGTCGTGGCATTCCCCGCGCGCACAGCATTTCGTTTGGTTTCGTAGCGCGGGCGTTGGCTTTGGACCTGGCCTCGGGTTCTAGCACGTGCTAACGGGGTCCACTTCGGGAGACACGTGAAAGCCTGCCGACGAAACAATCCGGCCCTGCCAGTCTTGGAGAATTCTCAGCGGCAAGTTCTGGAATAAATGAGGTTCCACAGCCTGGTCTCTGACAAAGGTAGAGGGCCGCGAGCTCTGCTGTTTCTCCAGCCTTGCACCAATAGTGCAAGTTGCGCCAATTTTTTTGGAATTTTCCTAAGTAAACTTATGTGCGCGTTACAATCCGGGGCGCGTCAGCGTCGTGCGCATAGGGTAGGTTCACCCACTAGAATTATCACGCATTGTTGCATGCATTTGTGCGGTTGGCTAAGGCCAACACGATCAAATGGCAATTAAATAGGAGTTACGCGCTTGCAAAACGAGATGTTTGTACTCGACATTTTCCGCATAATATTTGTATCGCAGTGAAAACGGCGAGGTAAAGAAAAGAAGTTTTGAACGAACACCTAATCATGTACGCAGATTATCGTACAGAACTACCATCGGCTGACACTGGGACGCCGCACTGCCGGGCAGACGACTTTCTGTCACGACACCAACCAAGCTAGCATAAGCGGAACTGCCACTGACCGGACCATGTTTGCCGAGTCCTACCCAATGCTTCAGGAAACGACCAACTATGGAAAATGCCCTTAACGTGCTAATGGGTGACGTAATCTGCTTTTTATCACGAAGTTTGGTAGTCATCAGTGCAGTCATCAGCAAATTAAGTCCAAAAAATCACAGGAACGGTTGGTGTCACGTTGAAAATACTCGCAGTAAGCAGTCTTCACGCAGCGCGGGAAAACAGACGGCAGCGGTGACAAGACGCAGGGGAAACTTGCGTTGTCATTGTTAAGTTGTACCCAAGTACAGAGTGGGGCATAAAAGAAAAAAAAAAGAACACGTCTGCCTCGAGGGTGCAAACCCAAAGCAGCAGGCATACACGCAAATTTCGCCTGAACGATAGTCAATAAAGCTATTGTTAGCCATCAAACCATCACCGACCATTCGTAGTTTGTCCCAAGGACGCGGGTTCGATTCCCGGCCGCGGCCGCCGCTTTCCTGATGGAGGCAAAAAGCGAAAACGGCTGTGTGTTCGAGATTTCGGCGCCCATTAAAGATCCCCAGGTTGTCAAAATTTATCCGGGGCCCTCCACTGCGGCGCACCTCATAGTCTGTGCGGTACTTTAAACATCACAATCAATCAATCAATCAATCAATCAATCAATCAATCAATCAATCAATCAATCAATCAATCAATCAATCAATCAATCAATCAATCAATCAATCAATCAATTCGTAGTTTGGTCGAGATACGAAAGCGAAGCTTTCTATTCCTCACTGATGTCGACCATTCCGCCACCAAAGGGCACTGCAGGAAAGCCAACTTCACACAATGGGTTTCACAATACAACAATAATTGTAAGCGAGGACACATCAAGCGGCTCAAGAAAAAAAAAACGCTTCTCATGGTCGCAATCGAAACTGGGTCCCTCGAGTTGTGACGCCGACGTCTATCCGATTGCGCCATTTCGACACATTCGAAGAGGTTTGGATTTAAAGCGAATTAAGCTCTCTTGGTCTCACTGATGGCGACCGTTCCGTCAACAAAACTCTGTGAAGCCCTACAACCCCAACGAGAGCTCGAAGGGATCCGTCGCGATAAAGCTGAGTGTTTGAACCACCGTTGTCGTTGGACTAAGGGGCGTAAGTTTTTTTAACCAGGCCCAGGAACCGCTGCCAAAACGAAACACCTCCCGTCTCGCTATTTCAAGTTTCACAATTTTCTCAATTATTGCTTTTGCGGCAAGGCCCCTTGGAACCTACTCAGCTGGCCGACGAATGGCGACAGCAGCACCAAAAACAGTGCGCGGCAATGTACAGTTTACGGAGGTGTACACTCGGAGCACTTAAAATGCTTTTCGCTTGTTAGTTCCAATGGTTATCGAAGAAAAAATATTACAGCTTTTTTTTTTCACTTGTCGCCGAAATTTAATTGGATTACTGTTGTCATCAAGTAAACTGACAGCCGTACAACTTTCCGCCGCATTGCATGAGCCCTCATCTTGCAAGTGAGGCCATAACAGGAATGTTATCAGCATTGCGTTGCTTGACAAAGTAACGGAATTTTCTGATCAGAAGTCCTAAACTCGAACGAAGTGCATCGGCTATTTTTATTCTTTCTATTAGAAGCCGCATTTAAACATGGGTTATTCTTTTTAATACGAGAGTTGCCTGACAGTAACTGTCAAAGAATATTGAATGTCTGGAAGCTTTGCAAAGTACTAATTGAAAGCGGTTTCTTCCGCTCAACTGTATTTATTGAAATATAACACAATTTCCGCTGCATCCATGATTTACAATCGCCCCAGCCAGAGGAAAAACCCGCACTGGCTTAATAGACTTCAAATAAGGGGGGGGGGGCATTAGATTAGGTCACTCACTCCTAAGAACTGTACCTACGTTGTACAACGACAAACACATAACGGATGTTCTGAATTTTGCGCAATGACAAATGCGTAACCATGCAGAGCTTCATTTTACGGGTTACATTTTAAGTCCATTTATTCACTTTTTGGAAACAATGCTTGTTTCTCAATGTTCCCGGCTTCTCTCAATGCATCCAAATTTAACTGTGGAAAGGCGACAACACTTATTTTTATTAGGGCACTTCAAAACCTGTTACATCACATTCCGCGCCTAGAACTCAATGTATAGCAGCGGGAAGTTAAGCTAGGTGTATTAGGAATAGATGCCTTTAACCACGACTTCAGAACGACGAACTTTTTGCGCTGCAATTGCGTTCTCAGACGACGACGTTCTTTTCTTCATATGCTGATATGAGCAGTGGCGCAGCGGAAGCTTGCAATAATAGACCGGTGCTAGCCATACTACACCTACCCAGTTTATATCAAATTTGACAAACAAACCTCAATCACTCTGAATAGTCCTCGCGCGATCGAGCCAAAATAACATGTTCGCAATCCCTGACCAATCTTTGAATAGATGTAGGCTGAATATTTTCGTTTTTCCCTTAGAAACGAACTAGAGTCTGCGATAATTGCTACTAGCGTAGTTAAACACCCAACAGAAATTATACAAGTACGTTATTGCTCTTCAAAGGCATTTATTTCGAACGCTGAAAGTATATGAAATTATTGCATTTACAGAATAGTCTTAACACTCTTTATTCGCATGCGTTGTACATTTTGTATATCGAATTACCGCTTATATCGAACTATTTACAGATAGGAAGCCTCTGTGCTGATTTTCGGGCCTGCACGTTGCCGAGATGGCCGAAACGGGGGCTCGATTGTTTGGTGAAGTAAAAGGGAATGAATGTTGACTCGATCGCAAATCACCTGAAAGTCAGCAGCGGGCGCCATTCTGATACCGCAGCGTTTCAGGCAAGCGAACGTCGTTCACACTCTCTGCAGCGCAGCAAAATTTGATTCGCACTGGGCCGAGGACAAATGTCTCACTTTTCCTCCTACGTGCCTTGAAGCTGGGCGCCCGCTTACAAGACACCTCTGCAGGCGCCAGTCCAGCGACCCACAGCCGTCACTGCCCGCGCACCTTTCCTTAGAGGCACACTGCGGGCTTCGCTTTCCAGCGTTTGTCAAGTTAATTTTAGCGGGGAGGAAGTTCTGGCGGGCTCCGAGACCGTCTTGGCGCAGGCCGCCACCGGATGCAGATTACGGAAGTTACGCGCGCTCCTGAAAAGCGCGGAAGTCGGGCGGTGGTAGAAGAAAAAAATGGTTGGCGGTGGCAGGTGAGATAAAGGACTCGCGTAACCAGAAACGACATGTAGCCGGATTATATGAGGAAGGTGGCCGAACGGCGACAAAAACGACGAGATAACGATGTTTGCCTGTTTGTTCCGGTTATGCGATTTGCTTACGTAAGCGTGCGTGCGCATTGCTGCGCTTTGGCGGTCAAGAGGAACTGTCGCGCTGGCGCAATCCGTTTACACAACCATCCCCACTATGGGACGGAATTTTTTTCCCCAGTTCGGGATGAGGTAAGTGGCGAGCTAAGCCGATCGCAAGAAAAGAAACAAAGCAACACCATGGGCCTATACGCTTCCATGGTCCTCGTGGGAGCTGAATCGAGAGCCCGCTAGAGCTGTGACTGAGTCATATCCTACAATATATTACTCGGTCAGTCGTATTTTGTGCCAAGTTTCTGCATAAATGCCGAGTTATGCTGAGTTTCTGCAAATCATGAATAAGGGGTTGTGGAAACGAAAGAAGAAATACATGAAGATATTTGCTCATCGGAAGCTTATTGTGTATAAGAAATAAGAGTCGAGTAGATCAGTATCAAGACGAGCGCTTTTGGCGCATTGCGCTCATGGTGTTGTTGAGATGCTAACAGGCGGCGTATTATCGTTATCAATTAACGCATTACCCGGTTATCCGGTTACCCCCAATGGGTAACCGAATAACCGGTTGCATCATGTTTCATCATGTGAGTAGCAAACTGTTTCGCGAGGTAAGCGATATAAGGGCGACTGTCGGCGTAATTACCGTTGTAGCTGCGAGGGAATGAACCAGATGAAAAACATACGCGGCTGACCAAATACGGCACTGCCTCCGTTTATTCGGCCTTCACAATGTCGCTTAAATCAGTCGTCGTCATTTTATGTTTCTGCGTGACCATTTTACCGACGCCGCACCCGAGCGATCACCTTAAGGCGTCTCGACAAACAGCCATTATTTCCGATAGAGAATGCGCCAAGGACTTCTTTTATCACGTATTCAAAGCTATGTCTGGGAAGTAATGTACCACGATGAAAGAAAGGGCTAACCGCGAAGCATTGGACCGCCTATGTTTTTTCACCACATTGTTCCTTCACGACAACAATCTCGAAAAGTCATCGTTCGGTTAAGCAGCGTCCATTTCCCTGCACATCGCCGGCTTGAAAATGATCGCGACTCGTGGTGCCCGCGCAACGCCTCCCACTGCCCTTCAGACGCCGCGCGTGGGTAATCCCTTCTGAAAAGGGGTCACGGTTCGCAAAGGTCGTCTGTTCTGTCATGCGTAACGACGCAGGCAGCCATGGCGGAAAGGGTTTCGCAACCCGTCGAGCGCCGTCCGGACAGCAGCACATCTTCCCCCTTTTGCCGATTTATGTACGTTCTTATTCGCAGTGTTCTCCTCTATTCCACTTTCTTTTCTCTCGCTCCGAACGAAAGAGTGAACGATCGCTTTGAGCAAACGGGCCGATTCAACCGTACACGGCACATCCCAGTTGCGGCTCGGATGGACGTCTCCTGCCCTCGGCGCATGCGGGCAGGGTGTATACCTGTCCGCCACTTTCCGGCTCGAAAGAACGGAAGGACTCGATGCGCAATCGTGCAACCGATAAAGCTGCACGTCTGGGGTTTATTTTAGAACTTCCTCTATGGTCATGCGCTGCTTGGGTCGGAGATTGAGCGCAAGAGAGAAACACGTGCGTCCGAGTGCGGTTGATTGCGAGGCTCTCAGGATGCGCGCTTGGTCTGCAAATACTCCGAGCACACGTGCCTTGCGACCGAATGTTAATGACTACCTCGTCTGCCAACGGCCCTTGCCCTCAGCGTGTGGCTGTCAAGTGTGGAAACGCGTGATTTGCGTTGGAACGGTGAGCCCAATGTGAATACGGGGTACGGAGTCGAGAGCCCATGCGTAAAAGTGCAGTTATCGCACAAGGCGTTCGGATGCCTGAAACCAACCTCCACGAGGTGAATGTTTAATCGCACGTAATACCCATTTCGGGAAGAGTAGGCGCTGTCAAAATATAACCGCACTTGCACGGAATGTTCCTGTTATATTTTCCGCCCGACACAACAAAACAGGGGCAATTAGTAAACGTTTGGCAGAGCTCCGCAGCTTGCGCCTTTGTTCAGTAACCGCACTGAGTGGGGGCGAGTTTCGAGTTTCGTGGGTCTGCGCTGGCTACATGCAAAAAACGGCGTCATATTTTTCAACGCATTGGGCACAGCATCGAAATAACGGTATCAGCCTCGCCCTCATCGAAAAATTCTGGAGCATTTGTTTTTAATTTAGAATGAAAAGAGCACTAGTTAGGAAAATGAATTCCTAACTGTTTACTTTTTACGCGTGCTCGTTTCATGTATCCTGCCAAACATGTAGCACGCTTGTCAAAAAGACCTGCTATAAAGCAACAAACTTTTACTTAGCGGGCGGCTCATGGGTTTAATTTGGATGTGCATAGATAAAATTCTTATTGAATAGTTTTTTCGATAGTTGACGAACTTCGACTTCGTGGTCTACCCTGACAGAAAATGTCAGCTGCTGCAAAAATGTTTTGTAAATACTTATGAATACGGTAATGGCACGGATGCACGCCCTGCCAGCTAGTTGTTAAGGTGCTGGGGTGATCTTGGCAAATAGGTTGAGCTTAGACTAAGCTTCCTTAGCTCGCCTTAGACTTCTGGGCAGTAAAGGTTCGCCGTGGCAGGCATTCGCACTAGTAAACTTCCTTGGTTTCATTTCAGACGTTTCAAAATAAAGCGGAGTTATCACCCACCCAATCACTGCACATAATTTGGGCTAGGACAAACACATAACAAGATTCAGAAGCGGTCAAAATATAGGAAATCAAGGCCCTCTGTCTTGGTCCGGCATCCCAACTTGACGTTAAGAACTCTCTCACACTACCACATAGTGACCTTCAAATGCCCAGTGTCACGACATCAGAATCCTACAATTTCTCAGGGGGAATATTGCCTATAGGGTTCACGAAAGGGGAAAAGGTCCGCTACTCCCACAGTCGGCTACTGTTACTCCAGAAGAGAAGATGAAGGAAAAAATTTACTCGCTACAGATTAGGCCATTTGTATTCACTGACCTCTTTATAGGGCTCAGAAGCGCGGGATAATGGCACCCTTGCATTGAGCGCGCACTGCGATTTCCTCTCGACGGGGCGAAGAACAGTACAAGCCGTAATGGCTTGCAGCGCCAGGTTTCGTTTCTCAAGCCACTTTGTCCTGACATTGAGGCTGGAGCCGGTATTGAGGAAAGTAGCTCGAGCACACGTTGACGCAAAGCCTGGCATTGACCGCCCGTTGCTGGCAACGCGCGTATGTAAACACGACTTCGTGCGAATTGGGACGCGTACCGGCAAGTGGCACGCCCGTTCAGTGCGGCAGCGCGGGGTTGCGTAATGACGGGAGAGCCCACATTAGCCCGCGCATGGTGAGAAGTATGCGAAGCTTCTTGGTTTGCCCTTGGGAAAAGCCTCCTACGACGCGGAGGGTACGACCCCTACAATCCCTTTCTGGGCATATTCTTCGTGGCTCGAGGTTGGCCTCACAGATGCTCTCTTCGAATCGTGATTATGAGCTGGCTGCGCACCTGCTCGAAAATTAGAGCGGATAGACAGGCCAAAAACACGGGCATAAGAGCGAGATGCCTACATATAGCGTCTACAATGATTATATTTGAAGTGCTGAATGAGAGACAGCCATACGCGTGTGTGAAATGCGCATAAGGTGCGAATAAACAATAATGTCGCATTACACAACCATCACACAACGACGTTGCATGGATCCCGAGCTTTGTGTTTCATATCAAATGCGCTTAAATGAGCACATTTCCGGTTGTGTTTCCGACCGATGCTACGTACAGCATCGGTTGAATGAATTTCGGACACATTAAGCGGTATAATCTGACTCTACGGTCAGGAAGATTCCAAAGTGAAGCCCAGACTATGATAATATTTTGATAGCTGGCATCTATCTAAAATACCCAACACTACTGCGTAAAGGTTTAGGCGTTCTAATTCTGTCCACTGATAATATAGCGGCCAGAAATAGCGCTGTCCACGGGTTTAAACTGGCAGCCGAATTCCCTCTCACACTGCTCGAACTTAAGTGTCTGACATTTTGCCCCGAGGAGTAACCGTCGTGCATTCCACCATCAACCCATTCCAGCACTAGGTGCCAGCCTCACCCCCTCCCCCCTCCACAAAAAAAAGGGAGGTGAGTTTGGTAAATTGTTAAATTGGTTAGAATTTGCAGAGCTCAAACTTGAGGAGAGTGATGCTGACATGAAGTCCATGTAGGTTGTAAAATACACCAGGTTTCCCATCGCAAGTGGTAAACTTTGGGCCCTTTCGCATCTACTTCGCACAAGTTGGGCCACGTACGTTTGTGATAACATTCGTGCTTCAGATAGTTCTTCTAACAAAAAAGTTGAAATATTGTCATGATTAAGCATCAGATTTCTTCCACAGTTTATATCCGACCTGGAGGCTACCAAATACTCCTGAAATTCGCGAACGAGCCCTCCCGCTTTATTTCCGACGTCTGACCACGTACACAGCTGCTGTTTCAAAAATAGCTGCGGTATGCGTGGTCTCAGGCTATAGCATTCGTATGATCGTAATCGAAAGAATACATTGAGCATCGGGTATGGATACAGAGTGCCATTATCAGCAACAACAAATGAGTGGAAGCTTAACAGAAGCAACTTGAATAAAATAAAAGGCCATTAAGCAGGCTACTTACATCTGAGCGCCCACGGCTCAAACTTGCGCACTCCCATGAGCAGCCTGAAAAGGGCTGCCGAGCAGTCAGCAGTCACGTTTGAGCCGCTGCCCAAAGACGTCATGCGAGGCAAGGACTCCTGTATCAAGCGGTCCATGAGCGCGCGCAAACGGTTCTCCACGTCGGGGGCGTCGGAAGCCGCTGTTGCGCCGGCCAGTGGCACATCTCCAGCTGTCGTGTCGGTGCCCCCGCCGCTGTTGTCATCTTCGGCCACGGCACGAGACACCTGCGATGAAGTCGTGGCCATTCCCAGGCCGCCGAAGAGTAGGCACGCTGCTGCAAAGCCGGCCCCGAGCATCTTGAGCATTTTGCCCATTGCAAACAGACGGCTAGTAGGTGCGCACGCCGGGGATACTGTGAACGAACGCGCGTTGTTGTTCTCTGAGGGGTCCCCCGGAAAGGACTAGAACTCCTTTCGCCTCAATGGAGAGCAGAGGTTCCTTCCTTCATTCCTTTCGCCTTCTTACGCTAGTGTTTTGTTGTCCTTTTCGCCTTCTCTCACTCACGCACGCTCTCTCTCATCTTCCGCCGCCTGTGTCCGTCCTTCCTTCCTTCTCGAGGCCTCCTCCTCTTTCCAGTTCCTCGAGGAAGTCCGGCGGAACAACCCCGCGCCGGCCGGTCTACAAGAGCAGGAAGACTGGCGTATGCAACGGGCGGTAAGAACGGCGGGAGCAGACGATGGGCCCCCCGTATTTTGTGTGTGCGTACATCGATACCGATGACGCGAATGTGGGCAGTCTCACCGTACGCCGCCGCGGTTGCCTTTGCGTGACCGCCCGCCGGCATCCTTTGCCAGATCAGAAGCGGCTCCGCCATAAGCCATTATTAGAGGCTGGAAAGCGGTATTTAGCGTGGGATCCAGCGGTGGCATTACAAATGACAGCCGGGCCTTTGCGCCCTACGAGCTCGTAGCGCCTGTAGCTTCCTCAATCGTCAGAATAAAGAGTGCGCTTTGCTAATAGAACATTGCCCGGTAGGATCCAAGACGGCTGCATGCGCCTCGCCAGTGGCACTCTTGCTGTGAGAGTGGGCTCGTCTATTTTAGAGAGTTTCTCACTCGTCTATAGAAGGCTGTGCTTTATTCAGTACTTTACATTTGTGTGTGTGTGTGGGGGGGGTGATATGAAAATAAATCATTTAACCCAAATAAAAACGGCTACATTGCAACCCCCTTTAGAACATAATTATTCGGTTTCCTATGATCCCGGTATGAAAACACCCTACAATACCTAACAGCCGTAACAGCTGCGCATTTCAGGTGTTAAATGAATGCCGTATAGGCACATTTTCATCGTTTCCTAAACGAGCAGCTATATAACGAACAGCTCTAACAAGCAGCTATAAAAAAAACGCAATGCTTGTTGCACTGTTCGTTGCCCTAAGACAATATTATGTCATCTTAATTAGGCTTCCAACCACAATTACGGGCAGCATCTGAGCATTATTTTGGGGATTAACACACAAGGCGGCACAAACTAGCCACTATACGAAACTGCAGCCAATTCTGTGAAACGCCTTAATTTGTTTCTGGCGCACTAAAAAATGCAGCGAATTTCCGCTGACTTCGTTGGTATGTTACATAACATATCATCTGTTGGTAAGGTTTGAGCCCCCTGTGGCCTGTAGAATATGTCCTCTTCGCTCGGCGACTCAGCTACGAGCACTAAACAATTTATGTGCATGCTATAGCGTTCAGAGCCACCGTAATATTGCAAATATGAGCCAAGTTTTGTTGATGCGAATTATGGCTGTACCAACAGGACGCGGAAACAAAGAAAGAACTTTAATTACGATACATACGCTGGCACTATTAGATGTCGCCTTATGTTCATGTTACTACGCCACGCAAATGTTGGCGGTCTGAAAACGTTGAGACGGAGGAAATGCAATACCGAGCAAATGTGTATACAACTGAATTTCTGCAGCTGTATTCAAGTAACATTTGTACAGAATCGACTCTAATTTGCTCGAGACGTTCGATGAAGAACACACGCATGTACGAACTGCATGTGTGCATACATGTATCTGTAATACATACATGCATACATACATGCATACATACATACATACATACATACATACATGCATACATGCATACATGCATGCATACATGCATACATGCATACATACATGCATACATGCATACATGCATGCATACATACATACATACATACATGCATGCATACATACATACATACATACATACATACATACATACATACATACATACATACATACATACATACATACATACATACATACATACATACATACATACATACATACATACATACATACATACATACATGCATACATGCATACATACATACATGCATACATACATACATACATACATACATACATACATACATACATACATACATACATACATACATACATACATACATACATGGACTCAAGTGGCTCATAAAGACCATCAAGCGGTTCAGCTTCACCCAACGTGCTCTAATGATACAATCCATGTCGGCCACGACGTGACTTCGGTGAATGACGATGCTTTGGGATCTGCGTTTGGTCTGCGTTGGTCTCCGTTATGGTGTAGCGTCGTGGTCTGAGTTGGGCTGTCGTGCACTGCCACCATAAAGATGTATATTGGGCAATGTCCGACTGAAGTTCACATTTGTGAGTCAAATTGACTGCATGCCGCTGTTTTTCGTCGAGTTTGCTTTCGGATATGCATAGATGAGTCACTTGAGGGATTATTGGAGAAGCTGAGGAACGGTATAGTCTTAAAATATTGAACACGATGCCGCCTCCTAGAACATACCGTTTCTTATGCCGTTTCTTGCGAAACTACGCGCGGCATTTTGAGCTTGCCATTAATGTGGTTGGATACATGGTCCCTCCTCAATTATCATTATCCTCATCGGCATCCCTATTGGCATCATCATTATATTCATCATCATAATATTGATGCGGAACAGCCTATTTACGTGTATTGCAAGACAAAAGACAACCAAAAGACATCACACCATTCCTTTGTTGCGCTGCTCGAATTCACTCTTTTCCCTGAATATTCTTTTCTCATCCCAGCATATGGTTATTTGTTTTCATCTACTTCTAGTCACGTCATTCAGTAGCCCTCTGTTAACCGAATAGTCCACGTGTTGTCAGTACTCTGCATTACATCACCCCAACGCCCCATCGTTCTTCATGTCTCTTTGAACTGCCTGAAGCTTTCTGTCAAGCGTTTGCTAAGACTCTGAGCTTTTGGCCCAAAAGTCATCACTGCGAGTACGCATTGGCTGTAGAGCCTTATATTCAGGGACAAATGTAGCCTATTCATTGTTACTACACATTGCGCTCACAGCCCATATCATCCCACTCATTTGTTTCGTGTGTTATAGAACAGCGCTCATAACTTGATCAAGGAAGTTGGATTTGTATACCTCTTCTTGTGTGTTATTATCCAGGCGCAATCAGAAGCTCTTTGTGTAGGTTATGGGAAGCGTTCCCTGCAGGCTTTCTCCGTGCTCACTGAAAACGATGTAACCTGCAAATCTGTTATGGCTGAAATAATTCTGCATTTACTCCTATGCCCTACTTCTCCCACCATACATTCCCAAATATCCCTTCTAGACCGGGTATAAATAATTTCAGAGACATAGTGTCTTCTTCTCTGACGCCATTCTTGATACGAAACTTCAGAAAACTTCCAGTAGTGCCGTGGAGTCTACTGAGTCAAGAGTTCTTTTCTGATCTATAAATACAATGTAAAGAGTTTGCTGCACTGTGTATTCTACTGTTACCTGGTTGATGTTGTTAATGAGCTAGATGGTTGAGTAGCATTTTGCAAGCCCACTTCTTTGAAATAACTTCTTTGAAATAAGATCGGTTATATCTAAAATCGCTTTCGGCATTCGCGTCCTCATTAAAACCCGTTATTTTTTCCAATTGCCCCTTCTACGATCGTTATATTTATCGTTCATTCACAGCCACCTTACGTATTGTTTGTCTTCTTGGGGCAACACGTATAATACCCATCTTGCTCCGCTGCGCCGTCTTCAAAACCAAGCCGTTCGTTTACTTACATTCAGGGACTGCCGCTCTACTGTAAAACCCATCTTCCACCACCTCGGCATCCTTGCACTCTTTCTAGAACTTGATCTTAAGTTTTATATACTTACTTCCCGTTTACGGGGAATCCTGAATTTCTCCCGTCCTTTCACAGAACATGTTTGCTAAACACAAATAACACCAGATTTTCAGTGCAACATAATATACTACTTCCAACTGTCCGATCCAACTACGGAAAACAAACACTGTTATTTTCTGGTGCCCCTATCTGGAATGCCTTACCCCCTTCCCTTAAATCGTACCCCTCCCAGTACGCTTTTTATAGGTTTGTACGAAAATACATACTTGTTACACTTTCGTAATCAAAATCTGATCGCCTGTTTTTTCCCCACTCAATATCAGGTATAGATGGTACCTCGTGTTAACGGTACAAGAAAAAATATATACACGATAACTTTTTAAACTGCCTACTGCGGACATTGCACAGTATCCGAATTTACTACCATTCTATAACTGTTTATATGAATTTGTTTCTTTGTGTTCTGTTTTCCTCTGTGTGTATACGGCCTCACTAATAATATTTTTGTTTGCGTTATGGAAAGGGAGGTGCCCCTTTCAGATTTTTTCCAAGGGACCTCCTTCTGTAAAACCCTGCTTTTGTAAAAATTGTACTGAACTATTTAATAAAACAATGTTAATGTCAATGTCAAACGTTGCTTGTAAGGTAACTGCTGCTATGAGAAAAAAAACTCGCACACTACAGATATTAGGCCGATGTGTCCGTAACTCTTCCGTAAGATTTTCTGGTGCAATGTCTCCTCCAGCCTCTAGTATAGATCACCAGTAATTCAGTTGTCTCCTGCAGTTTTCTCCCCTGTCGACGCCCTCGACACAACACTATGGCATCCCATTGATTGCTTGATAGCTTGACAAGCCCTAATAACACAACTAAGGCGCCCTCACTCGACTGTAGTGTTAGATGTCGCCGTGTTCCAATTTCATAGGCGGCCAGTCCAGGCTTAAAGCTTCTTAGCAACCCCTCTAGCGCTTACTGACCCCTGCCTTGGTCAGGTGCTCTACAGCTGCTGGGCAATGAAAGCTGCGCGTTCACTACGGTTCATCTGGAGGCTGAAAGCTGAATGCTTTTCGAGGATGGCCAGATCCGGTGCTGGTGAGGGAGTGCCGTTTATGGCAGCCTTCCCATTAGGGTTGCACTTATCTCTTGGAGGCTCACGGCTATCCGGGGAGTGATATTTCGTTTCGAGGTACAAGTCTGGTACACGTCTGGCACTTGCACCGCAAGACGGTACGTTAATTAAAGATGTCGATATGGTGCGCTCCGCTCCTAAACCGACGTAAAATATACCAAAGCACTCTTTTTTGCAAAAAGAATGCATATAATTGAATTATAAGAGTACATTTCCCGGTAAAGAAATCACGGGTGAGACAGCGAGAGAGAATAAACTTTGTTTATCACCCTCCCTAGTGATCGGGGTCACTCTGGATTCCTGAGGGGTGTCCAGTCTGTCCAGTCCAGGACTTACTGGTTGTAGCAGGCCGTCCGTGCAATATTCACCATCCGAAGCTGGGACCAGGGGTCGGTGCTGGGTAGCCTTGCCGCATACTGTGAAGGGTAAGATTGGGAATAGGAGGAATTGGTTCGGGGAAGGGGGGCATGCCCAAACTTTGAGGTATAGTTTTCGTGATGTGGGGCATGCAAAGAGGCGAGTATTAGGAAGGCTCTGACCCAATATACTGCATCAGGGTGGGCAGGTCCGGTGCTGGTCCTCTCCAAAATCAGTTCGCCCCAAAATCTGAGGCTGCTGAGGCCGAAAAGAGGAACAGGGGTGTTATTCCAGAAGGCCCGAGATTGAGCGAAACTCGGGAAACAACGAGCTCTAGCGACGCCCACGTAACGTAATGATAATATTTAGAGGCGGAGTTCAAGCGCTTTAAAAAGGCAATTCATGCTATTTGCTGATTGTTGGTGTGACGTAATCGGTCCAGAGCAGCGCGTTCCAAGGAGGCGCGACTAGGGCGTGGCGCATTTTTCATTGCTGTCTGTCGTTCCATTGCTGCACCGGTGGCAAGCAAATCCAACGACATTACTTTATCGCGCTTTTATTTTAATAATCTGTATTTCACTACAAAGTTCGTTTATTTTTTTATTTTAGGCGTTCTTATGAGCTTTTTGTTTGAAATTTGCCGTCCTAAGCAGCAGTTTCTGCCCATTACTGCCGTCGGTGGCCGACAATGCAATCACGTGACTAAGGCCGACTGGCAAAAAAAGTAAGCGAGTGATGGAAACGCGCCGCATTCAAAGTACTTGCTGCTCGGTGCTATCGAAACCCTCCGTCCGCTTTCAGATACGAAATTTCCTAGAACCACTTCAGCCTGCTTACGTGATTTGAAGGCGAAAGCTTGGCGATTCTTAATAACAACTGATACATTGTACTTGCGATACTTATAGCAACTGATAATTGTACCTGCGGTAATTCTTAATTGATTTATTGCATTTGCGTATTTTTCCTCGCTTTTATTTCTTTGTCTTTCGGCATGAATTTAGGCTTTAGCCATCTCGGGTCCGGACTGCAAGACCGTGCTGTGCGACTCTAAGAGTGTAGTGCGAAACTATGCCAAGAACAGAGTATGTTGTGGGGCAGTGCGGTTGCTCGCCGCGCTGGACCTCAAGGACAGAGAAGTGTCAGTTAAGTGGTTCCCGGCCCACGCCGGGAACAAAGTCTCGGAACGTTACCAAAACCACAAAGAGACGGCGAACTCGACCGCGCGAGAGTTAACAGGCCGCGCGGCCGTAGCGAACCCGTCTGCCAAATGGTGGGGGGAGACCAAGGATAGGCTGGCCACATATAACGAAATAACGAAGCACTACAGGCTGAGCAGGAGGAGAATGGCGCCGCCCGACCCGAGTCTGACTCGGGAACAGGCGGTGGTGTTCAGACAGATGCAGACGGGTTCGCTACTGACCCCGGTTATCATGAAACACGTGTGCCCCGAACAGTACGAGGACGACACGTGCAAGGTGTGTCACAGTGCGGGAGCCACTGCGGCCCACCTGCTGTGGGACTGTACGGCAAGGCCCAGCGAAGCGGCAACAGCAACAATGATCCCGCCGTGGTGCGAGGCTACGGCGCGGAGCAACGACAAGAACGACCACCTGCAGGCCGTCCAGCTGATCCTGGTGGCCCTTGAAAGGCAGAAGCCGGTCGAAAGCCGAGAGGCTCGGCCCAATTCAGGGGCGGCTGAAGGACCTCGGGGGAAGTAGAGAGGCGGCTGCCGAGTAAAGGGTCTTTGACAGGATGACGTAGGCCCCGCCATGGTGCTCCATTAGGGACACCACAGCAGGCGATTCAATAAAGTCTTTACTCACTCACTCACTGGCCTTCGACGGGCTCCTTTTCTGCTATACCGCGCTTGCGTCAGTTTCTTCTTTTTCATTTCGTAGTGAACTCGCCAGCAAGAAGACTGGCACACAGCACAGCCTCCCTATAATCGTGGTTCTCCGCAGCTTGTTTGCACCTGTCATTCTCATGTGCCATCACGTTCACATGTCACGCATTATTCTACAACTTTTATTTTCCAATTCACAGTTTTGTGAATTTTCAAAACGGAGTCCATTCGCTCCTCAAAGCTCTCAATTGCGGGTAAGTCACCCATTTGGCCTGTGCTACGAAAAAAGGAATAGCAACAACCACAGCTTTTCAAATTTGTTTCCTTTATTTCACTTTGCTCTTCACAGCTCTTGTTCAACGAAGCTCTCCACAGTCGTTGTTTTTTTGTTTTATGGACTCTATACCTTCACTTTTCTTCTGGCGTCACGCTGTTTCTTTCTGTCTCAGTCTTACCTTCACAAGGTTTTCATGATCCGCTTCTAGCCAGACGACAAAGACGATGGACATAACTCGTTGAAATGCGTAAAGATCGCCTCCGATAATAGACACACACCGTTGATTATATACTATCCTGCGAATAAAGCTTTCGCAAGAATGGTGTGACACGAAACGCCTCAAGAAAACCGTCGGCCACGCTGACGATAAATGAAGCGCACGGTCATGCAACGCCACATCGGAAAGTTTTGCTAGCAGACGATAACGGAGGTACGTACCGCCACTCATTGGAAACCTTCTTTCCATCGAGCGGTCGCGACCGTGGTCACGACTGAAGCGAACGCTCTGGCTGCAAACGGATAAACGCATGGTAGAACCTGCGGAAGCTATGTCCGGCTAACCACCTAAAAAAAGGCGAAAAACTTGTCTGCAGTAATCCTATAGCGCACACACCGGCTGACTGTCGAGTGAGGGCGGTCGCTGGTGCGGTCGCTACCAACGCTTCCGTGGAAGGTGTCCGTCGCGTAAAACCGCAGCGCAAGCAACACTTGCTCCTCGGCAGTTATGAAGCGAAAGCCGCCTCAAAGTCGTCGCAAATGGGGTCGGGTGTCAGATGGCTGCACAGCCAATGCATAGTACTTTCGAGAGACGAAAAAGGGCTTGAAATTCCTCCACCGCTAAAGGAAAAACTCTGTCGGCATAGATATATGACTGCTACGGCGACCGCGAACCATGATCAACGCCGCAGCAGCCGCCAAAACGAGCGCCCCGAGTTCAACTCGGCCGCGCAATATCTCTCCCGAGTTTCTTCCCAGTTCTCGTGTCAATCACACACACCCAGCCCATTCATGGGCGCGGCGTAGCGACCGAAGCCCTACCCAACTATGGCTGCCATGGCGTCCAAATCGCTGATGGGGTAGAGTCGCAGCCACGAAGTCACTTGCATTAGATGCTCCGGTAGCAAAGCTTAGCAGAAAACAATGAACGAATGACGCTCCCAGGCCACCGTCGGTCAAATGCTGCCACAGTCACAGGGGGGGAGGGGGGGGGGGGAGGGAGGGGGGAGTTCGGTCCGAACGAAGTGCTCGCTTTAGTCCGTACGATAGTAGCGGTCAAGACGACAAGATTTTAATGCAAAGCTTTTTACCTCTACCCCCCAAGGGTTCTTTCGCGGCCGTTGGTGTCACCAGAAAACTCCAGCGAATAAATAAAACAATATACTGGCACCACCGGAAATCGAACCTGGACCTAATAGACTAACAAAGCGAGAGCCCGTTGTCTTACCGATTTAGCTACGAGCCCACGCGAAGACTGGGAAGACAGGTGGTGTACTCACCAAGCACATCTACGGGTTTACCCCCTGCGTTCTCGCTGAATGCCACGTGAAAGCGTCACGCGACCACTCACGCCCGTCTATCGGCCCTGTGCGCACCTTGCTCATGTGCTAAGAGATACAAAAATTAAAGGAAGCTCACACCAATGCATGGCATCTCACTTCTAGTACGCCAACGTGCTAAAGCCTGTGGCCTCCAGTGTTCTCGTAAAAAGCCACCGCTCCTTGTCGTCCGCCCTCACGCCAAACCAAGGAATACATTCAAATACTCCTTGATGGCCAGGCCATCACTCCAAGCCCCAGCATCAAGATCCTGGGCCTACATCTCGAGGCTAACACTAAGAGTGACGTCTCCTTGCAGCGCCTGAAAAACAGCATTAATCAAATCATAAACATGATCAGGCGAGTTGCCACCAAGAAGCGAGGCCTAAAGCAATCCGGTACCTTTCGATTAATTGAAGCTTTTGTCCTCTCGAGAGTTACTTACGTCAACCCCCTGTCTTCTTCTCGACAAGGAAGACATAGAGATGCTTTATATAATGATTAGAAAGCTGGTCGAGCAGGCCATTGGTCTTCTCATGAGTGCGTCCACACAGAGGCTGCTTAGCACGGGGCTCCACAACACGGTGGAAGAGCTGATAGAAGGCCATCTTTCTAACCAGAAGGTCCGACTCAGAACTGCGATGGGTAACCGCATGCTTCACCAGATTGGCTGGGCAGCCCAGAATGTCACTCCGCTTGACGTACTCCCAGACTCTTGGCTACTAAAACTAAAGATGCTCCCTTTGCTTAGAAATATGATCCCCTCACATGACGAGGGTCACCGAAAAGCACGGGCTCAAGCGCTAAACACCACCATCGGTGGGGATCATGCAGTTACCTATAGAGACGCCTCCAAACATCGAGGGCAGCAATACGCCATCATCGTGGCTACCTCCAGAACCAACCTCCTTGCGTGTACCTCGCTTAGGACCCAAGAAATGACGGCAGCAGAAGAGGCAGCCATCACCTTGGCTCTCGCTCAACCAGGGGTTCGGAGGGTCCTCATCGATTCCCAGCAAGCCTTCTGGAATTACCAGTAGGGTTGGGTGTTCTTACCTGCACTGCGCGTGCTAAAAAACCACTCCCCAAACGGTTCCATTCAGCTCATGTGGACACCCCCTCACGCTTTATTGGAGGGCAACAAATACGCCCACCCAACCAGCCTGCGCTTTTACCTCCCGTGCTATGGTGCTGCACGAAGACAGTCACCCGCTTGTCACGTTCAGGGAGATAACCCAGCATTATCGCCTTAGAGACCGTACCCAGCCCATAACCCAAATAACCCAGCATTATAGAGACCGTACCTTCGCCTTACCCTGACCTTTCCAGAGAACAACAAACTACCCTACGGCTCATACAATCCGGGCTCCTTCCCATAGCCTACGCGTCTTCACTTAATGTATCCGAATCGCTACGACGCTGAATGTAAATTTTGATCAGAAGTAGGAACACTCCGCCCCGTAATCGGGGTGTGCGACTTTAGCCCTGAGCACCCGCCTCTCTTTCCGTCAACCACCCAACAAGAGCAATGGGAGATGCTGCTGTCCAGGCCCTCTCTACCTACCCAGCTTCAGCGGGTGGACAGAACACAGGCCGCGCGGACTGCATATGGGCCCCACAGAAGAAGGAATCACACCCCAGGGCTGCACTCTGGGCCGTGGTGGTGGTGGTGGTTCAGAAATCTGAACAGAAGTATTTCTTCCTCCTCCTCCTCCTCTGCCGCAAATCTCGTCGCCTCCGTCCGCGGCGCAGAGACGGAGAAGACAGATCGTCTAACACCGGGTTGGAGCTCACTTTAATTTTATAAAAAAACTTTCCACTCTTGTGCTACACCAATACAACTCAACCAAACACCGTTCATGATTCATGCATTAATTTAACCTTAACAAGAATGTCTCTTTGAAGTAATAAATGGTGTGGTTAAGTGCATTTCGCTTCTCTCTGGTTTTGCTATTTGTAGAGCGATGTGAGTGAATTTAAGTGACGTCGCAAGGGTAATCGTTATGGGTGGCGTTTACAGCTTGCTTTACAACCACATTCACGGGGTGGATTGACGCGATTTTTTTCCATGGCAGCCGTATTCATACACAGCAAAAACACAATCGACGACAGATGACACACATTCAACGTCTAAAACGCACTCGCAAAATGGTGAATCACGCTCAGGACACGCTAAATAGGGGCGATGCTACGCCCGCCGTCGGCACGTAAACAAAGCCGGTCAGTCTGACAGTCGGGAGAAGGGTGCATTCCTTTCGCTACAGTGAACTCCCTCGCTTACTTGTTTTGGGCTTGCGCTGAGCTGCATTGGAGCCACCCTCAAACCACGTAGCAAACAGATTTCAGTGGAAGAACAGAACACCAAAGAAATCGGAGCCGCCCCGCGCTGCTTTACAGGGCGGAGCTGTAAAGGGAGGCTGGGGCCAGGCCGAAGTTTTAAAAGGAATAGCTGGGTTATCTACTTTGCATGACGGAGTGCATATTGCAACTCGATTCTAGACGGCGCTGCACGCGGATGTTCGTGCAAGCTGTGCTTTTTCAACGTGAGCGGCCTCAACTGGGCGCGCTGATAATGCTAAGCGTGCTCCGCGCTATTGCGCCGGTATCGCTGGAAGTTTATTGGATGCTGCACTATCACTGCTTTGTTAACTCGAGCAGCTAGAAACTCGGGACCGAGCTATCTCGGGCCTTCTGGAATAGCGCCCCAGAGCAGTTCTTTTATCAGGTGTTCAAAATAATACTAGCACAACTATAACGTGCGGCAGAAGCAGCGCCACATTGGGCAGCATTGTCGCGATTGTGGATGCGTGCCTTTGTTTTCAGACTGCAAGATTTTGTTCAAAAGCAAGAACCAAACGACCAGGGAAATAGTGGAGGCGCTAGAAATCCACAAACCCAGAGACGGATGTATTAGTCGAGCATCAATTGCTTTATCGGCAAAGGAGATGGCTTATTTGGAAGCCCGTGGCTCGGGAAGGGGGCGATAAGTTTGTGTAGTGGGGTATCAAAAATGTTTTCCTATTTCTGATATGTATCACGTAGGTTGTCTGTTATCATGTACGCTGTTGTTATAAATGTGTGCTTCTTTCAATAAACCAGTAGTTGCAAATTAGCGCTTCGTCCTCGTGCATTCTTTGTCCTTCGTCTTTTTTGCTCTATACATCTGTTAATAATAATCACCAGTCGCCTGAAAGACAGCCTCTAACTCCGTGATGCTACTACAAAAAAATATAGAAAAGAAATATCAAACAAACCGCAAGCGAAAAAAATTAGCGCCAATCCACCCTGTGAATGTGTTTGGAAAGCAAAGCTGGATACGGCGCCCACAACGATTACCCATGCGACGTCACATAAATTCTCTCGCGTCGTTCTACAAATAGTGAAACCAGAGAGAAGTGAAATGCACATAACCACACCCTCTATTACTTAAAAAAGATATTGTTGGTAAGGTTAAATTAATGCATGATCCATGAACTGTGGTTGGTTGAGTTGTATTGGTGTAGCCCATGAGTGGAAACTCTTTTTTATATAAAATAAAGCTCAAACCCGGTGTTGGACGATCTCACTTCGCCGTCTCTGCCGTCGCGGACGGAGGCGACGAGGTCGGCGGCAGGGACGGAGGAGGGCAGGAGGAGGAGGTGGAGGAGAAGGAGGAGGAAATACTTCTATTCACCTTTCTCAACTGCCCAGAGTGCGGCCCAGGGGAATGGTTCTTTCTTCACTGTAGCCCATATTCCATCCGCGCCGCTTGTGCTCTGTCCAACAGGTGAAGCTGCGTAGGCAGAGAGGGGCTGGGCAGCAGCATCTCCCATTGCTATTGTTAGGTAGTTGACGGAAGGAGACGAGGGTGCTCAGTGCTAAAGTCGCACACCCAGATTATGGGGCAGAGTGTTCCTACTTCTGAGCAAAATTTACATTCAGCGTCGTAGCGATTCGGGTGCGTTAAGTGAAGACGCGTCGGGTGTGGGAAGGAGCCGGATTGTATGAGCTGTAGGGTAGTTTGTTGTTCTCTGGAAAGGTCAGGGAAAGGTGAAGGTAGGGTCTGTCTCAGAAGGCGATAATGCTGGGTTATGTCCCTGAACGAGACAACCGGGTGACTGTCCACGTGCAGCTCCACAGCACGGGAGTTAAAAGTGCAGGCTTTGTAGGCGTATTCCTTGCCCTCCATAGAAGCGTGAGCGGGTGTCCAGATGAGCTGAATGGAACCATTTGGGGAGCGGTTTCTTAGCACACGCAGTGCAGGTCGGGACACCAAACCCGACTGATAATTCCGGTAGGCTTGACTACCTTACGAACCCCTGGTTGAGTGATAGCCAAGGCGACGGCTGCCTCTTCTGCTGCCGTCAAATCTTCGGTCTTCAGTGAGGCACAAGCAAGGAGGTTGGTTCTGGAGGTAGCCACGATGATGGCGTACTGCTGCCCTTGATGTTGGGAGGCATTTGTGTAGATAACTGCATGATCCCCCCGAGGGTGGTGTTGAGCGCTTGAGCCCGTGCTTGTCGGCGACCCTCGTCGTGTGACGGGTTCATATTTTTAAGCAAAGGGAGCATCTTTAGTTCTTGTCTCCAAAAGTCAAGGAGTACATCTAGCTGAGTGACATTCTGTGCTACCCAGAAAATCTGGTGAAGGATGCGGCGATCCGCCGCAGTTCTGCTGATTTGGAGCTTCTGGATAGAAAGATGGTCCTCTGTCAGCTCTTCCACCGTGTTGTACAGCCCCGTGCTAAGCAGCCTCTCTGTGGACGCACTCATGGGAAGACCAATGGCTTGCTCAACCGCCTTTCTAATCATTATATAATGCATGTTTATGTCCTCCTTGCGGAGAAGAAGACAGGGGGTTGACGTAAGTGATTCTCGAGAGGACAAAAGCTTGAACTAATCGAAAGGTATCGGATTCCTTGAGGCCTCGCTTCTTGGTGGCAACTCGCCTGATCATGTCTACGATTTTATTGATACTGTGTTTGAGGTGCTGCAAGGATACGTCGCTCTTGGTGTCGGCCTGAAGATGTAGGCCCGGGATCTTGATGCTGGGTCTTGGAGTGATGGCCTGGCCATCAAAGAGTATTTGAATGTGTTCCTTGAGGTGTCGTTTGGCGTGAGGGCGGACGACAAGGAGCTGAGATTTTTTACGTGAAAACATTTGCGTACTAGAAGTGAGATGCTGTGGGTTGGTGGGAGCTTCCTTTAATCGCTACGTGGCATTCAGTAAGAATGCAGGGGTTAAACCCGTAGATGTGATTGGTGAGTGCACCACCTGTCTTCCCCGTGGCGTTGTGGGCTCGTAGCTAAATCGGTAAGACAACGGGCTCTCGCTTTGTTAATCTATTAGTTCCAGGTTCGATTCCTGGCGGTGCAAGGAAATTCTCTTATTTGCTCGCGGGAGGTTTCTGTTGACACCAACGGTCGCGAAAGAACCCTTGGCGGGTAGAGGTAAAAAGCTTTGCTTTAAAAAGAAAATACCTTTTGACGTAAAAAACGTAAGTCTAAAAAAGGAGAGCACTTCCGTCAGCATCCCAATTAACTTAGCAGAGACCGCTTTCGCTCAAATACCACGTATCACTTATCCGCCGTAATTAGGTAATTATTTCCAACCTTAAAGGGGCCCTGAAAGGCATTTTGAGCACACTAAATGAACTAGCGCAACCGTTAGATTGGGTCGTCAACGCCCTCTGTGCCAAGTATTACTCTTTTACGCGCAGCGGAAAGCTCACACTTTTGTTGCAAAGTTTGTCGTTTTTTTCTCACCCTTTCCTTCGTGTTTTTGGACGCCGCCATCTTCACATGTCTACATCATCGATTCCCAGATGTTCGTCATGAGCTAGACATCGTGCTATTGGGCGGCTTTTTCACGCACTTCCGGCAAAGAGATGAGTCGTCTGCTCAGCGTCGGCTCGCCGGCTGATCTGCCAGCGGAGTGCCGGAGTGCTTGGGCATTTTACGACAAACGAAACAAGTGTAAAACAAACGCTTAACCGTTTGTATTGAATGCAACACGGCCATAACACGACATGGATATTCTCTTACCTGAGTACGTTCCATAAAGAAAGCGTTCAAGCCCCGCGGCACTTCTTTCGTGCAATCGCAGAGAACGCCCTGAGCCGAATGCCCGGGTTTGACGCATACATTTTATTCAACTTCAAAACAATCCAGAGATGCGTTTTTAACGAACACAACGTCACAACATGCGTTGAAAGTCTGAACCACGATTGACAGATGATGGGTTGCCTCCTGCCCGTCGTAAATTCGGTACTCACCTCGCGCGCGGTTTGCGGGGACGAACAGCAAGTCACTTAACTCTGGCGCACAAGCCGATGGCTTTTAGCCACGCACACTGCACATACCCCACGCGAGGTTCAGTCGTACGTCGCTCGAGAAAGATAATCCAGACCATGGGAAGAACTATCCACCCGCAGAAGCACAACGTCGCATTTCATCGCGAAACAAAGGCGTCCACAACACACACACCATCGCCTCCTGTAATGCCAAACGCATCTCGCACGCCTGCAGTGCCCACATGTCGCGAGGTGGGGCCCCAAGCTGAACCGGGATCACGGAACCGTAACTGACTTCTGGAGCGGTTTGTGCCTTGTTGCCAAGGCAACCGATGTTTGATATTGTCAAAGAAATGGCGCTCGCTCCAGCGCTAGAAAGCTCAGAGCCGCGGCGGAGAATGTTTTGCCAACGTTGCCGCTCTCCACCACGCGTCGCCCCAAGCTGAACTGGTCACATGATTGAAGCGTTTTGTGCACGGGTTCTGTATCGATTTAAAATGTCTTTTTCACATGCCGCCGGCAGGAAGTACCACCGCCGCAAAATAAGACCCGGCACCAGTGGGGCCACATCTGATACGGCGCTTTTTGGATAAACAGTGCGCGGTGCATCAAGCGAACGAGCGCACGACCCTCCCCGTGCGGCTGCGAGTTCGCCGCCGATAAAAAGTCATGTGCCGCCAGCAACGTACACCGCGAAAGGGCAAGGCCAGACCGCCGCATACATGCGGCCAGATTTTTCGTTCGCCTTTCCAGCCTTGAGCGGAGTGCGTGCGGGATTCATGGTGTCAACAAAGCTTGCCCGTAGCAGACGACAGTCTGAGCAGCACAATAGCGGAAGTACGTCACCGCTGCGGAGCGCAGCATCATGGGAGGCAAGGCTTTCGCGCCGTCAACAGCGGAGAGTAAGTCGAAAGGAGGAGGAAACTCGGAGCGACGATAATGCGCGGTTTTTGATTTACGATTTCTCAGCTAATACTCATCGCTTTAACAAAATTCTTGCGGGAGGAGATTGCAAATACATTGCTTTATTTGGGTGCATGTACATCCATGCATCGGCGGAAGGTATTTCAGGACCCCTTTAATAGCAAAAAACGCTGTTGGAAGGCGACAACATCCTAGAGCATAATTCCTACACTGAATTTGTCTGTGGTCTACGGAGGAGGCATATTAGTGTCAGTATCATTAATTGGAACGCACTAACGGAAGAAGAAGAAGTTTATTCAATCTTACAAGAAGATGAAGGTAACAAAGCAGAATTATACAGACGAGGGTCCCATAGTCGAGGCTGCACCGGGACCCTCGGTTAATTATTACATAGAGGAATAAAATAAGTGAAAGCAGCTAAAATAATAAAATACAGTGGCATATAGAGCTATATGTATTGCAGAGTAGTAATACAATTTATTAAAAAAACATTGACAATACAGCAAATATAAAATAAGTAGTATATTTAGGGCGGACTCGACGAGGAAAAAAAATAAAAAAAGACAAATAGAATAACAGGTAATGCAATGTTATACATGTCAAACTTAGTATATACAAAAGAACACTAAGAAATTTTTACTACATGGAGCACACTAAACCGCACATCTAAGTGAAATTTCTAAACACCTTAGGCCGCAAAAACAAAACCAGGCATAATTAAATTCACTCTGTAGGAAACACACAATCAAGCAAAAAGGAAAAGGTCGAATTAAAGTGATATGTAACAAAAATTAAGAAAAAGCTAGTCTAACACTACAAACATACATTCCGCGAGAAATACCATACGCGAAAGTTCACCGACTAATATTCAAAAATACACACAAAAAAATTTCACTATGACTATTATGTACCATTCAGCACTCTAGAAGAAACTTTTTAAGATGCCTCTTAAATGATGATAAAGATGATACAGATTTAATTTCATCCGGCAGGCTATTCCAGTTTGCAATAGTTGAAAAATGCGAACTCATTTTACCGTAGTTAGTGGAAACGCAAGGAAGCAAATAATTAGAATTAGCAGCGAACCTAGTAGGGTTAAAATTTGTCAGATATTTTAAATCAATAAAGAGGAAAAGAAGTTTACTGTTTAGCAGTTTAAATAACAATATAGCTCAGTTATATTGGAAGAATTTTTGAACCGACGATAGATTATTCTGACGAAGAAGTGTGAACTCATCAGAATAAAATGTACTCTTAGTGTTAATGCGGATGGCTTGGTTCTGAATATGTTGAATAGATGATATGTGAGAATTATACGCGTTACCCCAAGCAACAATACCGAACGTCAAATGGCTGTGAATGAAAGCAAAATAGAGGGACAGAAGTGCTCGACATGGAAGGACCTGTCGAGCCTTAATAAGTGCTCTAATACCATATGCAGTCTTTCGCCTGAGGTGGTTGAAATGAGCACGAAATTTGAGATGGGTATCGAGATGCACGCCAAGGAAAATGACAATCCATAGCTTTTCTTAACACATCATTCATTGTAGAAATGAGGTGCGGGAGTGATTTGTGAGCACATGATAATGTGGGGTCGTCGGCATAAAGAACACAATGAGGTGATTGAAGATGATCCACTATGTCATTTATATAAATTATGAACCGTAAGGGACCCAGAATAGAACCTTGGGGGGCGCCTTGATTGATTATTTTTGTACGAGAAAAATTGTCGCCAATGTAAAGGATGCCCTCTTTATTAATTAGGTAGTTTTGCAAAAAAGTAAGTGCAGGACCCGTTATGCTATATAAGCAAGGTTTGCAAAACAAAGTATTATGGTTAATAGTGTCAAAAACCTTAGTAAAATCAAGAAACACTGAGCCTACAAGTAAGTCAGAGTCTATTGATTTTCTAATATAATCTGTTAGAGATAGAAGCGCAAGGCTAGTCGAGCTTCTAGCACGAAATCCGAATTGATGGGGCTTCATGATGTTAAATTTATTGAGGTAGCTATTCAATCGATTTGCGAACAAGCGCTCAATAATCTTGCTAACACTTGAGAGAATAGAAATAGGTCTGTAGTTAGAAATTAGTAATCTATCGCCCTTATTTGAACACAGGAATAATTTTTGCCTTCTTTAAAATTTGCGGAAAAATGCCACTTTTGAAAATAAGATTGACTATTTTGCTGAGCGTAATTTAAATAAGATTGGCAACAAGTTTTAAATGGCTGGCACGAATATTATCTGGTCCGGCACTGGTATCTTAATTCCAAAATTATTACTCATAGTTCTTCAGGTGTAAATAAGATTGGCAACAAGTTTTAAATGGCTGGCACGAATATTATCTAGTCCGGCACTGGTATCTTTTAGTTCCAAAATTATTACGCATAGTTCTTCAGGTGTAAATAAGATTGGCAACAAGTTTTAAATGGCTGGCACGAATATTATCTAGTCCGGCACTCGTATCTTTTAATTCCAAAATTATTACTCATAGTTCTTCAGGTGCGACTGGAAAAAGGTAGAATGAATGACAAGGGCGATGCACATTACAATGGGGTGAAGAATCCTGTAACTTCGGGAGGGAAAAAAAATATTCGCAAAATGCGTTAGCAACATTAGCCGAAGAATTATGAATGACCCAATTGCTGTTTATTTCCGACACAGGTACACTACTTGAGGACCTGTACAGGAAATTATTGAACAATTTCCATTGTTTTTTAGGGTGATTCTTATTTCTATCGAATTCAACTTCGTAATAGCGTTTTTTTGCAGCCGTCAGCAGTGAATTTAAAATCTTGGAATACGTCTGATATCGCTGAGCTAGGGGTAAGTTAAAAGGTTTCTTTTTGGTCTTCCGGTATAAACTTTTTTTCTTGCGCATACTTAGTAGTAGCCCTTTCGTAACCCAAGGGTTGTGGGGGTAATTGAACTTTTTTTTACATTTTACTGCTGAAGTGCTAGCGGATACTGCTTTGTTTATTATATTACAAAATACTTCTATAGATTTTTCCCCATCCTGTAAGGTGTCGATGCAAGACCAGTCAGTTGTGGAAATGACTTCAACAAAGTTTTCTCTGTTGAATACCGAAGTAGAAAAGCAAGGGGGGGGGGTCGCTACTGCAGCGTTAAATCTAAGGAATACGGGATAATGGTCAGTGATGTCTGCGCATATAACCCCAGATTCTGGTGCGAGTGATATGTTAGATAAGGCATGATCCAGTAAAGTTTCAGAGCCAAGGCGCGTACATCTAGTAGGATGTTCTATTATAATGATTCGTAGCCGAATCCACTAAACAAGCCAATATAGTCAGCGGTCAATTTATAGTCTGTATCAAGAAGGTTGATATTAATGTCCCCTACTATTACCACATTCTTCTTCTCCAATGACAGTTTACAAAATACTGCATCAAGGTTAACCACAAATTCGGAAACGGATGATGACGGGGAGCGATAAATACAACCGAGCACAACATTTTTATCAGCACTATCGAAAAAAGATTTGTCTAATTCAAGAAATACTGATTCACAATGTGTAACGTTTAATGCGATGTCAAACCTGCGTGAATACGAGATTACTGGAGAGATAAAGATAGCCGCACCCCCATGGCTACTAGTTTCACGATGGCAAAATTCTGATTGATAATGTGGAAAGCCATATAAGTTACAGTCATTACTCAGTCAAGTTTCTGATAGGAAAATAAAGGAAAACGAATGTTCGAGCGCCGTAAGAAATGAGCTAATATTGCCATAGTTTTTACGAATACTTCGTGCGTTAAAGTGAATGAGTGAACTATGCTTGCACTGAAGAGCAAGTTTTAGTCGCTCTGGGGAAAACAGAGCCAGACCGGCGGAGGGCGCGGAATCATGCGCAACGAACTAGAGGGGGCCTTTAAGAAAATATTTTCAGGTCAGACTCAGTTGTTATACGAAAGACTTTGCTCTTTTCGTTCCAGCGTGCCTTGATCTGACAGTTTTCCGTCCACAAGAACTGCCACTTTTTTTCTTTCTTCAGCACAAGTGCCTTCGCAAAAAGTTGCTTGTTGGCAATCGTCAGATGGTCGTTAATGTAAACGGAACGTTCACATCCTTGGGGGAAGCCGATCTGATTAGCACGCAGGAGAGCTTTGCGGGCCTTTCGTATGAATTCGTTTTTCTTGTCTCGTGAACAGAAACGAGCTATAATGTTCTTTTCTCCAGAGAAGGTAGGGACGCGGTGGTTTGTATCAATGTCTGATGCTTCTAGAGGGCATTCAAGTGCCTCACCCACTGATTTCAAGATAGCCACACAGTCTTCACCTTTGGTGACCGGCACACCTTTAATTTCAATATTGTTTAGACGAGAGTACTGTTCGAGGTCAGCCATTCGTTGTTCAAGAGCTAGATTGCGTGCCGTTAATACCTTATTCGTTTCAACTACCTCAGCAAACTTCACTTTCAAGGGGTCATAATCATCATTAACAAGATCGACAGATTTTGCTAGTTCTACGTGATCACCAGCACCTATGGTGTCAATGTTTTGCTTTAACTTAGTGATAGCATCCTCGACTAGAGTTTCAATGCTACTTTTTAGCTGGGACTCAAGGGCATCAATTCTTTTAGCAAGCTCAGCACACGAAACCATTGCGCACACCGAAAACAGGCAGAAACAACAGCAGGAAATTGAGCAGTAGTTGCGGTAACACAGGGTCAAAGGAAAATCGCAAAAGATGCTAAAACCAACCTGCACGAGTCAGTACAGCTTTTACTGGTCGAACTTTTCGCCGCAACCACTGCTCCAAAAAAAAAAAAAAAACGGATGGTTGCATAAGCGCCCACGATGCAGCATTTTGTCGCAATAGAATCATTACCTGCCGCGGAGGCTCAGTGGCTGAAGTGTTGGGGTGCTGAGCACAAGGACGCAAACTCTGTCTCTGGCTGCGACTGCTGCTTTTCCTATATAGGCGAAAAATAAAAACTCCCGTGTGTCGGTATTGCCGTGAACCTTCAAGGTACCCCACATAAATAATTCCGCAGAGCTCCTCTACGGCGAACCTTCTAGGCGGGGGTTGCTTCGACGAGGAAAACTAAACTTACCATTGGATTGGTAAATTGACAGAATAAATGATTCCCTAAGGTCCCATTTTTTGTTTCGACCAGACCAACAGCTGTCAAAGCTGTACGTCAACAGCTGTCGCAGTATACGGGTCATTTCGCCTTCGGGGGATCGTGCTTACGTGCTTTCTTCTTAGCATAAATAATTTCGAGGCGCAAATTCTTTGAGCAAAAATTACGTTTACTCAACTTTTCACAAGCATCATTTATTGGTCAAAAAAATTTGGAAAACGTATAAATATTATTCGGTGTGTTTCGCTTTCTTCGCCTTTGTTGCTTAATTACATGAAGGGATGTTTGCAAATATTTTTTTTCTTATCACGGCGCTACCTGTTTCTCTAACAAATTCCTGTTTAAAAACGGGTCTCTCTACAGGGGAATAAAATATAGAGCATCCCTCCTCTGAGTTCTTTCGTGCCTTCTTAGCCTGTTCGTATTGCTTTTCTTTATCCCCACAACTCCACGCGCACTCACACACAGCCATGTACACATCCACCCACCCACCCACACACACACACTCGCGCGCACACACGTGTGCGTGCGTTTGCTGTGTGTATGTGTTTGTGTGTGTGGGGGGGGGGGGGGGTTGTACATGTGGGTGTGATCAAAGTTTCGGTTCACGCTATCTGTAACCACGGACATGGTGTTATAAACAAATAATGTAATCACTCCCTAGCATTAAAATACACTCTGCGACCATCCAGTACGCTGTCGTCGCCTTAACGGCGCACAGTTCCGCGAGTACAACAAAGAAACTTCAGCGCTCGTCGGACGAGTAGCAGTGGCGACACTGGAGCCGAGCCTGCCCCGTTGCGTAACGGTTACGGCGTCTAACGCAATTAGGACGTTCCTGGAATATCCCACTCTTTTCTTCTCTTTTGCGCCAAGGCGTCGCGCTCGCTTTTCCTCGTTCAAATAGAGCTGTCGGGGCGGAAACCTGACCAGGAAGGAAAGCGGGTCCCCCCACACCGCAGGGACTCCGTTACAAGGAGTCCCGTTTTTTTATTACCCTCCGCTTACAGTGATGACGCAACGGGCCCCCTTCGTTGACTTCAGCGGCGATCCGGACCAAGCAGCGAGAGATTAGTGCGCGGCTGAAAAGCGGTCGAATGGAGAAAAGGTCAAACTTGGATCAGTGTGCCAGCCCCGTACTTGCGGCCCTGATGATGTCCTAAACATCTGGGGGCGCACGTGGCCCCACCGGAAGACCATTTGCTTCAGAATCTTCCCTAGAGTGAATGCCGTTAGCGTGCTCTCCCGAAAGTGAAGCAGGTATAAGGGCCTGGCCAGATGGTGATGCGGTATACTTGGCTTATTGGGTCAGCGACAGCGTCTTCTTGTTACAATATGCACCACCAGGAATTCCACCTGAACGTTATGCGAGACAGTGTGCACGACTGTCTACAAAAATCTTAAGCCCGTGTACATGCAAGTACATGACAGCGATAGCTCTTATTTTACAAATAAGGAATGCGTGGTGCTTCTCCTCTGGGATCCTTTAAATGAACCTAGTATATGCACCATGATGTTTATAGCTCCCCCGAAGGCGTAATATACATTAGTATGGTTTACTAGTTAATTATTTATTTATTTATTTCTATTTCCACACTCGTTACCGTAGCTGGAGGTGAAGCAAGAACTGAGATGTTTGTTGATAAGGACAGCGTGACATGAAAGGAACACGGACCTTGGCAAGAAACAGAGCGACGTAACAAACAAAAAAAAAACATCCGTAAAACCAGGCACACCGAAACACTGGAAAAAGAGCGAGAGATGAGTACAGAGACATAGATTGAGAGTATGAACTTTATTAGACGAGCTTATAGGTTTATGATGGTGAGGGTACCGACCCAATGGGGAACGTCCTCATATACCGGATAGCCTGGTCTTTGCTAAATGCTCGTGGCCTTTCTATCAGCACGCGCTGGGTCAGAGGCGCGAGCTGGTAAGTGTAGCCACCTCCCCCCCCCCCCCCTCTTCACTGCTCCTACCTGGGACTGCTATTGGATGTGTGTAATGGGGATCGTTGCTATTCCGATACCAGATGGTACAGTGGGCTGGGCAGGGGGCAGAAGTTGCAGGCACTGTAGTATTGGCTGAGATAGCAACTCGTATCCTTACTCCGCACTCTTCCATTGAAAAAAAGCCGAAAAGACCGTAAGCAAAAACACCAAATAAATATTTGTATGGAAACGCAAGTATTATGTAAGCAACTTTATGTTTTCAAGATATAAAAATTTCCGACCGAAATCCAGTAGAAGGAAGCGGGCGGGTAGCATCGGGAAGTTTTATAGAAGGGGGTAAAAAACACTATTTTAATGTGCGATCAGGTATCATGGCTCTCATCTGTGGGAGTTGGTACATAATCGGATAAAAATCAGCTTGATGTTAGACGAACACCAGAAAGACAGAAAATACACGACACACCACTGGTCGAGTACCGTCGGTTACACCTTGCCCTGCAGTACACGAACTGGAAGATTTGTTTGTTGTGCGCGTCAATGTAGACGTCGCCAACGACGAGTGCATTGGCCTCTTGGGGTCGGCGTCTTCACCATTATGTATTTTAATGTCCGCACACTGTACAGATTTAGGCTCCTTCGTTTTCCCTAAAAAACATGACCTTCCACAAGTGACTCCCCCTCCCTGACGGTAGTAATAAAATCCTGGCTGAACCCGATTCCCCGTTGAAAATTCGCTACCGCCAAACATATTCATGGAAGAAAAATGGGGCTGTATTCCCGAAATAATTACTCTACCAAGGTAAAACTGCTAGGAATAGGTATTAGCATTCTTAATTAAGACAAAACGTTTCCCCGTTGTAGTTCGTTGGGCATTTTAAATATTTCCTGATTGATAAGTGGACAATAAAATTTGCGATGAATCTCGGAATATGATCAGCAGAGCACAACTACAGACTGTAGCGGGAAATAAAAGACCTCCTAACATCAAATCCTTTGCTCATGTTATTCTAAATCGCAGGTTCAGTGTATCTCGGTCGTAGCTTGACGACGATGACTATTTCTTCGAAACACACGCAGTGCGAAGTTTGGGTGAGTTCGACAACATTGATATTGCCTTTTTACATCTTTTTACAGTGATGCTGGTAATAGTTTGTAGGGTTTTTGAACGTCCGTATGCGAGCAAAAACTACCGAAGCTTGACGCACTCAAACAGCAGCTCACACCCGAAGAGTTCTATTGGCCAACGCTTTCGTCTGTTTTCTTTACATGCCGTGCCAGTCCCAAAACACACATGCAATGTGACCGATGTAGCAGTACAAAACAGACATCGATAACGCCATGCGACTCACTTTTTGAGTGACTGAGCGAACGAGTAAATCGTGTACCTGAGACACAGAAAAAAGTTACTTGAGGCACTTAAGTCTGCTTACGCGAAAGCGTTACGGCGATTGGAATGGGTAAATTGGTTTTTAGCCTCTGAAGGCAGCGCTCATCTCCACTGAGCAATCTCCTTGAGTGGGTATCTGGGGATGGATGGTGGCAATGAGCGCTGTCGTCGCATCCAAATGGGAATTAGTGAAGCGGGCGTACGTAGTTTCGTCTCTCTGTGAAGGCAGCTATCATCGTCATTGGCCAATATTTTACACTGTGTGTGAGAGTAACTAAAAGATCATTCGGAACTCTGGGCTGCGACGCTGCGAATCTTATTATGATAGCTTCGTAGAACCAGTATGTCACGCGCGCTATGTAGCAGCAAAGTATCGCCAAGGGAAATCAAAACGCTTTCGCATTCAAACCACGTAAGCCGACTGAAGTGTACTGCGGAAGACATGTTTCAAAAAGGGTCGGATTAGAGCAGCGGTTAACTCATTCTCACACAGGGAGTCTCTGGGTTCGATTTCCGTTGCTGCGACACATTTTGTCTCTTTCATTAGCACACTTTTAACGTAGGGGAACTCCATGTTTGGAGACCTCAGTAAGACTCTGGAGAGAGGCAGTTGTAGAGGTATTTGGGGTTGTGAAATTTAGTGTAATGTAATGTAATGTCCAATCCATAACATAGTTAAGTTCTGGTTCAGACTCGGCGCCAGAGGCGGGCGTCGGGAGCAGTTAGGGGCGGCTGCGTCTGTATATAGTGCTAGAGAATTCCAGTGTAGCAATAAATCACAGGTTCAACGAAAGGTAGTACTGCCGGGTCGTCCAGCTTCGACAGGAAAGCCCGGAAAATAACATCACGACGCAGCGGCGCGAGCCGGTTTCAAGCAGCTTGATGTGTGGGTAGGATATACGGCCTGAGAGGCAGTTGTGGCATGCTTGCTGAGATTCCGTAATGACGGTGATGTGCCCGCCTCGGGCTGCGGTGGCTGCGAGTGCATTGGCCGTTTCTTCAGCGGTGGTTGTAGTCGCATGAGCGAGGGGGTTGGGTGTCCGGAGTGATCCATGGGAGTCGGGGACAGCGAGTGCATCGGCTGCTCGGTAGGGTTAGCCTGCGGCGTAATGCACTGGGTGTCTGTTTTGTTGAAATAACTATTCCGCAGGAGGGCACTCGGGTTTGTCTTCTGCCCATACCATGCGGAAGGTGCATGTGTCAGCCAGTTGGGCAGACAGAGATGTACGAGCGAAGCTGAGGGTGGATGCGTTCTGCGAGCGTGTTGGGAAGCAGGTCGTGGTAAGGCCAGGCCTATTTTGCGATTTTGTAGGATATCCGGATAAGTGTGTCTTGTTTAGAGTGATCTTCTGGATGTGTGTGTGTGTGTGTAGGGGGGGGGGGGGTATGTTAGTCGACTAAGCAGAAGGGCGTAGAAAATGCGGCAAGTGTCTTGTTCTTGGATTCTGTGACGTGGAGTGCAGATGCGGTGGATGAATTAGCTGGGTGAGAGTGAGATGCAGTTGAGGGAGTAGTGCTGGCCCTGAACCATCGGTTTGGAGTGGGACGACAGGTATCAGGAGCGTGGTAACTTGTGACAAACAGGTGAAGGTGATGGTGACCGGACGGGTCTGTGCTTGGTTGCGGGGTCGACCACGGGTGAGGGCTGGGAGGACAAGAAAGGGGGATTTGGAGAGAGGGGGCAGGTGAGACATCTTTGCGTTAGATGCCCTAGCGTGCGGTCTATGGCTAGTTGGAGCCAGTTGTGCCGCTGACCAGGTAACCCGGTGTTGCTCCATGGAGTTAAGCCGTAGGCATAAATTGCGTTCGGTATAGCTGTTCGGTATAGGGGTCAGCTGTGCAAGGTGTTGATGGAGGGCAATGTTAAAACGTAAGTGACAGATGACCGAGCCTTGGGGCGCTCCTTAGGCGGGCTTGGAGAAAGGATCTGATTGTATTGAGCCGAGACGAGTTGTAGCGGTCCGTCCTGTCCTGTAAGCGAAAACTAAGTTGTACGTAACAGTGTCCCAGTTGGTTGCTTGGAGGCCCTGGAGTACGACACCACGTGTTACGTTATCAAAGCCTCCTGGACGTTAGGGCGACAATGGTGCTGAGGCTGGCTTTGCTAAGGTTGTCGATGATACGTTCTTTTATTTGTAGAAGGATGTCGTTGCCGGATATAGTTGCTCGGAAATCTAACAATATGTGTGGGTGAAGTGGTTGTTATGGAGATGAGCAGTAAGTCGGGAGTAGAAATCGTATTCTAACTGCGTGCCCAACCATGAGGTCAGAAAGATGAGGCGTAGGTTGTTTATGGTGGAGGGTTTTTCAGGCTTTGAGGTAGTGTAATGCTGGCATGGCGCCGTTAATAAGGAGAGGGGGGGGGGCGTTTCTTACTTGTTAGTCTTTGTTAGGTAGGACTAGGCTAGATATTAGGGTTTTGTAGTTGAAATTGCAGAGGAGTTTGTAATGCGGTCGTTTTCTGCGGTCGGATCCCGGGGGGGGTGAGCGGGGCCGTGCTGTACTTCTTGAGTCGTGAACGGGGCGTCCGAGTAGAGTAGGTCAGAGTAGCCCGCTTTTGGGGAGCTAGGGTGACCTTGCGGAGTCCAAGTAACTTAGTTCGGATTGTTTCCAACAGTTGATGAGTGGTGTAGCTAGTGACAGTCGTTGGAGTTAGTGGTGCGTTACGGTCATTGAGGGTATAGATCCCGGGAGGTGGCGGAGAGAGAGATGAGGCGTATGAGGCGTGAAAGATGGCCGAGTACATTTAGTGCCGCGGGGGCCCAGGAGTTTGTCGCAGAAGGTTCGCCAGCTTTCCACCCTTCTATGGCAAGTTGAATGTGGGGCAGACACGCCACAGCGTGAGCATCTGCCTAAAACGGCAGGAATAAATTTTTCTAGCGCTGCGAGGGAGCGGAGGGTATCTACATTGCCAGTATATCCGGTCTGCGCCAGTGTTTAAAGACCCTCGACAGACGAAAGAAATCGCGGCCAGCTTACACGCGATATAATCGAGGCCGCAGCGGTTACGCGCCTTTCCATGCTCTGTGTGAGCATGCCATCCCTGTCGCTTTATAAAAAGGTGAACTTAATAGATCTGCATTCCTGAACTGATCACTAGCAAAACATCTCGGAATGAAAACATGTTTGATATTTACGTTTTGTAATAATTTCTATTCCCTAATCCATTACTAGTGCTGTCATT
This sequence comes from Haemaphysalis longicornis, assembly GCF_048455015.1. NCBI lineage: Eukaryota > Metazoa > Arthropoda > Arachnida > Ixodida > Ixodidae > Haemaphysalis > Haemaphysalis longicornis. The sequence continues at coordinate 201,097,207 of NW_027526203.1, forward strand.
TCATTGTTGCGGACGGCAATTTGTATTTATATTGCGAGTCAAGCAATAATATTAACCAACGTGAAGCTTCCCAAAATCCAGTCCAACACTAGCAGAACCAACCCAGAAGCGAGCCCCTGTTTCCTATCGGGACGGTTTGCTGCACTGCAATTGTGCTTTCTAGTGCTTTACTCATACGGACATTCCATGACTTCCCCTGGCGTTCAACCATCGTCATCGTCAGAGAAAGGGAAGAATTTTCTGTCTAATTTTGCGCGTCCATGCACCCGTCTAAAAATCAAAACTGCTTCGACCATGCCAGAATGACTGAATCAGCTCCAAAACGCGACTTCACGTCGGCGTTACAACGCGAGGGACCCAGGTTCAATTCCGCCCACTGGAAGCGCTTTACGTTTTCTCGCTTCACCCACCGCCATCATCATCTGAGAAAGCTGGACTTCCTGCAGTACGTTTTGGGTAGACTACAGACGACATGAGTGAGAGGCTAAAAGCTTCGCCTTAAACAGTCTGTTTGGAGTCAGCGTTGTGTTTGCGACTTCTCTCATATCTGTCCTCGCCGCATGTGTTCTACCCATTCGCCTCTGTGATGAGATCTTGTTGTGATGAAGCCCCTCCGAGTGCCCCGGTTCTCACCTAATAGAACAAATCACGAATCACAAGGAGCAAGTGCTTATAGGCATGGTTCATTGCTCGAGGGAGCTGGTACACGGCATGGGGTATGCGCTGATCCCTGCGATCACACTTTCGCGGTAAAAAAGACCCAATCAAACATGCGGGTCACGAAGGAGCAAGAAAAGCTCGCCACTTTTTCGCTTCTCTGCACAATGGGAAACGGGAAGATCCCCGGCCCGATCTTCTTTTTCGAACGGGGACGATTTTTCCATAGCGAATGCGACTCTGTTTACAATAGGACTTAATTTTTTGTCATGAATGAACGGTGTAACGGCAGACTCGACGGCAGGACATAGGAAAGCCATAATATTAGAGAGCCGCATATACTCTAATTTTATTGATTGATTGATTGATTGATTCATTCATTCATTCTGGGATTTAACACGTCGAAGCTGCACGTGAGCTATGCGGTGCGCCGCAGTGGGGACTCCGGATTAATTTGGACCACTTGAGGATATTTAACGTGCGCCGAAATCTCTACACATTGGCGTTTTCGCTTTCCGTCTCCATCTGAAAAGCCGCAGCCTAGGCCGGGATTGAACTCCCGTCCTTGGGCACAGCAGTATACTTTAATCTGCCTTTTTCATTAAGGGTTTTGTTTTGCTGTTCATCGTGCGGTGAAAGATTTATCAGACAATGCGGGCATGAACTATTTCGACTCAGTATTTATTTAGCGTGCGGTTACGGCCCCCAGCGAGAGCGTGAATTTTCGCCTGGCAACGTGACATTTTGACTGCAGTGTAAATGCGGCCGCCGCGGTCATCATGAGACGAAAAGGCTGTGTATTGCGTAAATTACGGGATGCCTTGAGCATTGAGTTACGCATGATGGGAACGGAAGAAGGCGAATTGTGGGAAAAAGTGAGAGGGGCTAGAGAGGGGATTGTTAAGGTAGCTTCCTGTATGAGTTGTTCTCCGTGTACCGGACGTGAGTTACAGCTGGCTTACATGCACGTATACATTTTCCTGTATTGTATACAGCCACATGCTGCCCTTCACACCAGACGGCATTGATCCTAATTCAATTCGTTTAAGCTCGGGGGGACTTGCCCAGCTTAAAACGCTGTAATTGACTAACCCGCTTCTACAACGTTAGAGCCCTTCCTGAAGAACCGTGTGTTAAAACCGTCTTTGTTACAGAAGCGACTACGGACATGTAAAATGTGTTGCATTTCTAGGGTACCTCAACGCCCTTAAGAATTCCCAATCCGGACTGCTAATAATGCCCTTTGTGTGGGTTTTAAATGACTTCAGAGATGTCTTTCTCCATGCCTCCCAATCTTAGTAACGGAGACCTCGTTCTTCGTCAAAAGTGTTATGGCGCCACCGCAACCTATTTATACGTCCGTTAGGTGTCTTAGGAAAAACAAGTCAGCACCTCGTTTTACAGTGCTTCCGCCGCCGTATGTACATCTAGTGAGTCAGGTGTTCTATAATTACCTGCATATAGGCTAAGTGCGCACGGAGTTTTGTTCTCTTCCCCCAGCGGGCCGGTGCTCTCGCCATCATGCAATGCACCAATGAGTTCGTAATTTAATATGTTTATTCTCTCCCCCTCTCTCTTTTTCGCAAACATTTCCTACCAAAGCGTAAATACAAAGTCCAAGCAAATATGGGTGATCGCTTAATTAATCATCATTCGCTTTCCTTTCAACTGGATGTCATTTCTGAAGCTTAACGCTTGTTAATTTTGGTGTTCCTAATTGATCCCATCCGCGTCCGGAGCCACATGTTCTATTTTCTGGTTTTTCTACCAGAACTGCTATGATGATTCAAAACTGCTAGGATGATTTTGCGACAATCGCGTCCAAGTAGCATTTCACGCAATCATCCTTCCCTTAAGTTACTTCCCGAAACAGAAAACGTCTTTTCAAGCATCACTCCTGACTCCAGCACCTCCTTGCTTTTTTGTTATTGCGGGAGGAATACATGGGGCATGTTGGCAAAATATTGAGGTCACTTTGCAGAGCCGCGTTGATCTGTCAGCATAGTGAGCTATAGAAGAGCACAGCACGACTGAGTGGACAGGAAGTGGGTTAAGACAGCTGCTTTCGAGAGTAAAGAGAGCTGCCTTCCCTGCGCTGGCGACGTTGGCAGGAAAACGACAAGTCGAAGCACGGCTCGCACCTGCCTCTGCCCAGGAAGGAACGGGACGAAATGCCGATATAGTCGGCTCTCGATAATTCCATTTCGCCTAAAGGGACCCTGCAACACTTTCGATAAGAGCTTTCACTCTTTCCTTCACGTATCAAACCACTGCGAAAGTTATAGTTATCGCCAGTACGGGGCCGCACTGCGTGATTTGCTCGTCGCACCAGATACGCCTTCCATTTCTGCTTTTTTTGTGGCTTTGTTTTTTAAGTCGCTATCGAAAACCGTTCATTGCTGCAACTGAAGGAAAACCGCGGCTTACCGCCGGTACATGGCCCTAGTGACGTAATTCGAGCCGTCGAAGAACGTCAAAACCGGGAAATATAAAAAAATCTTTTGAGCGAGTTTACAACATATATCTGATGGGCATAGAGCAGTAATTTTGGGCTGAGGTACTTTGCGACCCCCTAATCTAAGTACTGGGTGTGTTGGGTGACTACGTTCTAGTAAAGGAGTTTTAGTAGAGCGTCTCATCAGTTTTGCGTAGCGACACGCTAATGCTTACGGCGCCATCTGTCGAATGTTTTGCGAAATGAATCGCCGGCTGATCTGCCAGTGGAGTGCCGGAGTGCTTGGACATTTTACGACTATCCAAACAATTGTAAACAAACGCTTTCCTGTTAGTATTGAATGCAACATGGCCATAACACGACATGAATATTAGAGAGTTTTAGCTGACCATTTCTGACGTTCCGCTCCGCTCCGATAGCAAGGGGGAGCGCCATTGCGCATGCGTGGCGCGCTAGCGCGCTACCGGAGATTCCGGAGCGGGGCCCCGCTCCGCTCCGGTATCTCCAGGTAGCGTAAGCTGCCGCGAACCGTCGCGGCAGCTTACGCTACTGTACGGAATTTTAACATTGCTGCCCCCGCGATGCGAGCGCGCTACGGCGAACTTCGTTTCTTCAGTTGAAACACGAGCGACGAAGCCGCGAAAGCGCTTCCGAATAGGCAATGGTGCCACACACCTCAAAGAGCTTTAGAATGGAAGCGAAAAACGTCAACCGAGCGCGCGGCTGCTTCTATGCAGCGCCGAGAAAGGCAGCCTTGGCTTGGCTATTCCAAAGTTTATCGGCTTTTTTATTTTTATTTAGAAAAATTGTACCATGTCAGCGACTACATTACACAAAAAAAGGTTAAATGAGGCCAAGAAACACGGTATTTTGCTTTGTCTGGGCGACCAAATATAAATTGTTATGTTTCCTTTAGGATGAACTTTTCGTTTACACGAGCACGCGAAATGACCAGTCACGCCAATCATTCCCCGTCGAGGGAGATACGGCTATCGCTTAGCTAAAAGTCTTTCAGCTGCTGACGCTCCGGTTGTGCTGAGCAGGACGTCGGAGTCATAGCGGAGCGTCAAAAACGGTCAGCTAAAACTCTCTATTATTCTCTTACCTAAGTACGTTCCATAAAGAAAGCGTTGAAGCCCCGTGACACTTCTTTCGTGCAATCGCAGAGAACGCCCTGAACCAAATGCCTGGGTTTGACACATACATTTTATTCAACTTCAAAACAATCCAGATGCGTTTCAAACGAAGACAACGTCACAACATGCGTTGCAAGCCTGAACCGCGATTGACAGGCGATCGGTTGCCTCCTCCTGCCCGTCGAAAATTCGGCACTCACCTCGCCCGCGGTTTGCGGGGACGAACAGCAAGTCACTTAACTCTGGCGCGCAAGCCGAGAAGGCTTTTAGCCACGCACACTGCACATACCCGATGCGAGGTTGAGTTGGTTGAGTCGTACGAAAGATAATCTACAGCATGGGAAGCACGTCCACACGCACAAGCACGCACACACACACACACGCACACGCACACGCGCACACGCACACGCACACGCACACGCACACGCACGCACACGCACACGCACGCACGCACACACACGCACACACGCACGCACGCACACGCACGCACACACGCACGCACGCACGCACACACACACGCACACTCACATGCACGCGCACACGCGCACACGCACGCACGCTTCGCTGGCTGCTGGCATTCGGTCGCTGGCTTGGCTGCAAGCTTCGTTCGGGCAGTCAGCGATGTTACGAAGATACAGAGCTGCGGGGGGGCGAAGTGCTGATTACTCGACGTATTCAAAAACACGGGAGCAAAGAACTAGGTCCATCGGAAGTGAATTACTGTCCACAGAAGAGCGGGATGGTTGTCGCGCTACTTGCCGCCATGTTGGACGGCCTCACGTACGCACGCTATTTTGCTGAAATAGCGTCCGCTATTCTTCCGTCCGCTGAACGCGGAATCGGCGCGAACGACGCAAAAAATAGCCTTCGCTAACTGTTTGCGTACGTCTGCTTACGTTATTCTAAAACTCTCTAATAACTACACCAAATATGAGCCCGCAAGAAAGTGGATGATGAAAGTGTGCAGAAAGTGTGAAGGGGGGGGGGCGGGGGGGGGGGCAGTATTCCGAGGCCGCGCCACATAAGGCCAGCACGCGCGGCCTGATGCACGTACATCTGTCCTTCCACGTCTTCCTCGTTGCGTGGCTCATATGAACCACGTGACATCTTCGCGGCAGGTTAAAACCCGATTTACTGCAACATGCTTGGCAGCAGCGACGCGCTGTGAGATAACTGGATAATATCGCGCGTCACCGTGTGTTCGCTTATCACACGATCGCTTCCTTAGACGCAGCAGCTATGCGCCGTGACCGAGAAGGGTGCAGTTCACGCTGCGCACAAATTTCGCATTAGGGAGCATAGTAATCATCAGCCATTTTTTAAAGCAGAGCTTTATATATCTACCCCCAAAGGGTTCTTGATTGATTGTAGGGCTTAACGCGGCGACGCAACGCAGGCGATGAGGCGCGCCGTAGTGGAGGGCTCCGGATTAATTTTGACCACCTGGGGATCTTTAACGTGCGCCGAAATCTCGAACACACGGGCGTTTTTGCTTTTCGCCTCCATCAGAAAAGCGGCCACCGCGGCCGGGAATCGAACCCGCGACCTCGTGCTCAGCAGCGCAACGCATTAGCCCAAAGGGTTCTTTCGCGACCGTTGGTGTCAACAGAAAACTCCCGCGAACAAATAAAAGAATTTACTGGCACCGCCACGAACCGAACCTGGAACTAATAGCGTAACAAAGCGAGAGCCCGTTGTCTTACCGAATTAGCTACGAGCCCACGCGGAGGCGGGGAAGACAAGTGGTGCACTCACCAGGCACATCTACGGGTTTGCTCCCTGCATACTCGCTGAAGGCCACGTGATAGTGTTTTAACTGCATTCTGTCCTCATTACTTGTGGCGGTGACTGGGCAGGCATAAGGGTACCTCGTTGTATTTATTCGCGGACGGGTATTTCGTACGAGAGATCTCGCTTAGCATAGCTAGCTGGTTGTCAAAAAAAGCTTCACACAATCCTAAGGTAAGTATCCCAAACATATACACTGGGTTATTATATGAGAAATTTGGCACTCCAGCTTCTGGCCGCTGGAAGTGAATGAAGCGTGGTCTCCCGGGAAGCTTTCTTCTCCACCTCCGCCTCCTCCTCCTTGATGAGGGAAGATTACTTAGATTCCGGACCACTGCAACAAACAAACTTCTTCCTCGCTCATCAAAAGTATTGTGAAATACGCTCATTATTTTGACAGACGCTATTTGCGGAATTTTCAAATAAACGTTTATCAGATAAGGAACGGGAATAATTTATCCCTTGATGCGAACCAACATATCGAGCGTGCTATGGGTGGTTATACATAGTAATCACTACACCGTTTGCCACCACTGTTTGGCAGGAGTGCTTACTTTGGATTTTTTTCTTTTTACTTTTCAAGTTTTCGGCGCCCACTACTGAGCGTGGCTGGGACATCCGTATTAATGCTGTGCCTGGATGCTAAATCGGTAACAACAATGCCGTATGCCTAATGGTGGGAGCCCGCACCTCCACGACCAAATTATCTTGGTTGGCCTTGCAGCCAGCGCCAGGATTGCCCATGGACTTCCGGACTAGGAAGTCTTGGCACCCCACAATTTATTTTGCTCAATTAAGTTTCTTGTTCTTCTTCTATTCTGTTGTATGACGTATTAGTACCTTTTTGATCTCGCTCCGCTCCCGCCGCCCCGCTCAGCTTGAGCGGATCGTAGGCAGCCCAAGTGCTTCTAGATAAGCAATCATCGTGTTTTCCTCAACGGGGAGGCATTCATTTACTGCTAATCGCGCCCGCTATGTGTAGAAGCTGAAGCTACTTCCACAGCGAAAACATTGTAATTGTGGTATCTGGCAATGAGATGAAACAAGAAACTGTGCTTGCTGTCCTTGCTAACCTTTTTTTATATAAGCAATATCATGTCTATGACTCCATTTACAAAAAAAAAAAACATCCTGCAATAATCTGTCTAACGAGGACGATGGTTGAGCACGCGAAGCTTTCTGGTGAGGAATTTCGTGGTTGCTGTCTGAGTTTGGACATACACTCGCAGACGGTTTGGACTTAGACTCGTTGAGCTCGGACCTTAGCTAGAACGCAGTTTTGACTTTTCTTCGCAGGGGCTGTGACTTTGACCCCTCGCCATTTCATTTCGCACGAAGAAACCAGAACAACCATTTCATTTCGCACGAAGAAAGCAGAAAGAAGGAAAGAACAACCATCGTTGTTCTTAGACGGAGGGGTGCAGGATTTTTCTCTATAACTTTGCACACTCATGCACCCCTCTCCAGATCCAAACTGCCTCGAACGTTCCGGAATGACGCAATCAGATAGACTTCGGCTTCATAACGCGAGAGACCCAGGTTCTATTCGCACCACGGGAGGCGTTTTTTTTCTTCCCTTCATTCACGATCTTCATCATCGTCAGAGAACGTTGACTATCCTGCAGTGCGTGTTGGGTGGACCACAGAAGAAATCAATGAGAGGCTGAAACCTTCCCTTTTAAATGGAGGCAGGAATCGTGCTTGGCTCTTGAAGCAGCTGTCTTGCTTTCTGAGCACGTCTCGCATTCACGCTCCATCACTCCACTTAAACTGAGCCACCGCCGCGCTCTGCTCGCATTCAACGTTACTACAAAAGCTATTCTAGTAACGTTGGCTCGTACCATGGCTCGTGCGCTACCCGCTGAGGGCGGTGTTTGTGCGCAGTACCCTACCCGCTTGCCGGCTGAGCGGAGCAGCGGTTCGAAAACATACTACTTAAGCTTTCTTATATTTCCCTACATTTCGCTCTTTTGCGCGAAAATGTCTGTTTTTGGCCACCTGCGCAGAACGCGCAACCCGTGCGAATGCTTCGATAATATCTTTCCGGCTCCCAGCCTGAGACTGGAAGCACGGCATGGTATTAAGCGCCGCAACCACTGTGCTTGCGAGTGCGCGGAGATGCTTGAACAACATGCTCTATCTCTTTCGGAACTTCCCACTTGCAAGGCAAAGAAATTAAATATCTAGCTAATTAGACGGTAAGCAAAATATGCTTGTACACTGACAGCTTGCCGGGTCCCTTACGAATTGTTCTTTCAGTGTAAAAAAAGGACATTTGTAGGGAACATCTACGCGTCTGAGGCGTTTGTTTAGAATTGTTGGGAGGCCTTTGTTCTGCAAGATGTTTTGAACTGTGTCTTCCTTTGTTATGACGACTGCTCAACACGACTAATTGTCAATGGGTACCTCTTTGAGTCTGTGGCCAAACAATCATCGGTACAAAATTGATTTCCTGTATCTCTTGTGCTTTTCGCACTGATTTTTTTGAGCCACAATGCTGGCCAGTTCTTCAGAGTCACACCTTTCGCGGTTTAATTGTTTCGGGTAACTAATAAAGTCTGTACATATAACAATCATCATGCCATTCCCTACCTTGACAAGCTATAGTACACAAGGTCGCGGGTTCGAGTCCCGGCCGCGGCGGCCGCTTTTCTGATGTAGGCGAAAAGCAAAAACGCCCGTGTGTACGAGATTTCGGCGCACGTTAAAGATCCCCAGGTGGTCAAAATTAATCCGGAGCCCTCCACTACGGCGCGCCTCATCGCCTGCGTTGCGTCGGCGCGTTAAACCCCATAATCAATCAATCAACAAGCTATAGTCAAGACAAGGTTCTCTCCTTTACCGAAAAATTCAGGGTTGCTTCTGGCGCGCTAAAAGTAACTTCACCACGTAGCTCTGGCCTCTCGTACGGCTCATAAGGGATCCCCCTACAGCGGTGTCCACTCGTATTGAATGGTAATGTCGCCAGCCAAAATACCTTGGCACGCCAATGGATTACATAAGAATAACCCACGCTTCTGGAGGGAGCGTGACAAGACAGTCCGTCGTTACGTTCAGTTTTGTGCCGCAGAATCTTTCTACTTTCGGTACAGCTACGGCGTGCATAATGTATCTTCATAAAAAATTAGTTAACGTTTTTCAAATTACACTCCGCACGGCTTCCCATCGAGCAGAACTTCCTGACACTTGTATGGTCTTCTACTGTGGCGACTATGGTACGGTATAATTTATTTAAGCCCGTCTGTGCTTGAGGACTTGTGTTCGATTGATTGCAGGATTTAACGCGCCGACGCAACGCAGGCGATGAGGCGCGCGCCGTAGTGGAGGGCTCCGGATTAATTTTGACCTCCTGGGGATCTTTAGCGTGCGCCGAAATCTGGTACACACGGGCTATTTTGCTTTTCGCCTCCATCAGAAAAGCTGCCGCCGCGGCCGGGAATCGAACCCGCGACCTCATGCTCAGCAGCGCAACGCCTCAGCCGCTGAGCCACCGCGGCGAGTGAGGACTCGTGTTCACGTCGCACTATTTGTGGCACCTATATTGTCGCCTTTCTGGCAATTTCGGGACACATTTCGCACCGTTATTGGAGGCTCTTTGCCAAGTAAACCTTAAAAGTGCTCTTTCTAGTATTACTGTTTCTACTAAATTTTCTTCGCGGCCACGTTTCTGGGAGATTCATGCAAGATGTATGCCCATCTCTCAAGGTTTTATTCGCTTATATTACCACGGAATATTTATTCACAGTGTCGCGGAAAACGCTTTTATGGGTTTAATATCAGCGCTATTTCCAAGCTTGTAATACGCCAGCATATCCATTGAAAAAAAACTCCTTTTCAAGCTTCATACTTGAAAAGGAGTTTTAGCAGGAATATTTTGTAGCAGGAATATTTTTGTCTTTGGTTTTCCTGTTTTGTGGTGTCCCTGAAACAATCGAGCACTGGAGCATTGACTGACAAAAGGTTATGCTGTTCTGTAATGCCCTTCAACGAAGACACCACGAGTAAAGCCTCGCAAATTTTTAATAATATCACAGGAGCGACGACGGATCGGTACGTCTGCGCCTTATCAAGGTGTCCACCGGCGAAATATGTGAGAGTACGCGCATGCGCATTACATTTTCTGTTGTAGGAGTTTTGTCTGCAATGCTGTTCCCCTTACAGCAACACATCCCTGTTGTTTCTATGTGGGCAGGCCGTATCGCCCAACGTTAGTTTCGCTAGCCATTGAAGGTAGCTAAGAAGTGTGAGCATTCCTAATGCACGTGTCGCGCAAGTGATACGAAAGAAAAAATCGAACGCGCATTAGAAACACGCGTGTGCTTCAAATAACCCCGGCTTTCCGTAAACGAAGTCATGCCGATACTGTGGCAGGGGGTATAGCGCTGTCAAGGAAGCAGAGTAGCAGACGATTCTCACAAAAGAGAGGGCTTTTTGCGCGTGCACTTACTCTCGCTTATTTCGCAGGTGGCCACTGAGATACGGCGCTGACATTCCAGTCGGTCGTCTTTCCCGTGACATTATTAGAACTTTGGGATGCCGCACTTAAACTTCACCTCGAAGTGTCTGTGAAACTTTGTAGCTCTATGCGATGACGTGCCTTTTGACCTGTTTTTTTTTTTTTTTTTTTCTGGTGGCCCTACACGGCTGTGAATCCCACCACAAGAAATCGTGCAGGTTGGACAGGCAGGTCAGGTTGAGCCAATGTTATCGTCGAAGTCGCACTTTAATAAAATGGTGTTACATCCAAATGATGCTATACGGGAAATGATCTCACACGTTCTGGTATCCAGTTCTTCTGCGGTGCTCATCACTTCCCCGATGCTACCAGGAACGAATGTCATTGTTTCACTTGTTCGCGTAATTCCAGCTTTCCCGTTTCACTTTGTATTCTAAGCACTGCGATTTGTAGAGTTATTGTACAGATCTTTTCATGTAGGGCGCCAAGTACCCTGAAAGAGAGTGAAAAAATGTGTCACCGTAGTGGTAAGTCCCTTATCTTTCACCTCGCGTTCCTGGGTTCGATTTTCGTCAGTGCCGCGGTTTTTGTAGTGACGGCGTAAGGTCCGGGTACGGCTGGCGAGCGCCCCGTAATCACAGAATGCTATCAGAGTAACGCTTTCGCGTTAAAAACACCGAAACAGATGCTACCCCGTCATATTCCCTAATGGAATACAGTAAACGAACATTCCGTTTTTATTAAGGAGGATCCCTTTGTTAAACGATCAAAGTACCCGCATGGCACAGATGCGGGTCGGCGCAGACGAAGGAGAAGCGGAAGTAAAAAGCAAGAAAAGGAAACAGCGGGGGGGATCGGTTACACACCCGCAAGAGAGCCTCTCCGCCGCCGCTTTTCCTTGTCCGTCAACGGTCGGGGCTGTTATTACGAGGCGTACCGGACGTACCGCCAGGAAGGCATTCAGTGTGTGTACACTACGCGCGTCGTCCCTGCTCTTATGTTGACAAAAGGTGCCGCTCTACCCCCGAACTTGCCCCTTCTCGAAAAACTGCCGGGGTTTCCGAGGCGCGTTGAATTACGTCGCAGTTACGGCCTTTTTCTCGCGAACTTTCTATATTTACTCGCACGCGCCGGCTGACGCGTTCAGGGGCTTCGCGGCGAATATAGGACGCTGCCCGGAGTCAAGGCGGAGGCGGCGGCCGCGGAGACGGCGCGAAAAATTTTCTTGTTTCCGTGCTCTCTGTAAGAGAGCGCGCGCAGGTACGTATCTCGAGATATTTCCCCGTCGACGGCAGGCTACACTTGAGCAAACGCACCGTCGATTTCCGGCGCTTGTGTATGAAACGCCCGGAGTTATGTGGCGAGCTGGTCTCGGATACGCTCAGGCAGCACAGAGAGAGCCCAGCAGGGCTGCGCGACGCTCGGTAACCGCGCACGCGAAGTGCGCCACGCTTCGCCGCCTTTCTCTGTCTCCTCTGAGCCAAAGAAGTGAGAAAGGTATACACCATGGATAAGACAAACGAGGCAAATTTGGAGACCCGCTCTATGAGTTTTACTGTCGCCTTAACACGCTGCGAAGCACGCTGTCGTGCGAAAACGGTCCGCATGCGCGGAAGAGAAGTTGGGATAATGTATCGCGATAAAACATACACAACGTCAGACGGAATTTACAATACTACCTGTATTATTTGGGAAGTTGTCGTTTGGTGGCCAAAAGCGAAGTGAAACGATATTCTTGAGGCAATTTCGGCAGAACTGGCCCCGATAATTTTTTTGTTTAAATTCGTACCTTTTGTATTGTTCATGAGTTATAATTTATAGCTTTCGGTGCCAGGAATGAACTGGTCGGCGGCGTCTAGCCCCTGCTGAATGGCAGCTGGGCGTGCACTCAATACACGGCCACTGTCTGACCATCTGTAGAGAGGTGATTGGTCGCATTATAATTTCTTCAAATGTTTTACGATTTCGATGGGGACTCGAGGAGGAATCCCGTCTGTTCGTCTGTAACATTTAGATATCACATTTTCGCCGGATACGAACATGATATCAAGAAACGTTGCCAGGGTCTTTATACTTTCATATAGGATCCGTTATATTGACCCTAAAAATTGTTTCCTCCTTAGGAAAGCAGTCTCGTAGCATGGTCAGCCGACTTTGGAGCGCCTTTGTATACAGTGCTTCATGGGGACACATGGAGTCTCATGGAGGTATTTAATAAAAAAAGCAACGCTCAGGCCATCATGCCTTGGTAACAAATTTGTTACACTGCCAATGATTATATCTTGCCATAAACTATCGGCGAAGGAAAGTTTAACATCCACCTCAATGCAGCCCTACGGCTACAAAGGAAAGCTGTACAGCTTTTTTAGAAACTTCGCAAATGAAAGAATCGTCCTGGTCGAGGATTCGTACCCGGGACCACCGCTTCAAAGGGCAGTCGCTCTACCGATTGAGCTAACCAGGAGGCAAGCAGTTTGTTGCGCGAGGGTGAATTGATCAACTCGAAGTGATGGACAGGTGTTCGTCGACCAGATTTAGGGGAACTCCCCAATGTGGAGTAAGGTTCTGCGAAGGAAAGTTTGACATGCCCCTCAATGAAAGTAAGTAAGACAACACGAGGTGCTAAGTAAGCGACCATAGTATGCTTAGATGCAAGCTAAGGCTGTATCTCGAAAGACAAAGGAGGAAACTCGTGAAAACTAAGAAACCCCGCATGGAGTCAGGCAGTGCCAGATCACAGGAGTTTAAAATAACTCTTCAAAACAAATTCGCGCTTCTAGACGAGCAGAACGAGGTCAGTGTAGAGAGGCTAAATAACAACTTAACATCGGCAATCGGTGAATCACAGCAGTTGTGGGAGAAGGACATGTCGGGAAAAACTCAAAACAAAGAAAAGGAAGGAACTAATTCCCAAGGGTAAGCACATGAAAGTGTCAAGTGCTGCAGATCAGATTGAACCAGCCGAGCAGTCGAAACTGATTAACACAAGTAAAACAAACGACATTCATGCATATAACATGGCAGTGATCGAGGAAACCCTGCAAATAGGGGGAAACTTGAAAGAAACTAAGAAGCTATCCCTCGGCAAAGACAGGATGTAAGCACTCGGAGAAGAGCAGAATAACATTACGTACAACTTGGGCGAAATAATAAAAACGGCAGAACGATTCTACACCAGGCTGTGTACTAGCGATGTTAGACCAGGGGTAACTACTGAGAGTACAAGCTCAACTTGCCATGTCCCACTTGTAACTATGGAGGTACATATACCTTCCCTATAGGGAAGGCTCTCAAAGGCATGATAAGAGGAAAAGCTGCAGGTGACGACAGCATAACCGCGGATACTTTGAAGGAAGGAGGATATATTGTACTGGGAAAGATTGCTGTACTATTTTCGGAATGCTTGAAGACTCCAAAAGTGCCCCTAGCCTGGAAAAACGCCATCATCATTCTGATTCATAAAAAGGGAAATCCCAAGGACCTCAAGAATTACAGACAGATCAGCCTGCTCGGAGTTGTTTACAAGCTGTTTACCAACGTTATAGTTAGCCGCATAGGGGACAGACTAGATTTCCAAAAACGCAGAGAGCACGCTGAGTTTAGGAAAGGGCACTCAACCATGGATCACATCCATGTTGTGAACCAGCCCCATCATCACTATCATCGTGAACATCATCATCATAATAATAATAATAATAATGAGAATAAGAATAATAATAAAAATAATCAACCTACTCAGGTAGCGTTGGCGACAGTACCGAGCGAAAGTTGGTGCTGTTTATTGATATGCATGATGATTGTTCTTTTTTCTAGGTGTGACATAAGGATGAATTACGAAGAAGTCGCTAACTGTCGAATGTTATTAGGGCTAGCATGTTTACAATAATAAGAAAAAGAAGCGGTTGTAAAGGGTGTGCGAAATGTGCTGGTCATCGGCACTTCATAAACATTTTATTATTCACGAACGTATGTTATTGTGAAACATCGTTTCTGTAGAATTCTATTGTGTGCAGCGAATGAAGGTGGTGACCCCTGCAGCAATTTCCTGTATACGATAGATTGTACAAAGATGTCTCTTATGTTTGCGTAACCAACACAGAACGCGAACATTTCTACTTACTATACGAGATACACAGCTCTATGCTATTGTGGCATGTATTGAATTTCTTCGTTTACGATACGTTGCTGATATATTCTGTGAATAAACCACATCTCCTGCCTACTCCTTTTTGTTGCCCAAACAAAATTGTCACGCTTCAGGGCGTGCTGGCTCGGACGTATTGAACTGAGAATTATTTCCAAACAAAGGTTTTATGCACGTGCTGAGAGTCCAAGCAAATTAGTGACTGAAACCTGTCGAAAACAAGATGTGCAGCAGCAACACAATCTGAAACGAAAAATGCAAGCGCTGTTGCTTCACGCTTGCGGCACACGATAGCAGGCGATAAGCGGCCGGGTGTTTCCTCCTCGCGCATCAACGAAAGCGTTGCCATAGCAGCATCAGTGATTTTTTGTTGTTTTTGGTTCTACAGTTTGACCTAACCAGCACCAGGGGACAAATTGGCGCTAGTGACGCAATTCTCGTTTACCTGCCAGCTGACCTAGCCAACCTAGCCGTGCTTCGCCCTCGCCGCAGTCTTACGCGAAGCGGGGCTCGACGGGCTCTCCTGGCTGGCCGTCCGTAGGAAAGAGCGCAGGGCCGACCGCAATGTCACTCCCGCTTCAAGGCTGCTTGCGCAATCACCCGGCAGGTGGACTGTGGCCTGCGACGGGGCTATTTTAAACGCTTATAGCTAATTAACAACGCTTTTCACCGGGCTACCAGTCATGTACCAGTCGGTTCAAACAGCACGTTCAAAATAAATTTGGCCGAGGTGAAATCTGACTTTAATGAGCGCCTGAGGGAGCATGCTTGCAATGTACGGCCGTCGACAAGTAGCACCTTGGCAATGCATTGCGCTTCCTGCGGCTGCGCTCCACTCTTCCATGCACCAGCTCTCAGCCGAAAAGGCCCGAGAGCTAGCGCACGGATAGTTCCCTAAAACAAAATACAAGAAACATATTGCAAGAAACAAATAAGCGACAAGACACACACAAATTGAATTAGTGAAAAGGACATAAGAAAAACACGGGCAGAGTAAAAGGTGGGTACAGGTAAAAAAAAACGCCTTTGTGGCCTGCTTGTAGTAAAGACCACACAACAAGCAGAGCAACAAACTTTGACAGGAAATCGACAAAAACAATGGCAAGAGTACAGAGACAAACGATACGATGAAAAAATCACAGAAAACAGTTTCAACAATAGGCAACTATTACTTGATTAAACAGAACAACAGAGAAATTGAATTCCAGCAATTGAGAAGAAAAGAACGAAAAAGACATCATAGGTGTTTAACCTACTGTATTGAACAGCTCAGTACGGTAAATATTAAAGGAACTTTGAAAGATGTCAAGGCGTTCAAAGAACAGGTTGTAAGAATTTTGCATTCTGCGCACTAGAGAGGGATTCGAGTTGCACGCAGCGGTCAAGAACGGGCTATGCGACCTGGTGGGCCTTTGTGGAACACTAAAATCTAAAAAGTTAAGCAGGTCACCATGAACAATTTTGTGAAGGGATGCAAGTTCTGCACGCATACGTCTGTAATTCAAGGAAGGGATGGAAGGAGCTATGGGTAAGTCAGTATCAGGACCCAGACTGTGAATATGATGACGGTGCTTAAATATGGGCAAAACGTTCTTCTGCACACGTTCAATTATACTTACGACCAAATTCCTTAAACGATCTCCTGCGTTCCTCCTACACACCTAATTTAGCGAAGGCAGTGTGGGACACTCTCCTGCGTTTCATATCCCAATCAACTATTTTTCCCTTGCTATTTCCCACCCATACCCGTCAGGAACCTTAACTTATCGCTACTATCCGGTGTGACTTCATAGTTGACGTCACTAATCCGACGCACCACCTTGTAGGGCCCGAAGTACCGGCGAAGCAGTTTTTCGGATCGGCCTCGCTGACGTACTGGCATCCACACGTCAGCGCTGATTGTAATGGCTTGCGTCGGCACGCTGCTGATTTTCTATTCGTTGTCGTGCCAGCTGGCGAGCTTCCTCCGCCTTCTGTACGAATAAGTCGTCGACATCACCATTGTATTCGTCCTCTTGAACGGGTAGCATAGAATCTAGTGTCGTGGTGACCGTGCGCCCGTAAACCAATTGGAAGGGAGTCAGTCCTGTCGTTTCTTGAACTGCCGTGTTGTAGGCGAATGTTACGTAAGCTAAAATGTCATCCCATGTTTTGTGTTCGACGTCGACATACATGAAAAGCATGTCGGTGAGGGTTCTGTTCAGTCTCTTGGTCAAGCCGTTGGTCTGCGGGTGGTATGCTGTCGTTCGCCCTATGGGTGGTCTGAGTTAACCTCATGATAGACTGCATGAGATGGGCTGTAAAGGCTGTCCCTCTGTCTGTTATTACGACCTGCGGGGCCCCGAGCCGTAAAACGACGCTGTTCATAAAGAACTCCGCAACCTCAGCCGACGTTGCCCGCACTACAGAAGCTATCTCAGCATAGCGCGTAAGGTAGTCTGTCGCTACCACTATCCATCTGTTTCCCTTTGTTGACGTCGGAAATGGGCCAAGAAGGTCCATACCGACTTGCTGGAATGGTGCTGTAGGCGGTTTTATCGTCTGAAGAAGCCCTGCCGGTTTCAAAGGTGGAGTCTTCCTTCTTTGGCACTCACAGCATCTTCTGACGTACTGCTGGACCGTTTGCAAAAGTTTCGGCCAGAAGTACTTTTGCCGAATCCTGGATACTGTACGGCTGACACCCAAATGGCCTGCTGAAGGTTCGTCGTGACTGGCATACAAGATTTCCGCACGCATGGCCGACGGCACAACGAGTAGAAACGCCTCCTTTGTGTTTCCAAAAGTGCGTTTGTAAAGCACGCTGTTCCGGAGCCTGAAGGAGACGATGTTGCGGATAAAAGCTGGCGGTATGCGAACTTCACGACCTTCCAGATGCTGGATAATGAGTAGCAGCTCTGGGTCAGCTCGTTGGAGTTGGGCCATTTCGAACGTGCTGACGGCTCCAAGAAACGGTATGTCCTTCTCTATTTCTTCGCCTGGTGAGTCGACAGGCGCTCGGGACAAGCAGTCGGTATCGTTATGGATGCGTCCGGACTTGTAGACGACCTTCATGTCGTACTCCTGCAGTCGAAGGCTCCATCTAGCAAGGCGCCCAGATGGGTCCTTCAAGTTTGCCAGTCAGCACAACGAGTGGTGGTCGCTGACGAGCTTAAACGACCTGCCGTAGAGGTATGGCCGGAACTTGCTGATGGCCCAGACTGCGGCGAGGCACTCTTTCTCGGTTGTGGAGTAATTGGCCTCCGCTCTGGAGAGTGTGCGACTTGCGTACGCTAGTACTCTTTCAGCACCGTCCTACCACTGCACGAGAACCGCGCCGAGACCGACATTAGTGGCGTCTGTGTGTACTTCGGTATCCGCATGTTCGTCAAAATCAGCAAGAACCGGAGCTGTTTGTAGCCGGTTTCTCAGGTCGTAGAAAGCGACTTCTTGCTCTTCTTGCCACACAAATGGTTCATCGTCTTTTGTCAAGCGTGTCAATGGTTCTGCGATGTCCAAAAAATTCTCAACAAAGCGTCTGTAATAAGCAGAGAGTCCCAGGAAATGCCGAACAGCTTTTTTGTCAGCTGGTTTCGGGAAGCCTGCTACAGCCGCCGTCTTCTCAGGGTCTGTGGCCACTCCTTCCGCGCTGATAACATGGCCAAGAAAACGCAGCTGTTTGTACCCAAAGTGGCACTTTTCTGGCTTTATAGTTAAACCAGCCGAATCAATAGCTTCCAGGACCAGCCGCAGTCTATGGTACGGGGTACAATAGACACTGCTACAATAATATATATATATATATATATATATATATATACCTACATACATACATACATACATACATACATACATACAACAATGCGCGCGCCAGACAAACTGAAAGAAAAGGATGGAACCAATTGTACATGTGATGTTGTCTTATAACGGTACAAAGCTTGGAGGAAAACGATAACTGTGACCCATCAAAAACATCGATGTCACGAAAATAAAAATTATAAAGACTTTGTATCCTGTTGA
Organism: Haemaphysalis longicornis; assembly: GCF_048455015.1. Taxonomy (NCBI): domain Eukaryota; kingdom Metazoa; phylum Arthropoda; class Arachnida; order Ixodida; family Ixodidae; genus Haemaphysalis; species Haemaphysalis longicornis. Next base: position 201,115,839 of record NW_027526203.1, read on the forward strand.
GTGTTGAGTGCTGGCAGAGGCGGGTAGTTACAAGAAACGGCCGGGTCTCTATTGTTAGCTTACGCGGGATCCGAAAATTTATACTATTGAGCAGTATAGGAGAGGATATAGCACCGTTAACGAGCTTGAATAGAAAGAAGAGATCAGCGCGATTTCGCCGGCAGCGAAGTGAAGACAGTGACAATAGTTCCACGATGTTAGAACAAGTTCCAGAGTCATTTTTAGCGAAGCGATGGTTGTATACGCTTAGAATTTTTTTCTGGACACGCTCAGTGACGTTACTTAAGGAATTAGAGATGCCATTAGAGATCACTGATGCATACTCAAGTTAAAGAAGACATACTGCGGTGTGCAATTTGGGGAGGGGCATGAAGAATTGAATTCTCTCGATATTCTACAAACACAGCCGAGAGAATGAAGACCTCGCATATAGGCTGAAAAATGCAAGGGGCTATCAAAAAAGAACGCCGAGATTATTGATCTCACAAACCCTACATAAAGACACAGAATTGACAGAGTATAAAAAAGACGCTAGACGATTTGCGAGTGAAACTCATGACTTTTGTCTTTGAAATATTGAGAGAAAGGTTATTGTTTTGCACCATTGTGAAAATGAACTCAAATCAGTTTGCAACAAGCGACAGTCGTTAAATGAATGAATTTCCCTAAATATCTTTATATCATCCGCATACAAAAGGAAAGAAGAATTGCGAATGGCAGAAGAAACGTCATTAACATACATTAAAAAGAGGAGTGGGCCTAATACCGAACCCTGAGGTACACCACTGGTCGCTTTGTAAAAGGAGGACGTTTGTCCATTGGCGGCAACATAACATTATCTGTCACGAAGATAGCTGTGCAATAGATTCACAACAGCGGTGTCAACATCAAAGTGAGCAAGTTTAACCATAAGCATTGAGTGACTGACTACATCAAACGCTTTGCTGAGGTCACAGTAAATGGTGTCTACCTGTCCTCTCTGGAATACAGGAGTAGATATTTGCGTTATGAAACTGGCAAGATTAGTGATGGTTGAGCGGCCAGGGACAAACCCATGTTGATTATTAATCAATGAGAGCCTCACATTAAAAGACAGTATGTGGTGAAGGGCCAGCTCAAAAATTTTTGACATGGCACAGAGAAGAGAAATCGGGCGATAATTCCAGGCATCAGTTTTAGAGCCAGACTGAAATACTGGAAAAACACGAGCAATTTTCCACATGCTAGGAAATGTGGAAGTACTCAAACAGTCATTAAATATGCTAGTCAGTACTGGGACCAGTATACTGCTAAAAGCTTTTAGTATGGCTAAGGGGATACCATCTGGACCACATGATAAGGATGGTTTCAAGCACTTACTGCATTCGCTGATGAGATTTTTACCTAGCGACACAGCATTGGGTGTGTTGACTGCCAAAGGTTGTTCGATAATAATGCTAGAGTCAGAGGCTTTATAAACGGAAGAGAACTGCGTGGCAAAACAGTCAGCGACGGCTTGTAGTTCTGTTCCATTGGAGTCCACTAGTATTAAAGACTCTCCACTGTTGTTAGACCGTTTGCGTACATACTTCCAGAATTCAGTCGGCCTGTCAGAGGCGCTTTTTTCTAAGTGTGCAATGTATGAACTTTGATCCTGTTTATATAGGCGTTTACAGAAAGTTCGAAAACATCGGAAATCTTCCTTGCGCTCAAGAAATGGAGTGGTTTTAAGCTTTTTGTGGGCGCGATTTTTATGCTTTAGAGCACTTCTGAGTTCAGACGAGAACAAGGGGGGATGCTTATAGAGTATATGGAGTATATTGTGGAATATATTTGTGCATACTGCTTAAGATAAGTTCTGTAAGCTGATCTACTTGGTCATCAACATTGTTTTTTTCAGTTACCATTGACCAGTCAATGGAGGGCAAGTCACGGTGTAAGCCAACGTAGTCACCTATTTTAAAAGCCAATCTGGGCGATCTGTTGATGTGTTTTTGAAAGATCTGTTTTTCCCCTGACAGAGAGAGTGTTAGTTTAAGTGGTGGGCGAAATTTATCGGGCCGAACAAGAGAGACATCAGAGAGTGACACTTCAATAGGCTGACTGTTCGAAATACACAGATGTAAGATGTTACCGCAAGGATTGGCAATAGTATTATGTTGTTGAAGGGAATTAAAAGCAAGAAAATCTAATAGCAGGCTGCACTTATTCTCTATGTATTGATGGTAATGAAAAAATTTAAGTGTGCTCTAGTCGATCCAAGGGGTATTAAAATCACCAATAACAACAATCCTGTGCTTCCTATGTGAAGCTATGACATTTTCAATGGAAGAGATGATCTCATTAAAAGAGATTGGGGTAATGCTAGGCGGCACATAGAAGGACCCAATCAACAATTTTTCGCACCGATCAAGGTTAATTTCGACCCATATTGATTCAGGAACACTTTCAATGTCACTTCGGCGAACAGATCTCAGACAATTATCTACAGCCATACGTACGCCACCACCTTTTTGTTTGGTTGCACTGAAGTCACGATTACGGCGGAAGGTGTTGTAGCTTGATGGAAAATAGTCTGATGAGGGAATCTCATTGCACAGCCAAGTTTCGGTAATCACAATGACAGGAAACGAAGACTAAATAACCTTAGCGACGAATTCAGTTGGCTTAGTTCGTAGACCTCGAGCGTTTTGGTAAAAGATGTCCAAATTACACACCTTCACTGTCGATTACAGACTCTGAAGGATGGAGCATATCATCATGTAGAATACCACGAAAAGGCTTGAAAATGCAGCCACGCGGCCACATTGAGGGGTCCTTCAGAGGCTTTATGTTTTCTTCGTCAACAGTGACGTAGAATGAGCAGTACGACGAATATTTTGTTTTCAGCCGCCGGCAGGAAAGGGGACAAATATTTTGAGATTCGATGTGCTTCTTGAGGTCAGCAGTGGCAGTGTCAGGGCTCAACTTTGAAACAAATAGTGCCCTTTGACGCCGCGGCCGCTGAACTACCGACAATGCACACAACTCCATGCCTCCAAGGAATGCAGGCCTGTTTACCTTATGTGTCTTCTTTTCACCCGTTGCAGGGGGTGGGGCAGGATCGTCAACGCGTTGCTCGCAAGGGGATTGACGAGCTGGCGGCGTAGTACAAACAGGACTGGTCTCGGTGTCTCGAGCCGCGTCGGAGGGCGAAGGGTTGTCGGAGGTTGAGGGGCTCACGGAAGCTTCAATTGAAACAACCGTCGGGGACTTCGCAGGCGCGGGGGTCACTCGGCGGGCCAGCTCCTCACGCAAAAAACGAACCACCGAGCGAAGGGAGGCGACGATTCGAGCCTGCTGTTCAGCTGCGCGGGAATGGTCCTTTCGGCAGCGCTCATTTTCTTCTCGTATTTGCGTCACTTCGTCGCTCAAAAAAGAAATTCCCTCCAGCGCGTCGAGGAGAAGGCGGAGGATACCGGCGATCTCAGCACAAAGGTCACCCGGAGGGGAGAGAGAGGAACCGGTCGAGGGACCGCAGGGCTGCGGAGAACATGTTTCCGTCGGGGATGCCTCCATCTCGTCACTAGGCTTAGCACCCGACTGGGTCGAATTGCACAAATTGCAGCAAAATTCGCGCGATCCAACCTTCAAAAGCTGCAGCTGGTCGTCCGGCCAGGGCACACACTTCGCATGCACATTTTTTCCACAGCTGTCGCAGCCATAGAACTTTTGTTTACCGCAAAAAGGGCACGAGCAGAGAAAGCATGCATCCCGGCGGGGAGCCATGCTGCGGGACTAATAATAATAATCAATCAATCAATCAATCAATCAATCAATCAATCAATCAATCAATCAATCAATCAATCAATCAATCAATCAATCAATCAATCAATCAATCAATCATGTATATTTATTGTGCCCAGGAACAGCCGTGAGGCCTTAGTGCTGGTACACAGATGGATACAGGTAAAAAAAAAGGAAAACAAAAATTGAAAGGAAAGAACACTTTGACAGCGTATAAAATAAAAGAGTAGAAAAAAATAACTTTTAGAATGTATATTACAAAGTATACCGTACAAATCACTACAAAAACGTAGATAGCGTATACACTACATGCAATGAACACAAACAAAAACTGACAGGATATAACAGAGTTGGTAATTACATCTTACTGATGAAACAGTAATCAATCAATCAATCAATCAATCTTTATTTTTGGTGCCCAGGAACAACCCTAGGGTCTTGGTACTGGTACACCATATACAAGCATTCATAAAAACAAACTAAAATCAAGACAACACAACACAGAAAACCATATATATGAAAGAAACAATAAGATAAAAATAGTTACAGAGATCCCAGAAAGCAAAACAGCAAAAAAAAAAAAAGGAAGCCTAGTGTTAGAAGCCATGACACCCGGCCAGCAAAACGTTGAAGGCACGTGAAAAATTGAAAATACACAAGCAAATAATCAATGCACATGACGGAGATACATTATAAACATAAAACAAAGGTTTTGTAACAAAATGTTAGGAAGTTTCAAAATGGAAAAACGAAGTTCAGCGTTACAAGCACTGACACCTAAACCGACAGAAATTCAAGCAACACAAAATCAGGAAAAGTGAAAAACAAACAAGCAAGATGATGATTTGCATAAAATAAATACGGAACAGAAATACGGCACATAAATGACATAAAGGCACTTAAGCTACAACAGTTTTCAATTCATTAGAGAACAAAGACAAAGAGCTCTGGAATATATCAAGACGATCGGAATATTCATTATATGCACATTGTATTCTGCAGATGGACGAGCATCGTTTACTTAAAGCATCTGTTCTGAAAGTTCGAAATCTTCGGAAAAGTTTGTTCGGCAAGTTGACATTGATAAGTCCAACCAAGTCATCACACAAAATATCACCATGAAGAAGTTTATAAAGAAAGATAATGTCAGCTCTCATTCGTCGACACCAAAGGGAAGGAATACTTTTGAGACAAGACATGCTGCCGTTTGCGTCTTCTTGTACATGACGGAAACGGTGCCTAAAGATAGAAAGGAACTTATTTTGAACCCTTTCGATGCGGTCACTATTGGACTTGCAAGTTCCATTCCAAACAACAGAACCGTATTCGAGAAGAGGTAAGCACAGAGCCGAATACAACTTTAAGAAAGGAAGAGGACTTTTAAACTCTCTAGAATACCTGCAGACAGCACCCAGACATCGAAGAGAGCGTCCGGTAATTTGTGTAACGTGGGAAGAGAAAGTCAGAGAAGAATCAAATAGTACTCCCAAGTCCCGAATTTCGGTCACCCTCGGCAGTGCAGTGCTTGCTATTTTATAGGAGTATTGCAGCTGTTGAGTTTTCCTACTATAGGAAACAACTTTCGTTTTTGAGGGGTTCAAAATTAAGTCGTTTTTGGTGCACCAACGATGGAATGACACGATATCAGCCTGAAGAGAATTACAGTCCTGAACATTACGCACTTCTCTGAAGATTTTCACATCATCAGCATACAACAAAAAAGAAGAATTTTTAATGGCAGAAGCAACATCGTTAATGAAAATGGAAAAAAGAAGGGGGCCCAGAACGGAGCCCTGGGGTACACCACTGGTTGCTTTGTACCTAAATGATGTTTGACCATTAACACTTACATAGCAATATCGCTCCTGGAGATAGCAACGTATAAGACCCACTAAGGAAGCGTGAACATCTAACAGAATGAGCTTGGCAAGCAATAACGAGTGGTTGACTACATCAAAGGCCTTGCTCATGTCACAGTAGACCGCATCAAGCTGGCTTCTACCAATGACTGCTGGGACAGCCTGCTCCATGAAGCATGCGAGGTTTGTGGAAGTTGAGCGACCACGCATGAAGCCATGTTGATTAGGAATGAGGACGTGTTTAAGTGAGAAAGACAAGACCTTATGAAGAGATAACTCGAATATTTTAGAGGCAGAACAAAGAAGCGACACTGGCCTATAGTTCATGGGGTCAGTTTTTGGGCCTGACTTGAAAACAGGGAATACACGACAGATTTTCCATGATCGAGGGAACGTGCCAGACCGGAGACAGTTATTAAATATTGAGGTGAACACAGGAACAAATATATTTGCATACGTTTTTAGAATTGCAGCAGGAATACCATCTGGCCCAGAAGAAAACGAGGGCTTTAGCCGCTTGAAGCTGGCCCACACGATGTTCTCATCCAATTGGAAACAAGCGGAGTAACCGTCCTGGTGACAAGAGACGCTGTCATCATCACTACCACCGCTAAGCCCAAACAAAGAAGAAAACTGACGAGCAAAGCAGTCGGCCGCATCTGCAACCTCATCGCCGTTGGAATCCAGTAGACGAATAGATTCTTTCGTTGTACTAGATCTAGAATGAATGTACTTCCAGAAGGCTCCCGGCTGATGAGTTGCTTTAGCTTCAACTGACGCCAGGTACAAAGCATGATCACGTTTGTGCAATATTTTGCATAGGGCACGTAGGCGCCGGAACTCCTGAACGAACTGATTCGCACCAGAGCGCTTCATCTTTCTGTGCGCGCGTTCTTTGAGTTTCAGGGCATCCCGCAATTCAGAAGAAAACCAGTGTGGGAACTTGAACTTCTTTGGTAAATATTGCGGGATGTATTTCTTCATACCCAAAAGCACAATCTCAGTAAAACGGTCAACTTGTTCATTGACATCAGAGTGGCCAATGACTGTTGACCAAGGGGCAGCAGAAAAGTAGCCATACAGCCCAACGTAATCTCCCCGGGCGAAAGCGTAGCGAGGTTGCGCATTGCTTGAAATTACAGAACGGTGGAGCATTGTAGGAAGGCAACAGGAAATAGAAAGAGGAGGATGATATTTGTCGGGTATTACTAAAGCACAATCAGAGCGCGACACATTAACGCCATCGAAGTTTGAAAAGCACAGGTCCAGAATGTTTCCACTGCAGTTTTTTATGTGATTACGCTGTGCCATGGAAGTGAAAGACGAAAAATCTAGTAACCTATTACCCTTCTGTTGAAAGTGGTGGTTGTAGTGGGAACAGGTGAGGTGGCTCCACTGAACGCCAGGAGCGTTAAAATCTCCAAGGAGGAGGACCTTGAGGTCGCAATGAGTAGTGAGCACCTGTTCAATGGAGGAGACTAACTTATTGAACGCGTCAGGAACTACATCAGGAGGAACGTAAAAAACACCAACTAGAAGTTTTTCAGTTTTAGAGATATGAATTTCGACCCATAAAGACTCACCTGCGTTTTCGATATCGCTACGTAGCACACACGGGAGAGATTTGTTAACTGCGAGAAGTACCCCGCCCCCCTTTTGTTTGCATCCAGTTAAAGCACGATCATTACGATATACATGGTAATTTTGAGGAAAATAGTCATTGGATAGAATATCAGGGCACAACCAAGTTTCAGATATAGCTATTAACGGAAAGCAAGAAGCCAGAACATTACCAAAAAATTCAGTCGCCTTAGTTCGAAGACCTCGCACGTTCTGATAAAAAACATCTAAACTAGTCATAATAATAATAATAATAATAATAATAATAATAATAATAATAATAATAATAATAATAATAATAATAATAATAATAATAACAGGTATGCGTGGTATGCGTAGGCGTGGGACCCATATGCGTCGACCCATACTTCCTTAGCGTATAGCTAAGGAAGTATCCTTATCCTTAAGGATAAGGATATACTGAAGTATCCTTAAGGAAGTATCCATAGCGTATAACTATATCACGGAGTCCCCCCCCCCCTCCCCCATTTCAACCTCAGGGCAGCCCGCATCGGATCGAAGCGTTTCAGGAATGACCTCCTGAGAAACCCGCAGGATGCGAACCAACACGAATGCACTTTCAATGTTTGCGTTCTCAAAGCAAAAAAAACAAAGGAGAAGAAACGCAACAGCCTCAAAAAGCTTCCCTGCCGGTGCCTCCCTGACTGCTTTTTCGATGCATAATGCGTACTTGCGAAGTCGCTCGCAAATGTGGGCAACAGAGAAAGGTCCACAGATCACTCATCGCTCATTTTTCTGCGCATAAATCTGAATATAAAAGGATCGCCAAGCCTGCAGAAAGCCCCGCACACGCTCCGTACCAGGCAATCCCGCGACCGCCATCCCCCAACATGGCATCGCGTGTTCGTTTCGTTTTTCTTCCGGTAGATGGCGGCACTTTTGCACGAGGTCTATAGGAGAGCAGGATGTTGTCAATTTTTCGGGTGTATGTCATTACCTCAGGTTTAGATGAAGAGTTTGTTGCTTGAGCACCAATGCGAAAAGGAAGAGATCGCTCTCTGGTGTGCCGAACAGCTGGCAGTGTTCGTAACAGATTTAAATATTTCTACATGGTCAGCATATAAATGGAAGTTAGAGTGATTAAATACTGGCGAAGCATCATTTACAAAGATTGAGAAGAAAAGTGGCCAGGGTTCCCAGGTCTGGCGATTTGTCGCCAAACTTGCGACTTTTAGAGACTCGTGGTGACGGAAATTTTAGTCTGGCGACTTGGCTGCGCTTTGGTTCCTTTGAGCATAGGTGATTTTATATAATTCCGGGCCGTTTCGACACCCCCCTTTCCGCAAAAAGTGCCTTATATGACCTTTGAGTGCACTTAAGCCGTCGAGACAAACGAGAACAAACGAAACAGAACGAACTTTTATGCAGATGACGGCATTCTGGTAAAGTCTAGACGAATCGGTCACACAAACATACCACCGTATAGCGCTACTTGCCGGCAGAAATCAAAATTTGCCTTGCTCTTTTTAATATACGGCACCTGATGTATGAATAGTGTCAAAGGCTTCAAGCAACGCCGTCGGCTAAAGTGTAGCGCTTCAGTAGTTAAGTAGTAACGCTTCAGTAGATTAAGATTTCATACAGCGTGGTGGAAAGTGTGTATGACAAGGTATTATAGGCATGTGAATGTAAAGAGGCAGCGAAAGTTATAAAACATGTTGTGTAGCGAAGGCCCGTTTTAAGTCCTTCTTATCCTTTAAATTCTTTACTTAAACTTGCATATTTTGCCTTTTTGAAACCGCTGTCGCTGTCTTCCACCACAGCCAACAAATAAAATTTATTGTGCGGTTTTCTAGTTCTCGTAATTTCTGATTTTTTTCCGCAAAGGTAATCAAAAAGTACTTACTAGCATCGTCTTGCTGAAAATGACGACTTTTCTACCTCCTTTTCAAACATTCACATTAAGGTGGCGACTTTTTCGGCTACTTTCGGCCATTTCCCGATGACCTTTCCTTCTGAAGACCTAGCAACCCTGGAAGCGGCCCGAGGACTGAGCCCTGAGGGACACCGCTCATGGACTCATATGAAACAGAAGGCGGTTCATTTGCGCGCACGAAAAATGACCTATCACACAAATAATTCCATATAAGGATATGATGGATGGGTGTGTCTCAAGTTGAGAAGTTTTCTGAATAAGAGGTCGCGGCAGGCGACGTCAAATGTTTTGGTCAAATCAGAGTAGACGACATCAAATTGGTTAAAGTTGATGCTTGGGCGAGTTGGTGTTCCATAATCTTGAATTCACAGCGCAAACAAGAAACGAGGACGATAGGGAGAGCACAGCGCCTGTGTGTCGTGCTCTCCCTATCGTCCTCGTTTCATGTTTGCGCTGGGAATTCAAGATCAAATTGGCCTCTTCCCTGCACAGCTTCGGAAGCTTGCAGAGTAAAGTTGACGAGATTTGTAGTTGTCGATCACCCCGGGAGGAAGCCATGCTGCTCAAGTGTGGTTTTCATACTGAATGTCAGTATTTTATGCAGTACAGACTTAAAGAGCTTAAAGCAGCACATAGTATATAAATCGGTCGTTAGTTCATGGGGTCCAATGTTGACCCTGACTTATATACAGGAACAACGCTCGCAGTCTTCCAGCGAGCGGGTAACTTGGCGGTCTTGAAAGAAGTTTGAAAAATGCACCTCAAGACCGGAACAAGCATATCACTAAAGGCTTTCAGTAGTGCAGAAGGAATGCTGTCAGGGCCGCACGAAAATGACGATTTTATTTTTTAAGGCTTTCAAAACCAGCTTTTCTGGAACCAACATTTTTGAGTATTTATCGTAACTTAAACACAGTTGAGGGGGAAAAGATGCACTTCTTTGCCGTATGCCGAATGAAATTGTTGCGTGAAGTCATTAGCAACGTCTGATATGCTCTTTCCCTTTTTATCGAAAACATGAACGGGGGACGCTTTGGGGGACGCTTACTACACTTACTACTACACTTCGGGGGACGCTTACTAATTTGGGGGACGCTTACTACACAAGCGCTATGCAACAAATAGTAACCTAAGCTGCTTAAAATGCTAAAATTAAATAAAAATGTAAACTGGTTATACATTATATACGATATATTTCCACTATCAGCAGCGCTGTCCCCTGGCCGAGTGGTCGGGAGCTTTAAGTACGTTATCTTGCAAGTCGCAAGTTCGAATCCCCGAGGGTACTTTCTTTTACTTTTTGTAAGTTGATTTTTTTCGTTTTCGGCCGATGTTTTCTATACTGATCGAGTTCACCATTTTTGGGCCGTAACGTTCACTGCTCCACTAGCGAGTTCGTACAACGCGCGCAAACTGACACTGACGCTCTAGCGAGTTCTGGTTGCCGTGTTGTTGACATAACCACCGGCTGCTTCCGGGCAATGGGCACAGGCCAGAATCAACAGACCCTTGGCATGGTGCGAACACGCTTATTACGGTACAGGCATGAGGGAGGCAAGCTCCAAATATGGGGGAAAAGCGCATGGTACTTGAGCGTCTGCGGTGACGCGGAGGGCGTTCATCCACTGCGTAGGCCTCGGCTAGTGATTGCTACGATTCCAAGCCGCCCTGGGAGGCTTATCTTAGGCATTTTACAGCCAACAACATGGCAGAAGCGCGGTATGACGATTATTGAGATGTCGAGAATGCCCATCCAACGATAACGCCGGATGTCAAGCTTGTTGTTTTACAGAACCGAAACCGAAACTTGTTTGGATGCTCATCTGGGACATCTTCCAATCACGGTGCACCTCCTCCCGACGTCACAGCCTTTAGTTGGTGGGGCCGCCGCAGACCGCGCATGGTAGTTTTTCTTCTTTGGGACTTTATAAAATGATTACCGACTTATTAACCGGATAACGATGAAAAGTGGGTTAATTTGAGCCACTCTACGCAGTGCAAGCAAACACGGGAGCTTGACAAATACACTTCAGTGTCCCTTTAATTGGGTATGCCTGGCTTGATGAACCTGCGCAGGGGACGCTGGGCGGTCACCGCGAGGCCCGCGCTCACGTGCGCGCGCTCGGCAATTTCTTGGTATTTTAGATGCGGAGCATCTCTTGCTCGGGGGGATGCCACCTGTCCGTGCCCCGACCGCAGCGCCTCTGATGATGATTGTGGCAGGATGCCCCTAGGGATTGGCCAACCAAAAAATCCATTACGAGATATCTTCGCGTTCAACCACCGTCATCTTCCCGTAGTGGAACCGCTGAAGAAGAAGAAGGAGAAGAAGACAAAGCTGCGAAGAGGAGGGCGTGCAATATCTCTTCGTGGTCTACTCTGGATCACGCGACAAGTAGTGACCATGTTCCTATTTTATTTGAGATAGTGTGCCCTTCTAGGTCCCCACGTGCTCATATGATTCGGCATACAAATTTACACCGTATGCAAAACAAAGTAAAAATAGCACTGCAATCTATTCCATACGGTAATGAGAAACGCAGGGCAGTTCAAGTTACTTCGATCATTTCGGATGCTGTTAGGTCTTCCCAATTCATTATCTCTTCTCAAAAAGATGGCAATAGCCCGTGGTGGAACGAAGATTGCGCACGGGCTTATAATCAAAGGCAGGCGGCTTGGAAGGTACTGCTAAGAAACCAATGCCCGTCTAATTGGACCAATTACAAATTTGCGGCCGCCATATTCAAACGGACAGTGTCTAAAGCGAAAGAAGCTCATAACACCCAGTAGTTTGCCGCTCTCTCAAAGCCAAAGAATAGGCGATTGCTGTACCAGTTTCTTCGCTCGAGAAAGGTGGTTCAAGAGCTCCACAATGAAACTTCGGTGGTTCATTCAACACAGGAATCTATTGAAGCTCTCGAAAAAATTGCACAAGAACTTAAATCCCGCTTTTCTTCTGTGTTCGCCGCTCCTTTTGTCAGTCAACTTTCTAATGTTGGTTTCAACCCAGTGAACATGTCGGAATTGGCTGACGTTGTTTCACAGCTGTCTGAGGCTGCTCCGGGGCCAGATGGCATTACTGTGCCAATGCTGCAGTTTTTATTTGAGGAAACCCCTGAAGATTTACTCAACATAGTAAACACGTCAATGAAACATAGCTGGATACCTCCAGAATGGAAACTCTCTAAGATAGTGCCATTGCTAAAAAACGAAGGATTAGGTTACGTCCCAAATAACATCAGGCCAATTTCCTTAACTAGCAACTTGGTAAAGCTCGTAGAGAGGATATTGCATGGTCGCCTTATGCGATTTCTTGAAAGCAATAAGATTTTAAGCACCACTCAAATTGGCTTCAGACCCGGGAATTCCATTTGGAAGGCTCATATTGACATTGAGAGCCGCGTTAAACTAGCCCGTAGCCTAAAACACGTAAGCGCACTTGTTACTCTTGATATAACAAAGGCCTATGACAGCGTAGAGTATAGTACCTTAATGTCACATCTTGAGAGTAGCGAAATCCCTCTATACATCCAATCGTGGATTGGTGCGTTTTTAACTGCAAGGACATTCTTCTGTTCGAAAGGTGGCATATCATCATCGCAATATCAGCAGTTTCGAGGGGTTCCTCAGGGGTCAGTCCTTTCTCCGGTTCTTTTTAATATTCTTCTCAGATCAGTTCCCATAATGGATGGCATATCAACTTACGTTTATGCCGATGATATTGCTTTTTACTCATCGGGCAGAGACATTCATGACTTGTGCCAAAGACTACAAAACTATCTGGCCACCCTAGATAATTGGCTTAACAGGCTGCATTTGTCACTTAATGTGGGAAAATGTGCGGTCTTAGTATTTCCGGTTACCATCCCCATTTCTTTATGCCTATTGTACCGACAGCAATCCATCCGTCAAGTTACAGAATTAAAATATCTCGGTATAATCTATGATGACAAGCTTACATGGCGTCCTCATATTAAACATATTGCTACTAAAGGAGAAACAGCTGCAGGCGTGCTCCGCAGGCTATGTAGCCACAAATTCGGGTTGCGTAGAGATACACTGTTAATGATATATCGCAGTTATGTCCGCCCGGTATTAGAGTTTGGCTGCGTCTTATTTTCTGATTGTGCGGCGTACAAATTAAATCCCCTATTTATCGTCGAGAGAATGGCTTTGCGACTATGCTTGGGACTGCCAAAATATGTCGCTAACCCTATTTTACACCTTGAGGCACGATTTCCTCCACTGAAGTTTAGATTCCAATTATTGACCGTACTAACCTTTGTCAAATTGTTTGAACCCCCACTGCATGACGCACAGTTCATTTTCCGTCTGAGGCCTGATCTTTTTCAAGGCATTCAGTGGACGCGGTTCCAGAGACCCCAGGTGGATCTAGTACAGTCATGGCTTCAGCCACTTCACGCAGACCTTTTCCGGCTCCCCTCTACTTGTTCTAGTGTGTCATCTGTTGAAATAAACTTTGATAATATCTTCCCCCCGAATGCCAAGATGTTGCCAGCCCGAATTCTAAATGGACTGCTGGAGGATCATTTGTTCACCCTTCATTCCCATATCGTCATTGCTACCGATGCCTCACAAGTTGATGAGAAAGCTGGAGTCGGGATATTCTCCCAGTACCTCGATTGGTCCTTTTCGATCAGCTTACCTGATTTCACACCTATTTTCCAGGCGGGATTATTGGCAATAATTTTGGCTCTTCAAAAACTTCAGCATAGATTTTCCCATGTAGTTATACTTTCTGACTCCCTGTCTGTGTGTTCCGCATTAACATCCGAAAAAGATTCTCCAATTATCCGCACATTCCGATCATTTGTTCCGCATCAGCTTTGTGAGGTTCGGCTAGTGTGGGTTCCAGGACATGCAGGAATCTCATACAATGAAGTGGCTCATCAATTAGCCAGCATGTCTCTTGGTGGCCCTGTAGTCGTGCAATGTCCAAATGACAGTTTTCTATTGGGGGCGAGATTTAAACGTCTACAGCTACTCCAGGCTTATAAGCAAGACGCCCTTCTATCTTCTAGAGATTATAGCCACCTTCGTCATGCATGGAAGCCAATGTTTTGTGAAACAAGGTTATGCGAGGTAGCGATCACTAAACTTCGGTGCAAAATTCCCCCACTAAATTTTATCTTTATAAATCTCGTCTGGCTCCATCTCCGCAATTGCCTTTCTGCGACAAACTGGAAAATATAGAACATTTCCTATTTAATTGCCGCAGCTTCTCCCCAATGCGACGCAGGTCCTGTCACTAGGCGCTTCCGCCCTAGGAGTCTGCCACAGGGATGTTGTGTCTGCCCCTCCATTCTTATGTTGTGGCGACAGGCAGGTTTTCCTGCTAGCCAGCTAAACATTCACACATAGCTCATTTTTCTTCCTGAATCTACTGTCATATTATACATATTTAAAAAATTCTGTTGGGTATTTACTTTTCTAAATTTTGGGATCTAAAATAATATAGGTCACATCCTCATTAGGCACAAAACTTCTTGGCCAATCCCCCGCGTGGGTATGTGCCATAGTTGGAGGCATCCAACCAACCAACCTCTCAGCCGGTGCACCAACGTCAATAACCTTTACACCACCAACACTGACGGAGACTACCGATTCTACCACAGAGACGACAACATCAACAAGAACATGATGAACGATTTTCGGCACCTCGAGAACCACCGCCTACTCACCGTCACACAACAGTACTTGCGTGCCTTTGCCACCGGTGTGGTCCCGGACGCGGAATTCCCTCTGGCGCTACTAAACACCAGATTATTCAACATAACGGCAACACAATGGAACCACACAGAACCCCCATGATTGTCCGCATCCTCATCAGGGTTCCCTACTAGAAGATGGTAAGATGGTGTAAGTTTTTTTAACTGCGGACACGAAAAATTAACGATTTGCTAAAGAGCTTCGCTCTTAATACAAGGAGGTGCTGGTCGGTGGCCGCATTCAAGTGCGCTGCGCGTTTGCGCCTATATCGGCGAGGAAGGGAGAGATAACTATTTTTAATGACGACCGGCGACGTTAGCTGGGATAAAATACCTAAATACCTAGCTTGCTGTGCCAGATGAATATAGTTAGAAATATAATTATGATGGGGATGATGTTGGAGATGTTGATGCGCACGAATGCGTTCATTCATTTACAGAGTCTGGACAAAACTTTTGTGTTGCATACATGCGATCAGAACTTTTGTGACCCGTGAAGAACGTTTGGGACATGTCCTCGAACTTCACATGTCGTTCAGTTGAATGGAGCGGCAGCCCCAAAGAAGCTCAGTAGCGCGCATTCGCAGCGCAGGTGTTTCAGGTTTTAGCCCATATTTCAGTGTGGGCAGAGTGGGGCGTGGTCCGTTCCATCTTAAATAGGAAGTTGCAAGTGTATACCACATTCAGCCGCATTCCATGTAGAACTGCTTCTTCCCGCTTGTAGTGTCCAGGTTGCATATAGTATTTACAGTGTGGATCGACAGAATATAGCGGCGTTGATGTGATGCGTCAGCCCGGGCTGAACGCTGCATTTTCTATGCCACGCCAGATGCACTACCAGTAGCACATTTTCTGGAGAATGCTATGAATATTTCCGGTACCCGATTGTCATACGCGATGAAACAGCAATATCCGTCTTCATACTGCAGCTATCCTACAATGGGCAGGAAGACCCTGGACTGCTATGTGATGGCGCGCTTGTAGAACTTGGAGATGCGGGGCACGGACATGTATGTCAATCACAACGTGCTCTCTTGGGAATGATGCTTTAGACACTGAAGTGGAGCCTGGAGTCCGTTAAAAATGCACTCTCGTGCAGCTTCTTGATGATATCAGCGAAAGCCACCCGTAGAACTGCAAGTTCTGTAGCGATAGTTGATATTGCCGCGAACCGTGCATTCTGTTTGTATCCTTCTGTTTTGTTTCCACCATCCGGCGGCGCCCGTCTGTGTTATCGGTGTTTCAAGCCATGTGTACCCTTTCCTTTCTTTTGAATGTCGCGCGGGCCGTGTTATTTTGATAGGGAGAGGGTTCGGCCCTGACGTGACTACCCTAGAATAATCCCCTGTGATCTCCAGAGTTCTCGTTGTAATTCGACGTTTCGAGAAACAACCACGCAGAAAAATATATATTCCCAGGGCAGCCGCCGCGGTGTTCGATTCGCCGACACTCACTTGCGCACATCACTTTGTTGACTGCTCCTTCGCCGCCTGAGTATACTTTGATTTATTAGGGCAGCACAAGTTCTGAAAGTGAAATTGAAAGTTTATTTTATAAAAAGAATACAAACATACTATTATACAGACGAGGGTCCCATAGTCAACAGACTGTAAGGGGACCCTCGATTGTGAATACACAAACAAATTTGTGAAAGCAGCAAATGGGCGCGACATCTCGTCATAATAGTAAAAAGACAAGTGAAGTTAATCTATAATCTACATGCACTCAACAGTAAGCCTAATATATATACAAAAAGTTACACAAAGTGAAGTAACGCAAATGAAATAACGGCACAAGCAAACAGTAATCTCACTCATAAATACGAACAAAAGCAGGATTGTAATTAAACCAGAAGAAACTCTTAAGATTGTTTTCAAAGGATGTAATAGAAGACGATGATTTAACCGTAACAGGCAAATTATTCCACAATGTGACAGCTGCGAAACAAGATGTTTTCTTACCGTAATTAGTACGAACAGATGGTAATAAGAAATTATTATTACTTGAAAATCTGGTGAAGGTATTGCTTCGTAAACTAACGAGATCAATGAAATCATAAGAATGGTAAGAGTGCAATAATTTGTAAAAAAATATTTCCAGGTTGTAGTGAAATACTGCATTAATTGGTAGTATGTTATTCTGACGTAGAAAGCCTGAAGCAGCAGAACGACATGAACTAAACGTTATAACCCGAATACAGTGATTTTGAATATGTTGAACCGACGAAACGTGAGAAGAGTACGCGTTGCCCCATGAAACAATGCCATAATGGAAATGACTGCGAACAAAAGCAAAATATAAAAACAACAAAGCATGATGAGGGAAAAAGCGCCGAGCCTTGATCAAACCACGTATGCCAAAAGCGGTTTTTTGCTTAAGATTGGAAAAGTGCGATTTATATGTAAGGTTAGGGTCGAGATGAATGCCAATGAATTTTGATTGATTGTAGAATTTAACGCGCCGACGCAACACAGACGATGAGGCGCGCCGTAGTGGAGGGCTCCGGATTAATTTTGACCACCTGGGGATCTTTAATGTGCGACGAAATCTCGTACACACGGGCGTTTTTGCTTTTCACGTCCATCAGAAAAGCGGCCGCCGCGGCCGGGAATCGAACCCGCGACCTCATGCTCAGCAGCGCATCGCGTTAGCCCCTGAGCCACCGCGGAGGGTGCCAAGGAATGTAACACGGTCACATGGTGCAATTAAATGAGGCCCAAGTTTTAGTTCAGGCAAAATAGTGATAGTTTTCTGATCGGACCTGAATACCATAAATTTAGTTTTTTCCGAGTTAATAATTAAGTAATTGTCACGGCACCCGTTTATAACGTTGTTAAGCACTGCATTCAAGTTAAAGGTAAGGCAAATTATTGATTTATTAGATAATGATATTGCAGTATCGTCCGCATACAAAACGCAATGAGAGGGATTAATGCAATCGGGAAGGTCGTTAATATATAAAATAAAAAGTAAAGGACCTAAGACGATCCCTGGGGAACACCTTGATTAAATGTTCTCGTTTCAGAGAAAGTATCAGCAACATATACAGTGTATTTTCTGTTTATTAAGTAACTTTTCAAAAATGATAATGCCGGTCCGGTTATGCATACGTTTCTAATTTATTAAACAAGATTTCGTGATTAATGGTATCAAATGCTTTAGTAAAGTCTAAAAAAACTGACCCCACGAAATTTCCATAGTCAATAGATTTCTAAATAAAGTCAGTTAACGAAAGCAAAGCTAGGTTAGGGGAACGTCCAGACCGGAAATCGAATTGACAAGGGTTTAGTATATTAAACTTAGGTAGCTATTGAGACGTTTGGAAAACAGCTGTTCAATTAGTTTACTCAGACAGGAGAGAATGGAAATGGGGCGGTAGTTAGACAGTAATAATCCATCACCTTTTTTGAAAATGGGTATCACTTTTGCTTTTTCAAAAGAAGATGGAAACGTTCCAGACCTAAATACAAGATTTATTATATGGGTAAGTGTATTTACGATTAAATCGACAACTAACTTCAAATGACGAATAAAAATGTTGTCTAGGCCTGGGCTCCGGCTTTTTAGTGTACCAAGCGTAGACCGGACTTCTTCTGGCGTAACCGGGAATAAAAAGAAAGATTGGCTAGCACGGCGCATACCATGCTGTGCATTCACAGACTGAAGGGTATTGTTGTAGGCAGAGGAAAAATCATCGCAAAAAGCATCGGCAATGTCAGCAGGTTTATTTAGGTTTGTTCCATTGTAGGTAATTTTTCGTATTGAGGCATTAACTGTAGTCGTGTTAAGGAAGGTAGTAAATAGATTCCATTGTTTTTTTGGGTTATTTTCGTGTTTAGCAAATTTATTCTCATAATAACGTTTTTTGCCTGTTTTAAAAGAATGTTTAGGAGCGAGCAGTATTTTTTGTATCGCTTAGCTAAATTGGAATTGAAGGGCTGCCTTTTGGTTTTCTTGTAGAGATTATCTTTCTTTCGCATGCTTTCTAAAAGTCCATTAGTAATCCAAAGATTATTCGTGTAGCTGAATCTTTTTTTTTTACATTTAACAGTAGTAGTGCTAGATGACATAGCTCTTAGAAACGCCGAAGAAAAGTGCTGCAGTGCTAGTTCTGCATCATCCATAGAGTTAATGGTACGCCAGTCAGTCGCCCTGATAGCTTCTATAAATTTTACTGAATCAAACACGGATATAAAATGAGAACTGCATTTTTCAGGCACGTCCGCGTCAAAAATAACCAAAATAGGTAAATGATCGGTCATATCTGAGTCAAGAACGGCTGGGAAAGGTTGGGGTGATAGGTTAGATAGTGCATGGTCTAATAAAGTTCAAGGACCATTCCGCACGCATCTGGTGGGTGAATGTATCAGAGATTCGAATCCGAACCCAGTAAAGCAATTTGCGTAAGGTGTAGACGAGTTAGATTCGGTGTCAAGTAAGTTAATGTTTATGTCACCAACTAACAGAACGTCCTTATTTTCGAATGCTAGCTGGTTAAGAATAGTATCAAGGTTAAGCAGGAATTCAGTGAGAGAAGACGAAGGGGAACGATAGATGCAACCAATGACGAACTTTTAATTGTTATGGGGAAGTAGGGACCTATCCGTTTCTATCCACACCGATTCGCAATGATTAGTAGCGAAGGACAGGTCATGTCTACGTGTGTACGAGATATTAGGCGATATGAAAACTGCTGTTCCTCCTTGGCTATCTCAAGCTCGATGACAATACTCTGGTTGATATGACGAGAAACTGTGCATATTGCTGTCGGAATCAGAAAGCCAAGTTTCTGATATGCATATGAACGAGAAAGAATGGTTCAGTGAAGCTATGAAACTATTGATTGTGTCGAGGTTCTTCTTTAGGCTTCGTGCATCAATATGGATTAAAGACTGCTTGTAGTTAGAAAGACGGATTTTTGCATCATCGGGTGACAGCAAAGCCATTGGTTGCAGTTTGCCAGCAGTAGCTCAGAAAGATACAAGACTTAGGATTGTGAGAAAACCCTCAAGTCCCTCTTTGTGTCTATGCGAAAGACCCTGCTGTACTCGGTTCTTCGGGCCTTGATGCGACAGTTGTCCGTCCATAGGAATTGCCAGTGGTGCTCTTTCTTGAGAGATAGGGCCTTGGAAAAAAGCTTCTTGTTTTCAAATGTCAGATGTTCGTTAACGAAGACAGGCACATCGGTGCTTCCAGAAAAACCAATGTTGCTCGTGCACAGCCTTGCCTTGCGCGCCTTCCGGCGGAAGTCATTCTTTTTTTCACGCGAGCAAAAATGAACGATTACGTTTTTTTTTTCTTCGTTCTTCTTTTTCGACATTGTTGGGACGCGATGCACGACGTCAATGTCCGTTATCTCAACAGGGCACTCAATAGCGTTTGCCATGGTCTGTAAGATCTCATGGCAGTTTTCACCTTCCGTCACAGGAACTCCCTTGATCTCAATGTTGTTGACTCTCGAATACTGTTGTAGTTCGCCCACCCTTTTTTCGAGAGCAGCGTTGCGTGCCGAAATCTCGTTATTTGACGCTATCAGCTCCGCCTGTTTCGCCTTCATCAAGTCATATTCCGTACTTAGGAAGTCAACAGTCTCAGATAGCTTAACGTGTTCGCTTCGCCGAGTCCCAGATTTTCTAACTTCGTCTTAAACTTTTCGGCAAGCGCATCTAGCATACCATCTAGCTTATCATAAAGCAACGCCTCAAGGGACGCGATCTTCTGAGCTAGCCCAGCATTAGTAGGCATTGCACCGCAGAAAATGAGCACCAAAACGCCACAAACGCTGGGCAGCAACAGTCGCGGCAAAACAATAACCAACAGTTATAATTTTTACGCAACCAACCTGAAAATAGGGCAGATGCGACTTAGGGAGCGTGTCTCGTCGCCACCACTGCTGCTGCCAAATGAAGCCGGGTTGCCGTGGGTGCTCCTTTAAGACTCCGCTTGGTGGTGACGAGAGCCGCGCAGGTGCAGCAGGCTGCAGGCAGCGCAGGCTCAGAGGGTCTGTTGGGCCAACGCTCAGACGCACACGTGCAGGGCAGTGGAGCAGGCGCACGTAGATTTGACCACGTAGGTCAAATAAACTTGCTTTTCTTTCAAGATAGCTGCGTCGTCTTTGGCTACGTGACAATATTCTGTGGCATTGGTGCGCGATGACGGTATCCACACCCCTTTACTGCATGATGTGGATGACAACTACGCATCAGTGCACAGATAACTGTGGTAGCTGTATTTTCGTGAAATATAGCACGAACGAAGAATTTCAGGGCGACTGCGCTGAGGTGCAATTCTGTGCATGTTCACATCGTGCTCTCACCGCAGTACTCCGCTCTGTGCCAGTTTGGTAGCGAACCTTGCCCGCTCTACCACATGGTGTGGCAGTGTCAGAAAAACCCCAAGTTAGCCAGAACTCCTCGACCGTCTTATGAGCAGTTGGAGTGTGTGCTGTCCAGTTCCAGTCCGGAAGACCAGCTTCGGTTGGTTGAAAGGGCCGTCGCAGCTGACACCACGAATCGGGTCCTGAAATGAGGACGCCTCTCAAGATTTTTTTTGCTAATAAAGAAGGTCATTCTCTCTCTCTCAGCCGCGACAACCGAGCTATCGTTTAACAAACTTGGTTTAACCGCCTTCAACCGTGGAAAAATTGTTCCTTAGCGACCAGAGCACTCGCTTCACATTTGGAAGAAGGCAAGCCGGGGGTGGAGTGGGTTCTATCATGGTCTACTCCACTCTTTCATAGAAATAGTGCCGCAAACGCTGTGCCAGGCCCGGGATTTCGTGTCGCCTTCGTTGGCTGCTTTTGGTGATGTGACAACTTGGAAATGCAGGGTATGTATATAAGAAGGTGTTTGTGCTTGTTGGCGGGTGCCAATGGCCTGTTTAGTAATAGCGGCTGCTTGCGCGGTAGAGAGGTCTTCCGAAGTCATGCCTGGCTCGTGTTGGCTAAAAAGTTGCCCAACTGTGCTCAGTGTGAACGGGCTTTTCGGTGGTTAATTAATTTTTTTCATCGATGGTGTTCTAAAACGAATCATCTAGCAAGTGTATGTAAGCCAAAACACCATGAACCACTATTGTTATAACTACTGAGATATTGCAATAAAAGAAAAATACATACTTTGGGCACAGTCAAAACGAGCCCCTAACTGTAGAATTAAGATCTAAATTCAGGTAGTCCTGAAATCGAGTAAATGCAATGATCCGCTTGGGTAAACGTAAACACTTCAGAAAGAGATTTGCGGACGCCTGTTCAGACAGCAGGAAAACCTGGTCGTTGCTGAACTGTCTGAGAGGTAACACTAAACAGAATGATAATGACAACTTTATATCCACGCACTTTTCATCACCCGAGCAAATTTCCGCAGATAATTTTAACAAGTATTTTTCCCAAGTTACCGGTAGGGTAAAGACGAGATGCCCAGTCATGCTCTCTCCAAAAAAGTATCCTTAATTCGGCTTATCTTCCACTTCTAACAGAAGATGAACTCAGAACAATTCTGAAACCCAACAACTCGCCGGGCATAGACAATATTTCTATCAATGATCTGCGCAGAAATATTGCTACCATTAAGCACGTTTTGTTAACCCAACTTAATGCTGTTATTGCCAGTGGTGTCATTCCTATTAATATGAAAACCGCTTCAGTGCGTCCACTGCTCAAAGCCGGCGTGCGCAACAAAATTGAAAACTATCGGCCCATTTCTGTATTATCATGCATTGGTCAACTGTTGGAAAGCCATGTGTTGCGAACCATGACAAGTTTTCTGGAGGTGAATTACGTCCTTTCAACCAGCCAAGTGCTTCTTGAAGAATTTTTTGATATGCTCAATTCGAGTTTTGAGCACAATTTGCGTGCGCGCTACTTTTAGATCTAAGTGAGGCATTCGACAGCGTATGTCATAAGCTGCTATTAAACAAACTTTCGTTGCTGGGGTTTCACGGTCCTTTTCTATTGCTATTAGAAAATTATTTGCAAGACATGCGGCAGTGCGTTAAGATAGGTCGAACCTATCGTGATTTCACCACGATCACAGCGGGTGTTCCACAAGGCTCTATTTTAAGTCCTTTATTATTTAATATCTACGTCAATGATCTTTGCTCGCATATGTCCCTTCCCTTGTTCCAATATAAAGATGACACTATAATTTTATCAGTTGCTTCAAATTATTCTGATGCGATGTCGCCTTTACAAGCATCTGCCACAAAATCCATGGATTGGTTTGCGGCTAATGTGATCACAGTTAATACTTCGAAAACTCGCCTTATTTGTTTTCACAGTCCATTGAAGAAAATTAATCTTGCTTACTCTTTCCTTCTACACATATCTGATTGTTTCTCTTGCAATTGCACTTCAATAAATTGTACACGTACCGTAAAATATCTTGGCGTACATTTTGATAGTGATTTATCATGGAATACGCATCTCGCCCATGTTTGCCGGAAGCTTCGAGCAGTGTCATGCCTGCTGTATAATATCAGATATTTGATGCCGATGTCAGTACGAAAAACTATTGTTCATGCTTTGGCCTATAGTGTGCTTAGTTATGGTGTCACGGTTTATGGGTTTTGTGCCTCACGATGGAAAAATAGGATTGATTCTATTTTGCGTTCACTGCTGTGTAATGTGGCGTACGAACTGGGCCTTGCAAGACCCAGTAGATATTTGCCATGTTATCTATGCCAAATTTCGACTATCTATTGCTACAAACTATTATATTAAAGCATTACTGGAGTAGTAGTTTTAAAACGCCGTACATTCCGACGCACTGCCTCCGCCCTAAAGAACTGTATCTGATACCTAGATGCGCCACGAGACACGGGAAAAGAAATCGAATTTATTATGTGCCACATGCCTTCAATCAACTTCCTCCAAACTACCTCTCTTTTCAAACTAAGTGTATACTAAGGAAAGCATTAATGCATTATATTCTATAAGTGCTTTGAGTGTTCCGGTCATGTTTTCCTTATCGCCTGTCCAGTAAACAGTGTTATTTTTGTTTGCGAGTTAGCTAAAAATTTCTGTTATATTAGTTTTCTTTATTTAGCATGTTTGTCCCCTCTGCGAGGCACTGCCGTTCAAGCCCTATGAGGCTTTGGTAGGCCTGACTTCTGTGCAGTTTCTCTTTTTGTTGAAAATAAAGTATTATTAATAGAATACTATTGTTTTATCTCTGGTCTTCTCGTTGTAATTCGACGTTTCGAGAAACGTCGAATTACAACGAGATGATGGTTCTATGATGGTCCACTCAACTATTTCAGAGAAATAGCGCCACAAACGCTGTGCCAGGGCCTTTCCGTTAATGGGCCTTTCCTTTCCGTTAATGGGGCTTAAAGGTTTAATCCACCGCCCTTGTTAGGGGTATGTTAGGCCTACCTTCCGGTAACCTGAATGAAAGCTGCCAAGCAACGTCAAACCCATTGCATGCCAAGGTGTGGATACCGTTTGACGACATTAGCCATCAACGCGCTACATCCGGCCTAACATCAGGCCGGTACATACCCGCTCCCTCCCCCCAACCCTCACTACCACTGCGCTGCCCGCAGTTCGGTTGACCCCTTCGTTGGTTGGCCACCGTTGCAAAGGGTTCCTCTTCAATTCGCGAAAGGTTAGCAGTACCCGCCGCGGTGGCTCAGTGGCTAACGCGTTGTGCTGCTGAGCACGAGGACGCGGGTTCGATTACCGGCCACGGCGGCCGCTTTTCTCATGGAGGCGAAAAGCGGAAACGTCCGTCTGTGCGACACTTCGGTGCACGTACGTTGTAGATCATTAGGTGGTCAGAATTAATCCGCAGCCCTCTACTACGGCACGCCTCATCATCTGCGTTGGGTGGGCGCGTTAAAACCACAAACAATCAAACAAATCAAGGTTAAGAGTGCTTTCGCACGCTCTCGAAACCCACTGAGGGAGAGCAGCTTGCATGGGCGGGCACACGCTGTACCCTCATAAACGAGCGAGCGCCTTGGGCACAGGCCCGTGCGGCCGAGCGAGCCGAAAGACACCGGCAAAAGCGTCGCTCCGGGAACCCTTCAAGTAGAAGGCACCACCGGACGCTCAGTTAGCCGGGGGCAGGCGTTTGGGGCCCACCGCTCCATTGTGCGCAGGGGAGGCTGGAACAAGAAGGTACTGTGCAACAAGGGTTCCATTTCCCCTCTCCTGCCACTACGCCACTGTGCACCTGGCAACCCCCCCTCCCCCCCCCCCCCCTTTGATCTTGCGAAAGAAATTCAGTGCCCCTTCACTCTGTGAAGAAGGATGGCCAGCTAAGCTGGACGCAGGAGGGCGCAAAACAAAAAAAATTGGGCTCATCTCCCCGCGAGGGGGACTCGAGTAAATGCGTCGCATAGGGGGTGGGTGTATTGCGTTACGTTTAGTGTTTGGGGAGTTGGTGGTAGTGAATGCGTTGTATCAGCAGCTTCTTGACGTACTTTGAATGAGTCAAGGATATAAGGCGCGTTCGTAGCCTCCCATTCTGTGTCGGCTTTGTGGCGCAGTGGGTTATAGAGCACCATGTACATTGCGTTCCGCCCGCAGGGTCGAGGGATCGAAACCAGGCGCCGGATAGTTTTTTTTTTTTATATAGTGTAGGGGGAGGGGTGCGGACTACGACTACGGAAGTCAACGTGGGTGACATCGTGAGTTACTGAAATGCTCTGCACTTAAAACACATTTGTTTGTAGTTGCGATTGAGCATACTTTCTATTAATTAGCTGAATAAAACCTGGAAGGCCCAGAGTTTTAACAGCACAGTGGCTTAAGCTCTTGGTTGCGCCGTCTGTGAACAGAAAAAATATCAAGTAAATACCGAGCGCACGTGAGCTTGCGTCTCTTGAGGATCACCTGGCATCGCCGGGCTTGCGTGTGGGCTTGCGCCACGATAGGGGATCACAAAAAAAAGAGGATAAAAATACCGAGCGAAGAAAATACCTAGCGCGCGTGAGCGTGCGTCTCGTGACGACCGCCCAGCATCGTCCATCTCCACCTTCGAAAACACTCTGCCCAGCGTTCGTGGCGTGGTCTCTCGCGTGCTCTTCTCTCCGCCGGTTCACGTGCATTCACGCCTTAAATGGGAAGCACAGATCAGAACACGATACAGACGTGGAGTTCGCGAAGACGTTTGCCGCCGGTTTTAGCGTGTGCTAACGCGGCCGGCTTTGTGAGATGTGAAAGCCTGCGGACAAAACGATCCGGCCCTGCCAGTCACAGAGACCTTTCAGCGGCAAGTTCGGAAATTCATCTGAAGTGCAACAGCTGGGTCTCCGACGAAGGGACAGGGGCCGCCAGCTCTGCGGTTTCCCCAGCCTTGCTCCTCTAGTGGAAGCTGCGCCATTTTTTTTTCAAGTGGACAGACATGTGGCTGTCTGATTTTGCACCGTAAGGACCAATGACAGCATCTGACAATTTCAAAATTTTTACAACTTCCCTGTGACCTCGGTTATTAAGAGAAGTAAATGAAACTCGGTTTAATGTTAGAGCCGTTTTAGCGGCTAATTTTCATTTAATTTATTTTGGAACAGTTTGGATAAAACCCGAGTTACAGCGTTTTACTGTGATCGTACTCCCTCCGTAGATGGTTACGTATTGAGAGCAAGCAAACGGGAATTCCGCAACGTTTACAAATTCACTGTGAACGCACTAACGTTGAACGGTACAGGAAACTCGGCGCACTGCTGGAGTCGTTTTAGGTGCTAATTATCATTTAGTTTGTTTCGCCACAGTGTGGATAAAACAAGAGCTACAGCCGTTTCCTCTAACCAAACTTTCTCCGTAGATGGCTATGCATTAACAGCAGCCGGGAATTCTGTAACCTTTAAAACTTCACTGTGAACTAATTATGACAAGTAAATGAAATTTGGCATTATGATAGAGTGGTCCTGGTGGCCAACTTCAATTTAATTGTTTTCAGATACGCGAATTTGCTTGAGAGCTACACACCATTCACCGGAAAGTTGCCTTGGCCGTCAAATTTGTCGACGCGCTTTCCGTCGACTCACACAGTTTTGTTCACAGCCTGGCTCTGCTGTAAAGCTTAGGCGAACAACGCCAGTGGTACTGGGTACAAGGACTCAATTGTTTGGTTTGGAAGGGGCGGAAACAGGGCGCGACTTGGCGGCGGGGCATACCGCTGTATTTGAAGCATCGACTGGCGCCTTATGTCCAAGGAACCAGAAGAAGACGATGCTTACATACGGGGTGCTGGCTTTACATAGCCAGCGCACAAGCGCGACGTCACCGACACGCAGACAGGCAGCATGGCTGCCGCACGCACTGCTCTTACACTCTAAATGGAAATACCCCGGATAGGGAGTAAATTGCCTGTCCTCTAGCGGCCTCCGTATAGGGAGTTTTATTTACTCCGCTAAAAGGGAGTATCTAGTAAACTCACCTGAGGGAGAGAGCTTTTTCAGGCATTTAGCGGTGTGTTCTCGTTCTTATTAATCCGCTGACGATGGGAGCTTTTGGGGGCATTTAGCGGAGTATTTCGTGCTGTCAATTACTACGTTGAAGAGGAGTTTTTTGTCGCATTTAGCGGAGTATTTTATGTAATTAAGAACACCCCTGAAGGAGGGCGTGTTTAACCATCCGGAGGAGTATTTTATGTCACCTAAAGCTCCGCCACGAATAAGTGTTTTTGAGTGTCTAGTGAAGTATTTTATGTTTTACAAAACCAAGCTGAGCAGGGCAATACCGAGACTTGCAAGGAACAAAACAGACATTTATTTCCTTGTCAACTTCAACGTCAACTTCACGTCAATTTCAAATTCAAAATAGAACAAATAACACGTCAAGTTCACAATAGAACAAAATATTTGCGCTCATAAATATATCAGCTGATACCCTCCGCCCACCCCCCAACAACCACTTCCTCCTCCTCCTCCCGAGAAATAAATCGCATCAAACACAAATGAAATACCAATCAGTTGAAACATGAAATATGGTGGAAAATATATGCGGCTACCAGCCATACTGTGGCCCATTGGGGTTGTGCTACTGACCCCAAGGATGGTGGTACGATCCCGACCACAACGGCGTTTTTTTTATTAACGCGAAAAACAATAAATCTCGTGTGTCGATATTTTCGCCACGATATTTTCACCATGCAAAATCCTCCATTACGGCGCGCCCCGTAGTCATAGCAGCTTGGGCTCGTTGAAACACAGATATATTTTATTTGCAGCTCCAATGTAAGCCCATCACTCCTGCGTCTATTCTGTTCACTCAATGCGCAAATTCCAAAAAAAGTGACCAAACGTTGTAAAGCGGAAGTTAGATGTCTTCCGTCTTTGAACCGTGTGATTTATTTAAAAATAAAAACAGAAATCAAATTGAAAATCAGGACAATATTTGGCGAGTATCATTATTGCCAAGTTTGCAACACAGTTTACAAGAATGACATGACTATAGCCACGTCAGAAAAAAAAAAAACAACTACGGAAAGGCTAACTGAATTCAAAACAGCGCAGGCAGTGCCGAAAAGCCACACACATACGGCGTCTCAATACAAAAAACCGAGGAATCACCAAAAGAAAAAAATAAGCAGGGTATTCAGACATGACGAAAATGAAATATTACGAAGCCCGAAGAAAAGGCGGTGTTTAACTACGAGAATGCCAACAAGGTGACGACATTGGAATGCGCATAGGAACCTGCGTAAGGCACCCATGTTTCTGTGCCAGTCAACTTGCTTTGTGTGCGTATATCCCCCCTTCTTTTAATCGCGTTCCCTTAACGGTGGGGGCGCGCGGCAGTGCCTAGGTGTGCGCGGTACGGCGTTCGTGAACGTTCCCAGAAAACGACGGGGAGATTTTCTCCCCCCGTGACGGAGGGCGAAGCGGGCGATGTCTGCTTGAAGCAACCCCATCGCGGAGTGTTTACGGCGCATTTAGAGCTTTTGTGGCACTGGAAACTCATGGATACAAAGGAAGAGGGACGACTTTAGGCTAAGAAAACAAAAAAAAAATACATAAATAAATAAATAAATAAACATGTACAGCTATGTTGTACAATCATGCGCTGTTTACACACAAAAAAAAGAAACGAAATGTGAACTGAACATTGCAAACTATGGTGCTATTGCGGAAAAGACTAGCCTCTCTTTGACCGACTACTCTTAGTTTGAAGAAAAGTGCAGCTCCTGGAACATTTTTCAATGAAAAATGAAAACATTAGGCGGGTCGCTCTTGCAAATGATTGCAGCGAGACGCAAACACGTTCACTTTTACGCCACCACCACCGCGTCACAGTCCGCGACGGTAGCATCTTTCAAGCAAAATTGAAATTCCAGGCTTTGTCAAACATTATGGCGTTAGCGAGTATGCACTTACCGAAGTAGAAAGTATAGGCCAGAAAGCCTCCCTACCGTTTGCGACATTCACCTTGCTGTGTAGGAAGATTGGTTGCTTTTACAGAGCAACACTGTTATGCCCCGACGAGTCCTACGCTTGTTGTTGATCCGATCGCCACTTGAAGTATCCTGTTCGTGCTCCCGCACGCACCCACCGCCACATTCTACCACCGCGAAGCGAACTCGCGCACCACACAATACGTCGGCAACAGTCTTGGTTTATCTTGCTGATGCATTCCTTCCTCGCGTGCGGCAAGGTCGTCACTTTTTGGAAACTCCACGCGGCATGCCACGCTTTCTATATCGGAGCTCGGTGTCTCGCTGCACGTCCACCGGGAGCAGCGGCCATCTTGACGACTGCCCTCTCGTTTGCGCCGAGATCTCGCGAGAGGCTCGTTCTGTAACTCCGCTCATGGACGGAGCTTTTCCGGGCGTGAATCTCCCAAGCCGGAGTTTTTTTGGAGGTTATGTGCTTAACTCCGTCCTCGGCCGGAGCAATGGTATGTTATCGCTTCGTATTTACCCCGTCACTTGGTTGACGGAGTGTTTAGGCGTATAGTGCTTTATACACTCCGTAGTACGGAGTAAGCGTTGTACTGCTGGAGGATTTACCGGAGCATAAACCTAATAAAACTCCCCATCCGGCTTGTTTTCGTTTACTGTGATATGAACAGATGGAATCGCGCCCGCGCTATGCCGAACAGCCTCAATATGCCAATATGCCGAGCGTTCGGATGTAAAAGCGGTTACTGTATCGAGGAGTGCAGTACAAGCTATAACGCCATTTGTAAAAAGACGTGCACAGTTTAGTAGAGTAGATCATGTTTGGAGCGCACGATCCACAATTCGGGGTAAGTGACTAAGCCGAATAACGTGCCATCGGAGAAAGAGGGTTTCATACCACCGCCAGAAGTCCATATGCCTTCTGGAGCTCGTCGAGTGTCTAAAATGAAAGACGTGCTCTCAAAGTTGGCGATATAAAGTTTTCAGAATGTTGTAGCAGCCATTTTCGTCCTACGTGGGATAGCCATATTTCATTCATATATTCGGCATGTTTTAATTATGAGTACATTTTGCCCCCTTCGTTCCTCCCAAGCGGGCCATGCATTGAGCAATTATCAAGGGGCTACAACACAACGGCAGCAACATTATTATTTTTATAAGTTCAATGTCCTTCCACTCTGTGAAGAAGGATGACCAGCAAAGCTGGGTGCTGACCAAAGAGTGCACGAAACAAAAGACGTTTGTTTGTCATTTGTGATTGAGCCTAGTTCCTATTTGATTAGCTCCATGAAACCCGGAAGGACTCCAGATTTATTCTAGCGGAAAAAAACATGGGGCTGTCCGTTTCCCTCCCGCGTTGTAGGCATCACACTGCCTGTGTAACACACCAACCCAAACCGCTCGACCCCGGAGTACAGAATCCAGGTCGCATTTGACCGTGAGATGTACACGTTTAAATCTCCCACCAGCACAACGTGCACGTCATCGGTTAGAGCATGAAGCCTAGCTGCGTGTGCACTCCCCCCCCTGCTTCCACCCCCACTCGTGCACGCATAAACCGGCAACCAGAGATGTGCTCGTGCTTAGACGTCAAAGGCATCGGTGAAAATGTCGCTCCGAAAGCCCTTCAAGCTGAACAAGAATTACTGGCTTCCGTCGGCGTTTCAAGCGGGCAAGTTGCTCTTTATCAGAGAGGAAGAAGGAAGAGGAAAAAATTTCACCATCTTCCCGTGGGTGGAACCCTTAGGAGGATGCGAAGCAGCAGTGGGGGTTGGTTGGTGTGTAAGTAGAGTTGAAGTAAGTAGTGTGAGTAGAGTTGGTGTGGTGTTAGAGTAAGGAGACGCGTGGGTAGCGTGAGGAGGAGAATGGAGGAGACGCGCATGCGCAGTGGAGTAGCGCGCAGCGCGTGTGCACACCTGGTTTATACGGCTGTGAGGAGGAGAATGGAGGAGAGACGCGCATGCGCAGTGGAAGTGTGGACGGCGCAACAACAATGGAGGGAACAGGCTCGACCATAAGCATCCTACGGGAAGATGGTGTAATTTTATTGGAGGGGGGGATGTTAGAGTGGAGAGGCATTAAAGAGCGAGAGAGAGAGAGACGTTGTACGTGATATGAGTTTGTCTTTATTTAGGCATTATCATCATCATGTTCAACGTAGGTGACGTCGAGCTGTGGTTGGCGTTCCGCTTTGATTATGACCGCCTTATGGTCTGTGAAATGTAAAGTCAAGGGCTGTTGTAGTGGATGAACCCTAAAGTTGATGAAGATGAGGTCGATGAACGTTCCCCGGATGGTTGTGGGCTGCTTGTAATCACGGCCTACCGAGACTCGCCGACGAACGCCGCCGCTGAGGACGATGAAACGTCGAAGGCGCGTGAAGCGTGCTCGTCTCATGCCGGCAAAGGAAGACACCGGCAACACTGTCGCTCCAGGAGCCATTAAAGGTTAAGACACCACCGGGCGTTCAGCAAGCCGAGCATGCGCAGTGGGGGTGTAGACGGCGCAACAACAACAAGGGAGGGACAAAGCCCCGACCATGAGATGTTTTGCATCTAAAAACTTTATTGCAATATGATTAGGAGGGAGAGGTGACCGGCAGTTGCAGCTTGCCGGTGACCAAGGCAGCCGTTCCGTAAGAGTTTTCTGAATCTTCGCATCTGAGGGACGCAGCGCCGCCTCCTGTTGCTCGTTCGTACGGATTAATGGGAAAGAATCCTTGTTACACGCCCCCATGTTATGAATGAGAGTCTTCTTCAAGCAACATGCAGGACATTTGGGAAATTGATAGTGGGCGGGGCGAATTAAGTGCAGTCTGACGAGACAGTGCAAAGTATTTGTTTGAATGAGACGCTATAAGCGTTCCCCAGAGTGAGAGACGGTAGGATGAGCCGGCAAGAGTATGTCGCGGGAGAGGCGGTAATTCGCAGTTATTTCCTGATAGCTAATCAAGCTGTCTAGGACCAATCGGGCTCCATGTAAAGAAACGAGGCTTGGGAATATACTCGCACAGTGAGTTCTCGAGCTCTTTTGTTGGCTGCCTCGTTGCACCCTAGTCCTGTATTCACAGAAGACTAGATCAGCTTCACGGGATCGGTAAGATGATTTCAAATAAAAATTTGGGACGCCTTATGAGAGATGGTACCTCTGTCAAAGTTCTGAATGGCCGCTTTCGGATAAGTGATGATGACTGTGGGGGTTGGTTGCTGTGTTTGTGCCAGGGCGATTGCCGCTTCTTCCGCCGTTGCAGGATGACGTGTGCGTATTGTGAGGGAGCTGAGGGGTGGGTAATTGTGGCTAGATTTTGCCGGCACAGAGTGCGCGTCGTGATGTCTGTAGACGGCCGCGTCAACGAAAACTGTGCTCGGCTTAATGGGGTATTTCTTAGTCAATGCCGGAACGCGTTGTTCCGTGTGTGTGTGGCTGTGATTCGCAGCTACTCGAATGTGAAGGATAGCTGAAATCTCGCAAAAGCAAGTCTGGGCGTGTTTGAGCTTGGATTAACGTTATACATGCAAAAATACGCCAAACTACAGATATTTTCCTCGTGATTTTCCACTGGGTTGTAGCTCAACAGGATCCAAGGATTCCTAGCGGCAGGATATCAAGGGATATGTTATGCGAATAAAGCACGTAACTGCTTGATTTGGAGCAATTCTCAGTGGAAGATGCAAGCCCAAGCCGTTTCATGTAAGCTTGACTGCGGGTTGATGCGGATGTGTCCGTTCATCCGGGGAAGCAAAATTTTGGAGCAAATAGTTTATTAAAGTTGACCCCTACACTACACGCCTCGGGAAAGTAACTTGCACAGTAATGTAGAAAAAAAATGGAATTTAATTTTGCCAGACCGAGGATCGAGTTAAGGCTGTCTAGACAGCTGGTCGAATGGACATCTGGCCAGGTTGGGTTTTCAAAATAAATATTACGGATATGCTAGGACGGTGCAAGATGGATCCCCGGAATGCTGACGCCATATGTCAGAGGGCCACCAGACCGCTGTGTTGTCAGGACAACTTTGAGTTACTTACCCGCCTCGGTGACTCAGTGGCTAAGGCGTTGCGCTGCTGAGCACGAGGTCACGGGTTCGATTCCCGGCCGCGGCGGCCGCTTTTCTGATGGAGTCGAAAAGCAAAAACGCCCGTGTGTACGAGATTTCGGAGCACGTTAAAGATCCCCAGGCGGTCAAAATTAATCCGGAGCCCTCCACTACGGCGCGCCTCATCGCCTGCGTTGCGTCGGCGCGTTAAACCCTACAATCAATCAATCAATCAATCAACTTTGAGTTACTTAGTAAAGGCCAAGATTTTTTTCTGATCAGTTATTTACCGGCGACGACACTAGAGTCTATCACAAAGATTCAGTCCAAAATGGAGTCGACGCAGATGAATGGCAAATTACCGCTTTTCCCCGAAAAGTTAAGATTGAGAAATCGGAAGAGACAGCCATGACTGGCGACTGTCTTCGGGGATGCTGAAGGGTGCCTTCTCCCTGAGCTCATGCCACACAGGGCGTTCACAACTGCTGAGAGCTATTCTAACTGCATGATCGCTTTGGGGGAGTTAGTGGAAGAAACGAGAAGAGAAAATTTCACAGTCGGTGTGGGGCCCCGCCACGACAATGTGTCATTTACATGTGATTCTACTCAGACGCCGTAAATCGAAAACGTTGGTTCCAATAGCGTAATAGTTAACCGAAACGTGCTGACCTGGCTCTGTCGGATAAATATTTCCTATTTCGAGTTCTGCATATGTCTCTCGGTAGACCGCCGTTCTACAAGAATCAACGCGTAGGGGCTGCTGTGACGTCCTGGTCTGACGGTCAGACTCAAGAGTTGTTTTTTTCAACGGGGTTAAACTCCCTGTAGGGAAACGGAAGTAAGCTCATTGTGCTTTGGGAAGGGGGGTGGGTCACATGGAAAAATAAATTAATGTTTTTGAACACGTTTTCTTTCGTACATCTAGCTGAATTATTGACCAGCCCCAGTACATTCACGCACAACCTTCTGAGCACATATCGCCAAACGTTACTAGATGGACTTGTGATATCGGCGCAAATTTTATCTAATAAAAAAATTGAACCTATGGGGTTAGCATAAACTGCGATATTTGTTTTTGGAATATGCAGCAGCTGTTTCATGCCTTTTGTGTGCACTGTTAGAAAGCTCTGCGGTAATTTTCCGTAAACTAGATAGCAAGTTACACTTCATTTCCTCGTAGCTCTACGTGCATCCGCAGCTGTTAGTGTGTGAAGCCGCTGTTAGCAGCTGTTAGTTAATGTGAAGCGAATTGACGGAAAATTCACCTTGTTGGGATTACGGCCCCTGCTGCTGAACGAAAAAGAAAGAGGGGAGGGGGGGGGGATGGTGACTTGCTGCAGCGATATTTCAAGCTGGACGGCAGTGTGGATGAAAGCAGAGGCAGTGAAGCGGTATCGACCAGTGCAGTGCAGATGACGCAACAGCACGCAACAATCGATGCACCCCGATATATCGGCGCACGGTAAGCGAGGGTGCCCGCAGGAGGGGAACGAGCCGCACAGTCAGTGGCGGTGTCGACGAGTGCCTAGACGCGTGCTCCCCGCAGTCGACCCAGATTCTAAATCGGTCCAAAATTTGATCTCTTTTTTTCCTCAAGCCGCGAGCGACGGAAAACGCCGGGGAGAGAGCTCGGTTCGCCCTCGCCTCACTGTGGCTATGGGGCGCGCACGCAAGCGAGCACGGCACGTGGGCGCGACCTTCCTGGTCGGCGACACCGCACAAACACGTGTACAGAGGGTAACTCGCTTGTCTGCAACGCAACTCTTTGTACTTCCAGCCTACTGCTGGCCATGGACTAATGTCTTTTTAGTGCGAACTACACCATTATGGAAATTAGGCGCACCTCTTTAGCCGGCAAACCTTCTTCAAAGAATTTATGTAAGCACATTTAGCGCGTAACTATAGTTTCACTAAACCTCGCTGTTTTTTATGTAAACAAATGCGTTGCGCCCTACCGGCTGCACGTCGATGACGGTGCATCCGAATAGCATGTGGCAGCGGACATGTCCAAGCACACGGGCCGCTTAAAAGGCGCTTTTCGAGCACAGATGACGGCCCCAAATGGACAGGCGACGCATGATATCTCTGATGCACCAAGTCATTTCGAAAGAGGTGGCATCAAACAAGCTTCGATAGCGTTACGGGATATCTACTGTTGATTTGAGTGGCCGCAGTACGCAAATTCTGATGACCCGTGATGAGTAGGCGGCACCTAAGCTGGCAGACCCGGTTGATCGTGGTAGTTCGGCATTGGGTTGATCGTTTGCGGCTTTGGTTCGAATAGCGGTACTCCGGGACCTGCGCTTGCCATGTGAGGAACCCCTCACTCACCCCATGAGCCACCCTTGAGGGGGACCAGTTTCCGAAAAAACCTGCCGTGCACAAAGGAACGTAAACTATTCATGTGCTAGGTCAAGAAGAGAAAGGATAAATAACGTGCCATTACTGCCGCTGTCGATCTGATCCACGAGAACGCAGGGTAAAAGAAACATATGGGAGGCTTCCACGCATACACAATTACAAATGCATGATTCTGTATTTATTTATCTATTTAAAAATACCTTACAGGCCCTTATTGCAGGGCATTGTGTAAGGGGGTAACAAAGGGTGAGTGTCGCGACAGAATTGTCAGGTAACATCAAACTTGGAATGAATGTAGACATGTATACGCATATGTATATCTATACCTATAAAATTAAGTGCCTGACTGTCTGACTGACTGACTGACTGACTGACTGACTGACTGACTGCTGACTGACTGACTGACTGACTGACTGACTGACTGACTGACTGACTGACTGACTGACTGCTGACCGACTGGCTGACTGACTGACTGACTGACTGACTGACTGACTGACTGACTGACTGACTGACTCATCAAGGCCCAGTGAAAACTGCTACATCTAGAGACTTCAAATTTCGGAAGTACATTTGCGACATGGCGTAAAGGCTCACTAAGGGGGGGGGGTTTGGAAATTGTACTCCTAACCGACGGAAAGAGGGAACTTGTGTTTTCTTAAATTCGTGATTGCCTCCTTCACCCGTTCACATTTTCAAGCGCTTTTTGCTGATATATGTGGCCCATAGGAATATTTAAAAAAGTAGTTCTCTGGATTTCGCCCTAACCACCACTATCGACGGGATTCCGCATTCGGAAAGAAAATTGGTGTTTCCTGAAATTCTCAAATAAATCTTTCAGCGATTCCTTTATCCAACTGATTTTTGCTAGCATAGGCTACTCATACAAATGAAGAGTATCATTTTTCAGGATTTCGCCCTGCGACGCCGCGAAAGGGGCCAAATTGTTTTTTTTTACAAATGACACGGCTGACGAGCCAAAAAAGTCTAACAGGTGATGCCCACGCCTAGCCAAACTGCTCTTTCAAACGGCTTCAGATTTCATGAGCACATTGTGATTACGGTGTTGGAGGTCACTTCTGCTGAAAAATTTAGAAATTCCACCATGGGGAGTGTAAAAAGCAATAAAATAGTTTTTCAGATAACAATTTTTTTATCGCACGCCATTTGAGATATTGAACTGGTTTTTGTTGAGATAGGTAACTTACTCAGGTATCTAAACACTGTTCTACACCATTTTTCTATGACACCCACCCAACAGAGGAAATTGATTTCGGGAAAACACTGTTTTTACACATTCATGCATAACCACACAGCCAGTTGATATATCCCATTCGTTTTTGCTTGCAGATGCTGCCCATCAAATTGCCCAAAAATGAATTTCAGGATTTTGTCCTGACATGCGGATAAAAAGGCGAGCAAGGTTTTTTTTTTTAATTTACACCCCTCTGGAAGGGGAATTCAGTTGAATTTTCCTGCGTTCGCATAGCCCTCGCCATCTGTTGGCATTTTCTGCAACCACGCGCCTCCCGTAGGAGAACATTCATTTATCGTAAGTCTAAATGAGAAGACAAGCCGGTAAAAAGCGCAAAGGTTAGCACTCGCCATCTGTTGGGACTTCCTGCAACCCCGCGCCTCCCGTAGGGAGTCCAAGTTACTTATCATAAAAATGTATCGATGAGCATCGTAAATATCTGTTGAGGTAGCTCTTCCCATTAGGCCTAAGAATACCCCTCAGGCAGTCGGCCTGCATCGTGCGTTCCCAACACAATCTCTGTCCGTATTCAAGTTGTGTTTACAACCTGGCACTCTTCCTTATATCATATTGTCACGAAGCCAAGGACGACGCAGTTGTCTTGCAGGAGAAACAAGTTTATTGGAGCGAACTTGTGCTCCCCTAACAACTCAAAAGAATACAGAGGCGGCGAAGCAGCGGTCAACAAAGTGACTTGCGTCAGCGAGCGTCGCAGAATCGAATGCCCCGGCGTCCGCACTGCAGGCTTTTTATCTTCTGGCGCGCGCGGTTCTCGAAACGTCGATTCGCATCGAGAACATAGTAGATCCAAGAAGATTATTCTGGGCTGTTCACGTTAGATCGGAATGCTCTCCCTATCACAACAGATAACACATGCGGCACAGAAAGAAAGAATGGAACATGCGCTTCCTTTGGCGCAGAGATAACACAGACCGGCGCAGCCGGGGGGTAAAAGCAAAACACAAACAAACAAACCCAATGTATGGTTCGCGGCATTACCCCCCCCTCTAAGAGTGCATCGACCCGATGCTAACATAAGCGACAGTCCGAACAAATGAAAATAAAAGTTCGTCATCGTCCGAGAAAGGTTTTAAGCGAACCACGTGGACGACTTCAGGCCGCGTGCGTCGTCGTGATGTGCCGGAGTCACCATCGGGGATCACTTCGTAGGTAAGTTGGCCAACACGTCGTAGAATCTGGTAGGGTCCGAAATACCGTCGCAGGAGCTTCTCACTGAGTCCGCGTCGTCGGATGGGAGTCCAAACCCACACACGATCCCCTGGTTGGTACTCGGCGTCTCGGCGTCGGAGGTTGTAGCGGCCCGCATCCACCAGCTGCTGGTCCGTTATACGAACTCGAGCGAGCTGGCGGGCCTCCTCCGCACGTTGAAGATATCCGTGGACGTCGGCGTTGAGGTCGTCGTCTTCTACGTGCGGAAGCATGGCGTCGAGCATCGTAGTCGGCCTTCTACCGTAGACAATCTCGAACGGCGTCAGCTGTGTCGTCTCCTGGATAGCCGTGTTGTACGCAAACGTGACATACGGGAGCACTTCGTCCCAAGTCTTATGTTCAACGTCAACGTACATTGACAGCATATCTGCGATTGTCTTGTTCAGACGTTCTGTTAGTCCGTTCGTTTGGGGGTGGTACGCCGTCGTTCTTCGGTGATCCGTGTTGCTGTAGCGTAATACTCCTTGCATCAGCTCCGCAGTAAATGCCGTTCCGCGGTCTGTGATTAGGACTTCCGGGGCTCCATGTCGCAGCACAACTTGGCTTATAAAGAACTTCGCCACTTCTTGTGCAGTCCCCCTCGGAAGAGCGGCGGTCTCTGCGTAGCGCGTTGCTTAAAGTGCGCAATTCCTCTTGCGACGGAGACACCGCGGTCGAGAAGCAACCTTCGATCACTCTCTACGATAGCGTCGATGTCAGAAGCAGCATCCTCACAGTAGACGGCGATCATCAAGCTTGCGCGGGGTGGCAGGGTGATGTGATCGTCGGCGATCCTGACAGCAGCACGGTGATCGGGGTTCGGCTGCGGCGTCGTGGAGTGATTGGAGGAAAATGTTATCGACTTGGTCTGCAGATCAATTATTGCGCCGTTGTCCGTCAAAAAGTCCATTCCGAGAATCACGTCGCGGGAGCAGTTAGGCAGAACGACGAACGCCGCAGGGTACGTTGTGCCGTCTATGGTGACGCGCGATGTGCACGTTCCACTTGGCGTCACGAGGTGGCCTCCTGCTGTGCGTATGTGCGGACCGTCCCATCTGGTCATAACTTTCTTCAGTATAGACGCAAATGGTCCGCTCATTACCGAATAGTCAGCTCCCGTGTCTACGAGGGCGACTACGTCAAAGCCGTCGATGGACACCTTGACGTCAGATGCAGTCGTCCTCGAGTTCCGGGTTCGTCGGGGCGTCGTATCTCTGCTTGTACGTGTTGATGGTCGGGCACTGTGCATCGTCGTTGTCGTCGTCTTCTCAACGGACGTCTCGGTCAGGTCGGGTACGCGTCGTGCCGTGTAGCTGTCGTCGTGTTCGGGAGTCTCGTCAGGGTTAGGTCGGGTCGTCGGGATGAGGGCATGTCGTGAATCACTGTCTTCAGCGCGTCCTTGCGTCGTTGGAGGGTTTCTAGTTTTTCGCCGTAGAGCAACTTCACCTCCAGAAGTTGCCGCCTTTAGTTTCCCCCGCGTGGGCTGGGGGACCTTCCACGGGCGAAGTCAGCGTTGCTACGGCGGTTCGGCGATTGGTAGGGGTAGGGCGACGGCGAACGGTTGAAACGGGCTGGTCGACGGCTGGTGTTGGACAGGTACTCTTCGATCTCCGATGGGCGCTGGCCAGTTCGGGGGCGGGGTGCGTCGACGGAGAACCCTCGCAAACCGAGCCTCCTGTAGGGGCAGCGACGGTAGACGTGGTCGGCCTCTCCGCAGTGGTAGCACAGCGGACGATTCTCGGACCTTCGCCACACGTCGGTCTTCCTTGGGGCAGGGGGTTGCGCCGCAGGTGGTCGGGCCGGCGAGAGGGGACGACGGTACGGAGCCTCGTGACGATAGGGTGCAGGTGGGCGAGGGCGATGTACAGCAGCCGCGTAGGTCATGGCTTGCGGCTCGCGAGGTGCTACTGGCGTCGTTGAAGTTCCCAGCGCTTGCTGCACTTCTTCTCTAATGACGTCGGTAAGAGAAGCGACTTGTGGTTGCGGCGGCGTCGGGAGCAGTTTCCGCAGCTCCTCCCTCACTATTTCGCGGATAGTGTCGCGTAGTGAGTCGGAGTTGATAGCGCTGGCACCAAGCGTCTCCGAAACCAGCGCATTGATTGGGCGGTCGTACTGCCTCGTTCGGATTTCGAGCGTCTTCTCCATCGCGGCGGCCTCAGACGTGAATTCGGACACGGTCTTTGGGGGGTTGCGAACAAGGCACGCGAAGAGCTCTTGCTTCACACCTCGCATCAGAAACCGTAGTTTCTTTTCTTCCGTCATTCCTGGGTCCGCACGGCGGAAAAGTCGCTTCATTTCCTCGACGAAGATTACGACTCCTTCGTTCGGGTGTTGCGTTCGAGTTTCCAGTAAAATCGCAGCTCGTTCTTTTCTCACCACGGTCGTGAAGGTCTTAAGGAACTCGCTTTTGAATTGCGTCCAGTCGGTCAAGGCGCTCTCGTGGTTTTCAAACCAAGTTCGGGCTGCATCCTCCAAGTAAAAGAAAACATGCCGGAAGGTTTCTTCATCGTCCCACCTGTTGAAGATCCGCACGCGCTCCAGCTTCTCCAACCATTCCTCTGGATCTTCAGCGGGGGCTCCCCGGAACGATGGCGGTTCCCGGGGCTGCTGCAGCATGATTGGCGACGTTGTTTCTTGTACCATGGTGTTGGTTGCAGCGTTCCTTCTCTTGGGCCCTTCTGGCATCAAACCGAACTCGGGTGGTAAATCTTGCAGGCGGAGGCTGGCTCTTGTTGGACTGGCTTGGCGGCTTCCCGAGGTTGCAGTGGGCATGAAGGGTGCGTACCCAGCACCTCCACCAGGATGTCACGAAGCCAAGGACGACGCAGTTGTCTTGCAGGAGAAACAAGTTTATTGGAGCGAACTTGTGCTCCCCTAACAACTCAAAAGAATACAGAGGCGGCGAAGCAGCGGTCAACAAAGTGACTTGCGTCAGCGAGCGTCGCAGAATCGAATGCCCCGGCGTCCGCACTGCAGGCTTTTTATCTTCTGGCGCGCGCGGTTCTCGAAACGTCGATTCGCATCGAGAACATAGTAGATCCAAGAAGATTATTCTGGGCTGTTCACGTTAGATCGGAATGCTCTCCCTATCACAACAGATAACACATGCGGCACAGAAAGAAAGAATGGAACACGCGCTTCCTTTGGCGCAGAGATAACACAGACCGGCGCAGCCGGGGGGTAAAAGCAAAACACAAACAAACAAACCCAATGTATGGTTCGCGGCAATATTAAGAGTGCAAGCACAACAACCTCACCCTTCTTCCATCCACTCTTCCCACCCATGAGCTGTGGGAGAACCTGGTGACTAACAGCGATCTGGATGTCCAGACAACTCTTCCTCCAGAGCGAAGGCTGCCCTCTCGTCACATGGCTTTCTGAAATTGGGAACCACCCCCACTTCACCGGCTCAATAAAACGCTTTTCACTCACTGACTCACTCGCTCGAGCGCACCCTCTTGGTGCACTTTGTTTAGCTAGAGTTGCAGTAAACCACGAGTGCCAGTCGTCTGACATTACCACGCCGCGCCTGCGGTTGGAGCCAATGTATTGACAGCAGGCAGGACCTGCTGAGTGTGCACCACTGCACGATAAACTAGCCGAATATGACAACTAACAAATGAATGAACACGTGTTATACTCATTAGTGTCATTAATATAATGGATAACGGCCCACCCGAGCACCGCCGGGTACTACGGCTAGTTTATACATATATATATATATATATATATATATATATATATATCAGTGTGTCGAACCAAAAAAAATACCGGTTCGGTTGCGGTTCTGGTTCAGGCGAAATCATTTCGTTCCGGTTCAGTTCCGGTTCGACAAAATCACGTACCGAACCGGTTCGCGAACCGGTTCGATGAGTTGAATTATCACTGAAATTAAAAAAAAAACATTTCGTAGTTTAAAACGACAGTCAAATCCCAATACAAACAAAAATTCAAAATGCTGCTGTTCCGCATGGGCAGTGGCGCAATTGCAAAGCAAACTTTAAACAATCACGAGATATTAGAAAAACAGATGAAGTGGCGACGATTTACCACCTACTTTCTCGGCCAGATTTTATGTTGTCCTAGCGACTATTCATAAAGCCACCACCAAGAGATATGACGGTGGGATATATTTTCTGCCCTTTCGTTTTTTTGTTGAAATCTCAATCGCCGCTATGGAATCGCCCATCACGGTAACCTTGAAGCCTTAAATTTAGGCCTACGTACTGGCGCGTTCAAATACCAGCGCTTAATACCAATGGCGCACATTTTTATATTTCTAACAAAACAGAAAAATCCTACAACAGGCACATAAATACTACCAATGAATTAGAAGATTTGGTCACCCCTAATAATTTGTTAGCTGTCACCTTATCGAATGTGGCAGCCGCACTTTTGTTAAAAGTAAGCTTTAGTTAACGCTCAGTCACTGCATTATTGCTCTGACCACTGCAATTCCTTTTGCGATAGCTATACCGGATGTGTGCATTACAATGAGTATGTCATCGTACCGCCTGACCCCCGGCCATCGTTCCATGTGCTACATTGCGGAATCTTATAACAGATTATGCTGTTACAAAATGAAAGGGAAATTTGACGCGCGGAGCATGAGACGGGACTTGTTTTGGTAGACGCTGTTTAATTCGTCCACAGCAGAACTCCCCTCCAAAAGGAGTAGCAGCAGAAGTAATGTAGCGAGTTTGGCAGTCAGTACAAGTGCACCTTCGAAAAAAAGCAGATCTGAAAGAGACAAAACTGCATCAGCAGCAAACGGCTTAGCCACTGAGCAGCTCCTGCGGTCACAAATTTGCAGGTGTCGGACCTTTTAAACAAATTACGAAATGCAAAAAGTTTGCACACATCGGGTGGGGGCTTTCGCTGTTGCGCAGGGGAGCACTCCTGCAGCCTGATTGCTTCAAAAATTTCACAGCTGGGAAAGGGCAAAGTCGTTTTATATCCCCTGCAAGCTGCCGAGAATGACATTTCGTTTGGTCAGCTTGCACTACTCTCGCCCTTCCAGCAGCAACAGACCATTCCTACATTGGTGCTCGTTCATTTCCCTGTTGTCACACAGAGCGGGACAGTGTTCAGTTGTCTGGACGGCCAAGTGCGCGAGCGGGTACGTGAAAGAAAAAAAGGCCTGAAGTGCATTGACTGTGCAATATCAACAACGGAGGGTCGAACCATTTCGGTATGAGCCGGTAACCGTTATTTCTTTTTTCGGTTCAGTTCCGGTTCGGGTTCAGCGTGCTCAAAAAATAACGGTTCGGGTTCGGGTTCAGTTCCGGCAAAAATACCGGTTCAGTTCCGGTTTTCGGTTCGGTTCGGTTCCGGTTCGACACCCTGATATATATATATATATATATATATATATATATATATATATATATAGAGACCACAAGAGAAGAAAAACTTCGAACAAGGTAAAAGCACGATTGTGGCCTACATTTCAGCAAAGAGAACTTGCTTATATATATATATATATATATATATATATATATATATATATATATATATATATATATATATATATATATATATATATATATATCAGGGTGTCGAACCGGAACCGAACCGAACCGAAAACCGGAACTGAACCGGTATTTTTGCCGGAACTGAACCCGAACCCGAACCGTTATTTTTTGAGCACGCTGAACCCGAACCGGAACTGAACCGAAAAAAGAAATAACGGTTACCGGCTCATACCGAAATGGTTCGACCCTCCGTTGTTGATATTGCACAGTCAATGCACTTCAGGCCTTTTTTTCTTTCACGTACCCGCTCGCGCACTTGGCCGTCCAGACAACTGAACACTGTCCCGCTCTGTGTGACAACAGGGAAATGAACGAGCACCAATGTAGGAATGGTCTGTTGCTGCTGGAAGGGCGAGAGTAGTGCAAGCTGACCAAACGAAATGTCATTCTCGGCAGCTTGCAGGGGATATAAAACGACTTTGCCCTTTCCCAGCTGTGAAATTTTTGAAGCAATCAGGCTGCAGGAGTGCTCCCCTGCGCAACAGCGAAAGCCCCCACCCGATGTGTGCAAACTTTTTGCATTTCGTAATTTGTTTAAAAGGTCCGACACCTGCAAATTTGTGACCGCAGGAGCTGCTCAGTGGCTAAGCCGTTTGCTGCTGATGCAGTTTTGTCTCTTTCAGATCTGCTTTTTTTCGAAGGTGCACTTGTACTGACTGCCAAACTCGCTACATTACTTCTGCTGCTACTCCTTTTGG
Organism: Haemaphysalis longicornis; assembly: GCF_048455015.1. NCBI lineage: Eukaryota > Metazoa > Arthropoda > Arachnida > Ixodida > Ixodidae > Haemaphysalis > Haemaphysalis longicornis. The sequence continues at coordinate 201,160,141 of NW_027526203.1, forward strand.
AGGGGAGTTCTGCTGTGGACGAATTAAACAGCGTCTACCAAAACAAGTCCCGTCTCATGCTCCGCGCGTCAAATTTCCCTTTCATTTTGTAACAGCATAATCTGTTATAAGATTCCGCAATGTAGCACATGGAACGATGGCCGGGGGTCAGGCGGTACGATGACATACTCATTGTAATGCACACATCCGGTATAGCTATCGCAAAAGGAATTGCAGTGGTCAGAGCAATAATGCAGTGACTGAGCGTTAACTAAAGCTTACTTTTAACAAAAGTGCGGCTGCCACATTCGATAAGGTGACAGCTAACAAATTATTAGGGGTGACCAAATCTTCTAATTCATTGGTAGTATTTATGTGCCTGTTGTAGGATTTTTCTGTTTTGTTAGAAATATAAAAATGTGCGCCATTGGTATTAAGCGCTGGTATTTGAACGCGCCAGTACGTAGGCCTAAATTTAAGGCTTCAAGGTTACCGTGATGGGCGATTCCATAGCGGCGATTGAGATTTCAACAAAAAAACGAAAGGGCAGAAAATATATCCCACCGTCATATCTCTTGGTGGTGGCTTTATGAATAGTCGCTAGGACAACATAAAATCTGGCCGAGAAAGTAGGTGGTAAATCGTCGCCACTTCATCTGTTTTTCTAATATCTCGTGATTGTTTAAAGTTTGCTTTGCAATTGCGCCACTGCCCATGCGGAACAGCAGCATTTTGAATTTTTGTTTGTATTGGGATTTGACTGTCGTTTTAAACTACGAAATGTTTTTTTTTTTAATTTCAGTGATAATTCAACTCATCGAACCGGTTCGCGAACCGGTTCAAGCTCCCGAACCGGTTCGCGAACCGGTTCGGTACGTGATTTTGTCGAACCGGAACTGAACCGGAACGAAATGATTTCGCCTGAACCAGAACCGCAACCGAACCGGTATTTTTTTTGGTTCGACACACTGATATATATATATATATATATATATATATATATATATATATATATATATATATATATATATATATATATATTGTGGTGACGAAACACTGGATGCCCGGCCCAATTCGACGCGTTGGGCATCGAAAGAGTCTCGAAAACGATGTAGAAGGGCCAGAAGCTCGTCTCGTTGCGCAGGACCTAAAGCGTCGTCGAGGGAACGTAAAAAGACATCGGAGTCGCAGTTCACACTCGGCCCAAGCGCGGTGAGGTGCGGTGATGCAGCGTTCTCGGATGTGTCGACGATGAGATGATCGTCAACTGGCTCGACGTGGCCAAGACATTCACTGCGAACCAATGTGGCGGGGCATGACGACGGGTTTGAAACGAGGATGGTACCGAGACGAGAGTGAATTTCAAGGACCGCGAAAGGTAGCGGCAAACATTTCCGGGCGCTGAAGAGTGTCGACGGCGTAAAGAAAACGGTGGCGTCCGACAGACAGTCACAAGACACCGAAACAAGCACTGAGGTGCCGGGCGGAATGTCTGTATCATCGGTGGCAATCAATTTGGCGGTACGTTCGGGGATAGCGGTGTCGTCAAACGGGAAAAGTTCAACCTCAGCACGAGCACACCGAATGATAGCGTGATGTCGTGACAAAAAGTCCCAACCGAGGATGATATCGTGTGAACAGAAGGCCAAAACGATAAACTGGATGATATAGACGTTTTCCTGGATTGTAACTCGGGCAGTGCACGTGGCCAATGGTTTCACGTCTTGAGCATTCGCGGTCCGGAGGGTGAGGCCAGAAAGGGGGGTGGTGACTTTCCTCAAGGAACGACAAAGACTTTCACGTATTACAGACACAGCGGCACCAGTATCGATAAGAGCGAATGCGGAAAGACCTTCTACGGTAACGTCAATCACATTGTTAGGCGAAAACGGAGGACTTGAGCAGTTCGACGTGGGCGCAGTTGTTGCCTCCGGAACTGCGGCCGCTAGTTTCCCTCAGCTGCGGCGTTGGCACGCGGGCGCATCGGGGAAACGGAGCGGCGACGCGGAGAAAAGGAACGGCGGCTTGAAGGCGTCGAAGTCGACTGGTCAGCTGAGTACGAAGTGGGGGTTGCGCTGGAAGTAGCGGGAGCGAAAAGTGGTGGAAATCCATAGGCAGGGAACTGGTAGGCGTCAACGGGAGGTTGGGGTTGACGGCGACATAAACGTGCCACATGTCCCGGAAGTCGCCAAGCGAAGCAGATCGGGCGGTTGTCGGGGGTGCGCCATGGATTCGGGGTCCGAGGCGCCATCCGAGGATACGGCGCTGCTGGCTGCTCCGCGGGACATGCAAAGGAAGGGAATGGTGCTAGCGGCGGTCTTGCGACGACGGAAGCGTAGGTGAGCGGGGCTTCGACGTAGGGTTCAACAGGCGACACGACAGGAGGTGCGACCGGCGCGGCCACTGGTGAAAGAATGGATGCCGGCGCAACTGGCGGCTGGCGCACGGAAGGGATCGTCTCGGCAACACGCTCTCGGATCACCCGTTGGACAGCCTGAGGCAACGTGGAAGGGGGCTGTGGAGCGCAGGGAAGCAGGGACAGCTGACGCGAAACCTCTTCTCGCACGAACTGCTCGATATGAGGTACAAGAGCCGAGAGGTCAGGAGAAGCAGCCAATGCCGACAGCGACCCACGTTGCGGTTCTTCCAGCGAATGGCGTTGCCGGGTGAAAATGCGCTGCTTGCGGAGCTCGTCATAGCTCTGACACCAGTTCACGACGTCGCTAATAGTCTGCGGGTTTTTGCTCAGCAGCATTTGAAACGCATCGTCCTCAATGCCCTTGAGAATGTGTTTGAGTTTATCGTTTTCGGTCATGGCTGGATTTTCCCGCCTGCAGAGGTCGACGACGTCCTCTATGTAGCTCGTAAAGGTTTCACCGGCCTGCTGCGCTCGCTCACGCAGCCGCTGCTCTGCCTGGAGTTTGCGAACTGCCGGTCGGCCAACAACTTTCGTAAATTCAGCTGTGAAGTCTGGCCAAGTAGTGAAGGTTGATCTGTTGTTGTTAAACCACGTCTGAGCCAGCACCGTAAGATAGAATCCGACGTTATTGAGCGTCATCGTGTCATCCCATTTGTTATAAGTGCTCACCCGTTCGAAGATTGCGAGCCAGTCTTCCGCATCGCGGTCATCGGTGCCATTAAAGAAGGAGCGTACCGGAACAGACGATGGGCTGCTGGGGTGTAGGCGGCATGTCGTCGGTGACCGGGAGTCTTCTGCTGCGCAATTCCAGGCTGCCAGGCTTTGCGGGGATCGCGATTCTGCAACCTCCACCAAAAATGTGGTGACGTTTATTGACACCTGGGAACGGTCACGTCGTCAAGTCAGGCAGAGTCCGAGCGGACGTAGCAAACTGGGGCCGAGGTTCGAGCTGTGCGAGCACACAATTCGTCTCCTTCCAAAAGCGCTGCATGGCACATAACCTTATCGGAAGATTGACCACCAACTCCTAATGTTCAGGTTCTTCGCTACATATATATATATATATATATATATATATATATATATATATATATATATATATATATATATATATATATATATATATATATATATATATATAACCTCAACCGGAACTGAACCTAAAAAGAAATAACTGTTACCGGTTCACGACGAAACGTTCAACCACACTTTCAGGGCTTTATCTTTTATGCACCATCAACGTCGTAACTTCTCAAGCACTTTCCCCTTCATATCTGTCACATGACTATCAACGCTCTTTTTGTCGTTAAAACATAAAGAAATGTACACGCACCCATGCTGCAGTGGTATGCTATTGCTGGTAGCGTGAGCCGAGTGCAAGGCTGGGACAAAGAAATGCCACACTCTCGGCAGCGTGCAGGTGATATCAAACATCGACTTTGCCCTTCCCTCGTTACGACTGTAGGAACAGTTGGGCCGCAAAATTGCTACACTGCGCAATGGCGAAGACCCGCACCCAGAATGCGCATACTTGTTGTATGTCATTATTTGCTGAAACAATGCCGCATATCTGGAAAGTGTAAATACTTCACAAGTGTGACGCTCAAGAGCTCCTCGGTGTCTGAGCCAGGTTTGATCACTGCACCGGGCTGCGGTTTTCATGGTGTAAACGAACAACAAAAATTTCCATGTGTCGGAACTTTGACGCACGTTGGAGATGCCCAGTTGGTATAAATTGCTTTTTCGGCATGCCATATACGTTGTACCTCATAGCGCAAAACTAGTTTTGGGGCATTAAACTCGACAATATTTTTCAGAAGTGCGTTTCTACGGGAAAACAACAACAGAAAAATTCCACCACGCGGAGTTAAATTACTCTGCGTCGAGTTCCCACACGAAATATTTCGGCTCTTCTTTGTTGCCTTCGGCCATCTAATAGGCGAAACAGCAAAAGCTTCATTTTGCTCTAGACATCCCTTCCTCGTACAACATTTAACATACCCAAAAGTGTCATCATGGCGAAGGCCGCAAGCGCCGTGGTGCCATGTGTAATACTAGTCAGATTTTCAGGATGGGTAGAGCGTTCAATTTCAGGTTCTTTAACATACCCAACTAATGATAATACATATAAAATAGAAAAATGTTAGCGTACGGAACGCACTTTCTCCTTTTGCAAGAAACTGTAACCCCCGACCCTGCAGGAGGTACGTAAGTGCGTATTTCACCATGGATAAAAAACGGCACGAATGAAGTCGATGATGCAGAAGGCAGGTCGGTCCCGCACTATCACATTTGCCCAGCGCTCATACTTTGCCCTTGTTCTGCTGTTCTGTCGCTTTCAGTGCCGCTTTGTTTTCGGAGAGGCACTTCACCGATTAGTCTAAACCGCTACTGTACTGCTACTGTATACTGATACGGGTGGGCGGGGAGAACCACAAACTAAAGAGGCGCATTCACAAAAGAGTTCCATCTCTTGCTTCACTCGCCCATTGAGCCATCAGTTTGTAATCGCATAATCTGTTCTAAGATTCCTCAACATTTCGGGCGGAACGATGGCGGTGGCCAGGCACAACAGACTTGTTCACGGTTGCGCACACATCCGTAATATCTCTCTCGAAATACATTGTAGTGATCAGGGCAATAATGAGTGATGGAGCGTTAACCAAAGCTGACGTTTAACAAAATTTCGGCTCGTACATTCTAAAAGGTGACTGATAAATCATACTGAATGGCCAAACAATCCAATACCGAGGCATCATTCACGTAGCTGCTGTAGGTTCGTGAGGACATTGAACATGTACTGTGTGTGTGTCCCCGTTACGACACCCCGCGGCTAACCTTGAAGGCGACCTTGGGACTGCGTGCTGATGCACCACTGAAACTTTGCGACGCCATTGGCCCATGGCAGGCAACTGCCGCGGCAACACGGAGTACACGGGCCTTGGTGTTATTTCTCCGTGACTCCGGCCTGAACAAAATCGTGTGACCATTTGCCTTAACTATATCACTGTGCGTGTGCTGTGTGCGCGAACCTGCGTCGGTGAGTTCGTGTGTACTTATTTGTGTTTGTAGTGTCTGTATGAGTTTTTGTGTCATCCTTCCTTTCACTTTTGCACCTCTCATATTCATGTGGACTAGCAAGCCAAGTTCGCTGCCAGGCTGACTTCTCCTCATCATGCATTAAAGGCAATCCTCCTCCTTCTCCCTCCTTTTTCTTATGCTACAACTGATAAAAAAAAAGTACACCGCTCGTATTTAAACATGTCCCGTGCTGATGTACAGAGGTGAATCGTATGTACGCAGGCCTAACTCGGAGGGTTTAACGGTCAGAGTGACGCTAGAATCGATAGAGAGGTTTGCGATTGCAACAAAAGAAGAAAGCGGGAAAAACTAAATCCCACAGACATCATTACCCTTGGTGGTTGCTTTAAGTTGCCCTTAGGACAACGTAAGGGCTGGGCGGGAAAAAAAGAAATAATGGTTACCGGTTCACGACTCAACGGTCGGTCCATCCGTTGTTGATAATGCGCGGACAACTCGATTCAGGGCTTCATTTTTTATATCTAAGCTTTATCTGAGGGGCCCTGCACTTCGTTTATAAAGCCGTCGATACACAAGTTACTGGCTCAGTGAAGTTCACTTAATGATTCGCTTTACCTCAGCGCTGAGAACCGACACCAACCACGGTTATTAATTTATTTATTGGTCTCAGCCCCGTTCGAAGGCTACGAGTGCATACAGGGCGTTACATCGATAAATGGAACATTTTAGAATTTTTTGTTGAACGAACGGTTGCTCCGTTCGCACTGAAATTTCATACGAAGGTCGAATTTTGGGAGTTTAGTTTGTTTAACACCGGGAGCAATGACCGTACTTACGCGTTTATTCTGAAAATAAATAAAAACAATTTCACCTATGGGAAAATGGCAGCCAATTCGGACGTGAAAGCTGGTCTTGGAACGACGGCGCCACCTGGGATATGCAAAACGAAACGCGCGATGGCGATTCACGGTAGAAGGAGCCCAATTAGGTAGCAGACGATCCGAAAACAGTTTTTGTCGATAGTTTATGATGGCAACAAAGAGTTACATAGCGCTCATATGAATCGTAGTAAACCCGCGGTTCATCGTTGTCAATACCAGTCAGCTGGTTTCATATCGCCTGTCATCTGTTGTGCCAGGTTACTCTGCTTTCCGAAATAAGGCTCCCGATTCTATGTCCGCGTTTTACTTTCTCGTTTTACTTTTATTATTCTGTGCGTGCGTGTCTGTGCTTGTCGTGAGTTCTTTCACTGCAGGTGAACAGGCTGCCTTTTAGTCCGCTGTAGTTTTTCATGCCGTATTTATCCCCTGACTTATGAATGGGCACCAATTTTTCTCCTTCCGATCTTCTGGAACTTCTTGCAACAAGCTTTTCCTAAATATTTCAACTAGATATTTAGAACACCACTCGGCATACGTAAAAAGAAAAGCATAAGGTATTTAATCCGGCCCAGACAATTTTTTGGTGCCCAGATGAGCCGGATATGATGAGGCGTATATAGCAGAGCCAACCGTACCACAAACGTACCAGTACCGAAGACAACCAAATAAAGAACATCATCACGACAGCTTCTCAGGCAATCCTCAACCACACGATTTTTACCGTGGAACGATTTGACATCGCCGTTACCACCAGGGTAACAAAATGTATACCTGCAGAAGCAGGTCTAGATGGGGGGGAAGGCCATTAACCTGATGGAGGGACGAAATAAGAAAATTCGGAGGCAAAGAATGTTGTTGGGCAGCGCAGGACAAGAGCGAGGGAAGGTCAGTAGGAGAGGCCTTCGTCCTGAAGTGAACCTAAATTGGCTGTTGATAATGATCATGAGGAAGAGGCGAACAAATTGGGTGTTTATAACTCTTTTGAAGACATCAGAGTAAAACCTCCTAGTACAAAGGGAGCAAATGGGAAAACAAAAGCGGGACTGGCCACCCTAAGGAAGACAGGCACTGCCCCCCCCCCCCCCAGAAAAAGAAATGACTATACGCCATGATGGACATGTCCCCGATCCAGTGACTCAGCATAAAAACTCCCCTCTACCAGAAAACATGGAACCATACCTACACAAAGACAGGCGAAATGGCAGGAATAAGTTCCTTTGTGGGAAGTTTCAAAATCATGAGAACAAAGCAAAAATTAGCAGCACTGCTTCGCTCGGCTATGCCAGGATATACGTAGCGTGAGCTAAGCTTCAGCTGGTTATTCTAAGGTTTCCTGATTGTCTAGGATTAGCTGATTATCATGCTGCTCTTAAAACGATTTTCAATCCAATCCAATCCAATCCAATCCAATCCAATTAAATCCTATCCAATCCAATCCAGTCGTGGCGGCGGCGGCGGCTCCGGCACGCCAGCTGTGCGCAGTGAGACGGCACTGCTCCTCGCGCATGCGCAGCACGGCTTTCCAGGAGCTACGCGAAACTGCTGATCCTCGGCCAGGGTAGCTCACGCTTCAAAAACCGACTCCGGCATGTGCGAAAGTACCAAACAGCAATTGTCGTTGTTGGCTACTACGGTCATCTTTGTGACTGCATGTCCTTCCTACACATATGAACAAAGAAGCAGAAGTTGGAGCAATCGTCTTGGCTACCTGCCTAGAGGAAATGTCGAATACTAGCGTAAGCATTATTACAAACTCTCTCAAGGAATTAGACTGTTCGCTGCAGGCCGAATACCTAAACGCTTCGGTAAGAATCTCCGATTCACAATGAATAAAGTAACGCCACCTGGACATGTGAACAAAAGGTTCTACAAGAGAACGAGACACCGACCAAGGGGCACGCGAACTTACACAGCGTGCTCCTTGCTACCGCAACTACAGTACTCCCCTCCCTGAAAAACGTTGAAAACGTCTCCTCATCCTACGCCTAGGAACACTATCCTCCCCCTTGCCACAAGATCGTGGGTCTCAATACCGAAGAATTGAAACATCAGGCATTAGTTAAAACTGGGCTAAAGTGGAGAAAACATCCAACCTTTTCTACGCAACATAGCTATGTCCAAGAGTGTGTTCAGGGGAAAACAGCTCAAACATTACAAATGCCACTTATATCGAGACCGGGAAGGGAGCTTTGACCAGCTCGTTATGGCAAATAAATGTCAGCTGACTGATACGGAAAGGGAAGGAGCTGCTGCATCTAGAGCCAGTCGCGCACGCAGGATTTTGGTTCGGGGGTGGGGGGGGGGGGGATAAATTATTAATAACAAAAATATTGGAAACATGAAATTTAAAAAGAATATCGTGATTAAGACATATTTCTCAGGGCATAGTATCCGCCCTCTACATAACCCTCCGGTTGTTCTCTTTATCTTTGTGTTTAGGCAGTGGCGTTGAAATTGCCTTTCAAGATGAAAGCAGGCGCTGAAGTTGCGTAGCCTCAACACATTGCTTGTGACGGAAGATGGATGACAGGAAATCTTTAGTTGATCAATTACACGCACAGTCAATATCATCATCAATTCCCATCTCGTTAACATAAAGCGGAACAAATTCGAATCTCCGTCCGCGGCGGCCGCTTTTCTGATGGAGGCGAAAAGCAAAAACGCCCGTGTGTGCGAGATTTCGGCGCACGTTAAAGATTCCCAGGTGGTCAAAATTAATTCAGAGCCCTGCCCTACGTTGCACCTCATCGCCTGCCTTGCGTTGGCGTATTAAACCCTACAATCAATCAACAGATTCGATACGTAGCAAAGGATACCTTTAAAGCCGAGTCCCTACTCGGTCGAAATACCGAAGCAGAAAAATATCGAAACGATGCGATAGTGAACAATCGCGGTACTGGGCTGCGTCGAAACATCACAAGTGTTGCATTGCACATGAATGACGTCAATACACGGAGTAAGAAGCCACACACACAGATAACAGCCACACAGAAAAGTAGCCATTACAGGCAATTCCATCAGAGAATGAGTAAAATTGCTAAAGTGAAAAATGCGGAGAAATATTCCCAGCCCATTTAGGTGTTTCCGAGTCGGAGTCCAAGGCAAAACTTTAGTGGAGCGAAGCATGCAAAATAGGCTGTAAGCGAGTGGATCTCGAGAGGATAGAGTGAAGGAGGAACATTAGGCCGGCAAAGACCCAAACGTGCCAGCGGCGTAGATGGCTCTAACACGAGACGTGGCGTCGCGGTCGGTGCGACCTTGGAACTAGCGCAAGCGAAGTGTCAGTATGCAGGAACGGGTCTGCAGCATGCGGGTACATAACGCTCACATCATTTATTTTCTATAGCACCAATTTCCTTCCGAAAATACGAACATGCGCTATCGATCGATAAGGAAATGCTACAAAATGAGGGGTTGACTAGCTCTGACCAGAGCATTCTAGACGAAGCTCAAAACCCTAAAAAGTTGAAAACTTCGGTTATTGAAAAACAAGTATTTCACAGAGAAATACTACCAGCTAGATTATGTGGTCGAACGAGATAAAAATGCTCTTGAAGAAGCAAATGGACAGTCGTTAACTTTGCCTAATACGCTGTCGTTTGTAAAGTTCTAATGTGCTTGGTCACGAAACCAAGGCACCATTCAACATAACATTTGTTAAACGAAAACTAATCAAAAGAATGATGGCTTTCAGCTGCGAACACAATAAATCATAGTTCTGATTGGCAGACCCGCCGCGGTAGCTCAGTGGCTAAGGCGTTGCGCTGCTGAGCACGAGATCGCGGGTTAGATTCCCGGCCGCGGCAGCCGCTTTTCTGATGGAGGTGAGAAGCAAAAACTCCCGTGTGTACGAAATTTCCGCGCACGTTAAATATTCCCAGGTGGTCAAAATTAATCCGGAGCCCTCCAGTACGGCGCGCCTCATCGCCTGCGTTGCGTCGGCGTGTTAAACCCTACAGTCAATCAGTTCTGATTGGCAGGTAACAATGCACGCGACAGAACATTATAAAAAATTTCCCTCCCTTTCCGCCAAGACATATAAGAGATAAAGGCAGAAATGTCTACTGGATTCATGTGGCTGTTGGGGGGATCGACTGATACTTCCGATATCTTTTCCTTGTCAGCTGCTCCCTTTTCCGCTTCAGGAGTCGATTCCGTTGCCTCTGGGCCCCGCCGCAACCACAGATCGAGAAATTTTCGTTTGCCTGCCACGTTCGTTAGCCGTGTTACTACGGCTGATGCTGGCTCTGTTACGATCTCCCTGGTAGTGGCTCTTCGCTCAGGTCGTATGGGCGGTGTTGCGGATCTCCTAGAGTGTCCAGTGATGGCGTCCGTCTGTCCTGAGCTAGGGCAAACATTGAGGCCCAGTAGATCGAAGAAAGAGACATCATGTACAGAAACGTACATACGTTAGACTGAATGAACAGAGCAGTGCGCTTCTGCGCGCGAGAGATGAAATAAATAAACTGGGTCCGTCCGCTTTCACCCTTTTTCCCCTCCGTGTTCAGAAACGCACCAATCGGGAAAATCCATGGCACTGAAGTTGACGCCCACACTATCACAGAGAGAGGGCAGCTTACCCTCTTACACAGGTGGACATCATGTTCGCTAAGGACAGGAAATCTGCCGAAGTTCGCAGCCCTTCGGACCACCGAGGCTGAAGCGTCAGGAGGATGTTTGGGACCCCCTCTGGTAATCCGGCGTTGGGCGGTTTGTTGAAGAGTGGCGTCTCGGACATGTTACAAACGTTCCCACGATGAGCGGCACCCCACCGAAGAAGACAGGAACAGTTAGCTTGCCACTGATAGGGATGCACCGCGCGGCGCTTTGTCACCACCTCCGCTAAGTGTTATTGGTCATTATGGCCGCCTTCCTTGGTGGGTGGTTGGGTGGCCGTGAAGTCGCCGAAAGCGGCTTATGTCCACAGCAGTATGGGTCGCCGGCGCATCATCTTGTACACGCCGAGTCGTATCCCGCCGATGATGGTGGGCATCGGGACGACAGAAAGCTTGGGTGGTCGAATCCAGGAGTATTGAGGACAGATTTTGCAACACCGCACGCCGATCTTAAAGGGACACTGAAGTGAATTTGTCAAGCTCCAGTTTTTGCTTGCACTGTGTAGACTGGCTCAAATTAGCACACTTTTCATCGTTTATCCGGTTGACAAATCGGTAATTATTTTACAAAGCGCGAAAGAAGAAAAACTACCATGCGCGGTTTGCGGCGGCCGCACAAACTAAGCTGTGACGTTGGGAGGAGGGGGCGCCGTGATTGGACGATGCCCAAGGTTAGCAATCAAACAAGTTTCGGTTTCGGTTTCGGTCTGTAAAACAACATGTTTGACATTCGATGGCGTCGTTGGATGGGCATTCTCAATATCCCAGTTATCGTAGTACCGCGCTTCTGCCATGTTGTCGGCTGTAAAATGCATAAGATAAGCCTCCCAGGACGGCTTGGAATCGTAGCATTCACTAGCCGAGGCCTACGCAGTGCATGAACGCCCTCCGCGTCCCCGCAGACGCTCAAATGCATGCGCTTTTCCCCCAAATTTGGAGCTTGCCTCACTCATGCCTGTATCGTAAAAAGCGTGTTCGCACCAGGCCAAGGGTCTGTCGATTCTGGGCTGTGCCCACTGCCCGCAAGCAGTCGGTGCTTATGGCAACAGCACGCCAACGATAACTCGCTAGCGCGCCAGTGCCAGCCTGCGCGAGTTCTGTGGACTAGTTCGTGGAGCAATGAACGTTGCGGCTCAAAAAAAGGTGAACGCAGTATATAGAAAATATCGGCGAAAAACGAAAAAGTGAACTCATAAAAAAAAATAAAAAAAGCATGTACCCGCGGTGATTCGAACTTGTGAATGGTAAAACACTCGAGTTGACATACCTAGCGCTCCAGACGACTAGGCCACGGAGGGTTTTTTTTTTTTTTTTTTATTAAATGCCTGTTTTAGACATACACAAACAAAAGGCACATACACTGGTTAAAAGTCGCCAGCTGAAACCCGGCTGACGATTGTCACACTAAAATGTTTTCAAAGAAGCAAGGTCATTCAGCAACGCCACCCAGTCAGGCGGAGGGCTCTGTATACTATATAGCTCTCTCATTTGCACCATACTTTCAATGAAGTTCTCGCGTACCGGCCGGGCATTTAGATCAGCATGGCGTACACCCATCCTAGTCTTCCATAGGCTGTGGAGGCCTAACAGCATGAACATGTCATAAGGAATTCCTCCGTCGTTTACGACGGGGATATACCTTATTCCGTGTGGCGTTAACGGTAGTTCTTTTTTGAGTGTTCTTTGCAGCACGTCCCAAAAGAATATTGGGTCCAAACAATCCAAAAAAACGTGTTCAATGGTTTCTGGTTTTTTACAAACAGAACAGTTAATTGTCCAAGGAACGAAAAAGCCTTTTTCTTGCAACCATGCATTTACCGGTAATGTATTAGTGTGGAGTTTAAAGAAGAAGGTCTTAACAGTGGATCTTACTGGCATTCTCTTAACCCGCTTAAGAACGTCCTGCCCTGGTGCTTCAGAATACACGGTTCTGTAAAGAGGTACCGGTAGCATTGTGTCGACTAAGTCTCTGTACAATTTTTTCTTTGTAATTGCGGATAAATATTCAAACGAAAATCGGCTTTGTAGCATTTGGAATGCCATTGTCACTTCCTTGAGGTATCCATTAAGCCCTTGTCGGGGGCCGCCAACAGAAGACACTATAAAATTCGGAATGAAATTCATTAATCTCACTTGTATAACGGTTTTCAGAAAGTCGTTACTTTGGTCTCTGACAAAACAAAAACGAGACACTAATTGCCGTAGAAACAAATGGGAGAGACCGAGCCCTCCGTCTTTCACACGGCGAAACAAGTTAGTACGGCTAACTCTCTCCCAACTCGAGTTCCAAATAAATACGGCAAACACACGGTTCACCTTTTGCAGGCACATTCTGGGCATACATAAAAAAGTTAATACATACCAGACTTTGGCAATGAGGAACACATTACATACGGCGGCCCTTGCGAACATCGAAAGATCTCGCCCCTGCCAAGCTGCGGCCTTTTCTTTTATCTTTTCTGTTTCATCGAGCCAGTATTGCTTGCTCTCACGATAATGGTTCAGCGGGACTCCCAGGTATTTCCCCGGCACCACAAACCACTCGATGTTCGCAAATCTTTCGGGCGTACAGTCCCAAGCGCCATGCCAGAAGCCCTGACATTTGCGCCAGTTGATTTCAGACCCTGTTTGGTCACAGTATGCGGTCGCTACCCTTACGACTTCCAACAAACTTGCCCTGTCATCACAAAACACAGCCACGTCGTCCGCGTACGCAAGCAATTTCACTTCAGCCGCCAGTAGTTTAAAGCCTCGTACATTTTCGTTCTTGATTACTCGCATGCAAAACGGCTCGAGGTATAAAGCGAAAAGCAGCGGGGCAAGGGGGCAACCTTGCTTCACAGACGATCTGACTTGGATGGGTTCTGTGAGGGACTTGTTAACAATGATTCGTGTGCTGCAATCTGTGTACACCATTTTGACCCCTTGCAGGATCACGTCGCCAACGTTGACATACTCCAATATACGCAACAATATGTCATGTGTCACTCGGTCGAACGCCTTCGCCAAGTCCAGTTGTAGCATCGCTACTCGACCCGCGAATGCATCAACACATTCCAAAACGCTCCGTGCGACATGAATGTTGGTGCTTATGGAACGATTTTGTATACCACAGGTTTGATGAGGCCCTACCAATTCCTTAATCACACTTTGCATCCGTTTTGCTAAAATCTTCATAAAAATTTTGTAGTCGACGTTGGTAAGGCTAATGGGTCGATATGCCTCAACGGACTGCAGCTTCTCCTGATCATCTGTCTTTGGGATTAGCACCATATGCGCAGCCAGAAAAGAAGGGGGTACTTGTTTTAACTCGTAAGCTTCAACAAACAATCGGTTTAGAATAATGGCTAGCTGGCATTTAAACGTTTTATAGAATGCCGCCCCGAGCCCGTCTGGCCCAGGCGACTTTCCTGGTGACAGCTCGTCTATTGCATTCTCTACTTCTTTGAGACATATGGGTTCTTCAAGGCGGTTTTTAATATCCCTACTCAAAATTGGCATCAAATGTAGAAATTCTTTTTCGAATCCTTCCATTAGGCGATTCTTCTGACCAAACAATTTGTTGTAATGTGATACAAATGCTTGCTTAATTTTGTCATTTTCACATTGTACTTCGTTTTCAAAAAATATTGCCTTTATTTCATTTCTGCTGGCGTACCTCTTTTCATCAGCTAGAGCGCGTTTGGTGGGCGTCTCGCCCATCCAGAGTTGGTTAGAACGCGCTCTTATCGCTGCTGCTCTGTACCGTACTACGTCTAATGCCTCCAGATGATTCTTGACTTCTCTTATCTGCTTACTAAATTTACCGGGCTCAATTCCTTCCATGCATACAAGGAACTGCAATTGTTGTTGCAGTTCTCGCTCCTTTTTCTTCTCTTCGTGTCGAAGAATGCAACCCCTTTCAATAGCCAAAGTCTTTATCTCGCCTTTAAAGGCCTCCCATGCAGCCGCGATGGTTATCGTTTCAGCCGTGAGTATCTGATTCATCTTTTCTTTAGCCGCTTTTACGAAAAGTTCATCGTTCAGCAACCGAGCGTTGAATTTCCACAAGTCCCAGTTGAACCGGGTCTTTCGTTCATTTTTTCCGATTTCAAACATGACTAAGCTGTGGTCGCTAAAGGACACTGGTTTTACGTCATATTTGCTACAGTTTGGTAGCAGTTCCAGTGATACATAAACCCGATCAAGCCGTGCATTACTTTCCCCTTGAAAGTGCGTGAAAGTGGGTCGCACGCCGGATTGCAATACCTGGCCGATGTCTTCTAAGTTATAATCATGTGCCAATTCACTTAGAAAAAGTGCGCTCTTGTCCCTGACAGGCCGATTTCTAGCGCGGTCTACAGCGGAGCAAACACAATTAAAATCACCGAGGAGAATAATTATTTTTTCCGTATTTAAGTATTGTTCAATGCGCTCAAAAAATACCTTTCGCTCAGCTTCATTATTTGGGGCGTACACACAGATTAGCCGCCAAGACATAGCAGACAACTCGAAGTCTACGACAAGAAGTCGACCAGATTCACAGCTCACAACTGCCTGTTCCACAACACCGAGATCCCTACGAATAAAAACGGCACAACCACCGGAGGTACCCACGGCGTGGCTCACACACACATTATAATGTGCACGGAAAGACGACACCATGCTATCAGTATGCACTTCGCTCTCTATTTTAGTTTCCTGTACAGCAACCACGTGTAGCTCATTGTCCTGAAATAGACGATTTAATTGGCATTGCCGCCTTCTAGACCCAAGACCCCTAACGTTTAACGTTGCTACACGTAGTGCTGTCTGGAAATTAGCGCTCATGGTCGTTAGTTATACCAAATGCGCGGTACCTATCCCGTACAAACAAATGCATTGACGTGTGACTCACAATGTAGGGCTGTAGTTCTTGGCCTTCCTGACTCGTGCTGTTGAAGCGTAGTCCATTCCACGCACTTACGTAAATACTCGCGCGCGCGCGCACACACACACTCACACACACACACACCAGTACACACACACACACCCGTGATAACGCGATAGAAATAAGGATGAAAAAAGCACTTCACAATCAGTTCGAGCCTTGAACTGATCCCTCGTCTGTCCGCGGGTCCCTAGCCGGCGAAAGCACGCAGCACTTGAGTGTCACGGTGGTTGTGCCCCCCCTGGCCGCTCGTCCGGTGGGCTACTCGGCGGCACATTCATACTTGGGTGTCGGAGCGTCGGTGGTCTCAGCGGTGTCGCTTTCGGTGGTGGCTCGTCCGTGTTGCGTTCACCAGAGCGTCTTGCCTCGTTGCTCACGTCCCCGTGGGGACGTTTTGCGACAACGTTGGCGGTCGTTGGTCCAGTGATTTCTTTCACTTCCCCAGTTTGACTCGGCGTCCCCGTGAGCACACCACTGGTTCCCGCGGTTGATGTGGCGTCCTCGAATTCCTGCCGATGTGTCGGCAGAAGCTCACCTTGGCGGTGCATGGTTGCTTGCGCATCCTTTGGGGGCGTTTCCTCAACACGAGTGTGGGTGGGCGTTTCCTGCTTGGTGGTATTCTCGGTAGTCCCAAGTGCAGATTCTTCCGCTTCGTCCTCGTCCATAAGGAACTCAGACGACTCGTCGTTCCTTGTGGGTCCTACAACTTTAGCGTACGTGCGCACACAGTTCGCCTCAGTATGTCCGAACCGGTGACAGACGGTACACTTGGGTACACGGCATTCTCGCCTCACGTGACCCATTGAGTGGCAGCGCAGACAGAGTGGTGCCCTGCCCGCAACCACCACAAGGGCGTTATCCCCCGCCACTCGAATCTGATGTGGGATATCTTCGATATTCACTCCTGCTTTCAGCTTGAGGGACACCATGCGAGTTGTAGAGCCCTTGTCGGTAATGCCTTGCACCCTCCATCTCTGTTTTGTTATTTCCGTCACCTTGCCGTACGGTGCGAACGCCAGCCGCACATCCTCGTCGGGTACATTGTGAAGTAGCCAGTGCAACTTCATCCGCACGTCCTGGTTGATAGGGTCAATCACCAAACACCGACGGTCCTTCACTTTAAATTCCGTTTCGGCGGCCAATTTCTTCGCAGCTTCAGCGCTGCTAAACGTCACGGCCCACACATGGCTCATCTGATACGCCCCCAAAGCGATAACTTCGGGGAGCAGCGACAGACGAGCCAGTGCGTCGCGAAAATCTTCTACCCGATATGGGCGAGCCCGGAGATCACCGTGCAAAAATAAAGTGTTGACAACACTCTGACCTGTTGGCAAGGTAGGCAGCGTAACTTGATAATCCTCGTTTCCATTTCCAAACGTCCGGTTTCCGCGGCCTTGCTTGGCCGCTGTAGCCGCCCCTGACGGAGCATCCATCCTGCGTCCGTTCACTCTCGTGGCCGGAAGCGGAATCCTAGGCCACGGAGGGCCGCTGGCGGCGGTGGAAAATATAAGGTATATAATGTATAACCAGTTTACACTTTTATTTCGTGTTAGTATTTCAAGCAGCTTAGGTGACTATTTGTTGTATTGCGCTCGTGCAGTAAGCGTCCCCCGAGTTTCCACAATAGCTCACGTCTAGCAATTGCATTTCGTAGACGGGAAAGCGTTCGCAGATGCGTAGTCGTGCTGCTGACCGCTCTGCTTGTTCGCCCAGCGCAAAAAAGTGCTTCCCGCACCCTAGTTTTACGCTGTACGGTAAAAATATCAGTTGATTTTATTTCCTTAGTACCTATATTCACTTCGCTGACTCTTCTCCCCCTTCAAGAGGCCTTATATTTTCCTACTGGCGTACCAGTCAGCGAAGCGTCGCATGTGCGCTTGTGCAGCGCTTGTGTGAAGCGACCTTGACTTGGAGCTAGATAGAGTGTACAAACTAACGAAGTAAATAAAGGCGCATTCTTCCATTCCCAAACGTGTTGTGGCTTAGTTTCAACTGATCGAGCGAATTGCGACGACCCGTGGCGGCCGGCGGGCTAAACGGTGGGCCGACTGGACTCGGTCGCGGAAAGGTCGGCGAGCCGTGCAGTAGCGCAGCCAATTGTCAGCTCCTCTCCTGCTGACGTCCCACGAAAACGCCACAGAAAATGGGCGAGCGTAAAGAGAGGAGGACAGCATTTTCGAATTGATTTTTCTACTAAATAAATTCGCGTAAACGCGCACAGAGTGGTCGAAACAGGGCCCAGGGACTCCGGACTACAGTTTGCGCTCGTAATCCCGCATTGTTTACAAATCACTTCAGTGTCTCTTTAACACTGGGCTGTTCAACCGCCGGGACCTCCAGAAGAATCGGGAGACTCCGAAGATCAAAGTACAGCCGCCTATTGCGAGTGGAGAGGTCGAAAGTAGACCTCTCCATTCACAATACACTCTTATGTGCAGGATGGGGGCTGGTTAAAGTAGGCACGCGAGCGGAGAAAGATGCGGGAAGAAACAGTCATTCAGAAAACAACACAAACACAGCTTGGAGGCAGGAGGCTGTTAACAGAATCCGTGGCTGGGGTCGGTCTCACAGATGTTCCATGAAGAGACGCACGGCCCGCGGTGTCGCTTTGCCTGGAACGGCTACCGGCACCACCGAGGTGTCTGCGCGTTGGGTTGGAGTCGCCGTCAAACAAAATAAATGTCTGAGCTACAGCGCACAGACGTGGGCTCGGCAGCCGGCAGGATGCCCTGCCCCGTGTACGGTGAACCGAACCCCGCTGAAGCGCGGATCCCTCCACTCAGGAAAGTCAGCTGTCAGCCAAAAGGGCCGTAGTAAGGCAGGCAAGATTTGGTGCCCTTCGGCTGCTGCATTCATGTCCACACAGCTCCATTCCTTTCGCCTTCGCCGAAAGTATAAACGCCGACGCTTTCATGTTTCCGTGTTGATCAAGTCCCAACATATATCAACCAGTGACATCCTCCTTAACACTTGCGGCTAAACTTATTTCCGTCGATGGGACAGGAGTGACATCAGGCGTCACCGCTGATCAAAATGAGCAAAATTTAGTTCGCAGTGGTTCCATCGCGCCGCATGATGTGCGTCTGTTTCTGCGCCCGAAGAGACGAAACAAAACCAAAGAATAAAAGGAACGAGCTAGTGCATAAAAATCACGAGCTATTCGACTCTGTGAAGGTGGATGACGAGCGACACACGACACACATAATGGTAACAAATTTTGTCACAAAATAAATATAAATGGCATGGAAACAACGAGAGAGCAGAAGCCAAATTCACAATGGAGAACAGCAACTTTATATAATGAAGGTGTATATAACGGTGGTCCAGCCTTAAAAGTCACCCCCTTACTAAAAATATCGGGGAAGGCCGCGGCCCCCAGCCCCCTTGCGTGCGCCACTCTCTTCAGGTTCCACCATTGAGCTCCCTACCATCTGTTTACCCCTTTTCCTAAACCCCAACCATTTCTTCCTCAACAAAGAGCTTCGGATTCTCTTTCTCTTAACAAAAAGGCAAAAGCGTTCAGTCCGGCCACGACATTAGAGAAAAACACTTTAAAACACTGACACTCTCGCCTTCTCGCTCAAACTGCCCAACACCCCACACCGCAATCTTTCACGCTCACTTCTTAAGCCACCCGAGCGTAGATGGCCTCCATCTCTCCTGGGACGTGGTGATTGAATGCTTTTGTTGCTAGCCTGTCTATCTTCGGTGAACTTCAGTGCCCGGGAAGCGTACATCGTAAGTGCAGCAACTTCGTTCCAAAACGCTCTCTAAGCGTCGAAGTAATGCGATTGAGTCGTACATATTAAGACCCAAACGTGTATGTCATCTGCCACTTTTTGACGATCATCAGCCTTTGTCGCGCAGGCCATCTATCTCCCAACTGTCGTCGAAAAACTTCCCGTGTCAATCATACGCTTCAGTCGTATGCACATAATAGTAAACGGACCACATCTTCGCTTACTACACCATTTCGTTGTGCGGCCGGCTGTATTGCTATACAGATTCAACATCACGTGCTTAAGTCACGAGTACGCTTACTTCTCAGATCTAAACTGCTCGCAATCACAGGGGCGTACATGACTACGAGAACGGCTGCTCTAAAGGTAATAACCAACACTTCACCTCTAGATATACACATAGACATTCAGGTCCATATGTTCCTTCTGCTCTTTAGCGACAATCTGTCATGTTCAAATACATCAAACCCGAACCTTCCGACGTAGACTTTACGGTTTACTTATGCTCAGCAAGAGAACTACCCGCAACACCGTGCACGGAATATCCGAACCAGAACAATACATAAATACTCACCATGTCCCGAATCTCCCCCACCTTTGGATATTGGGCCTCATAATACCTTAAGATGGATTTGGCTTACAAGCCCTATCCCTCTATTAGAGCACACTCAACCAACTCGCGTACATCATCCGCCTCGCCTCCAATCGCCGCTTCGGACTTCGTGAATACGGCACTCTACTAATCGTTCAAGTTGTTCTCACCACCAGGATAGCGTATGGCACACCATACTTGGTCCTCAGACCACAATAAATACGCAAGCTCAACGCCACCCTTTGCCAGGCCTACAACAACGCAGTGGGGCTCCCAATAAGCATGGCAACCAAGAACCTTTTGCAAGTAGCGGTCCACAACCCATAGGAAGAAATACAAGGGGCCCACTACGCATTTCAGATAAAACGATTCAAGCTCACGCCGACGGGAAGAGCAAGACTTCTCCGTCTGCATTACAACGTCGCACCACGACAACATGAGATGATTCGAATCCCACCAGAAATTCTCCAACATATTTCCGTAGCACCCCCACTCCGAAATATGCATCCGGTTTCCAACAAACAACGGCGCACGGCGCGAGCTCGCTTAATTCATAAGAACCATCTCCACTTATGATGCACTCGATTCACCGATGGCCCGCCCTGCCCCCTTCAAAAAGCACATGCAGCCTTTGTCGTTAACACACAAGGCACAGAACTGACAGAAGCGACCATTGTCACAACTTCCTTCGGCACTGGCGAGGAAGTTGTCATCGCTCTTGCTGTCACAATGATCGAGGAATTCCTTACTATCAATACCCATTCACAGACCATCTGCAGGAACTTCGTAACTGGCCGCATCTCTGAACCCGCACTGTACCTTCCTCTACTATAGCAAAAAGATTAGCTGAACTACATGTCATGTGGTCACCAGGCCACCAGCCCCTCGAAGTGAACGAGGCGCACACACCGCTTCCCGTCCTCCTACACACCGGGCCGTTACCCCAGAAGGAGGAAACAACGAAGGATCTACCTCAAAGCCAGCACCACACCCCACATACACCGAAATCTTAGCCCACTACAAAACGACCCCCGTCGCTTCCAACCACTCCATTCACAACTAACACGCGAAGAAGGAACCACTATCCGGCATCTACAATCCACGTAATATCCCCATAAAACATTTTATATTCTATGCATCCCACCCAGTAACCTGCCACCTGTAACTTTTGCCCTGTTGCTGGCACCCTGTACCATGTGGTATGGGAGTGCCAACGCAGAGCTACTTTAAACCCAAATCCCAACCCTGCCTATGAGCAGTGGATAGATCAGCTGACCAGCTCCGAGCTCTCAGACAAGCCCCGAGACTGGTGGAACGGGCCCGGACGGCCAGCCAGCCCCAAGGCATCTTGGAATAACGATGCCTCTCACTGGGTGGAGGCCCTAAGAACGTCCTCCTGCTCACCAGTATAACAACTGTTTGTCTCTCTCTCTCTGAAAGACTCTTTCACTCATCCAGCTTCACTGCTTCGAATTCGTAATGAGCGGCTTGCTGCTGCCCATGCTAACCAAAGATTTCTGAACCTTGGCCTACACGCGTATACGGATGGATTCCTCTACTTCAGCTGGTGCTGGCTTTGTTATCATGTCTGTACCTGATTCTATTACAGCAGTTCGTTGTTACCGGCTTGTTAACCCAACCTCTTCTTTCGACGTGGAGGTAATAGCCTTCGCCAAACTGCTTCAGTTTTCTCTACAACCTACCTTCTTCTCCAGTCCACATTAACACCGACGGCCTCTGCATTTTAATAGCCCTTGATAACCCGTTTAATCAATTATCAGTAGTCCACCAACTGAAAATGGACACCGCTTCTCTTGCGAGCAGCGTTTCTGTTCATCTATTTCATGTGACGATACAGTCTGGTGTTTGGCGTAACGAGATGGCGAACATGGTAGCGACAAGTGTGGCTACGAGAGGAGCAGATGTCCACGGTAAACTTTTGAAAAGCATCGACAGATCGAGATTAACAAGGGCATGGTAGCGACAAGTGCGGCTACGAGAGGATAAGATGCTAACGGTAAAATTTTGAATCGCATGGTCAGATCGAGATTAACAAGTGAGGGTCACCTTCAATGGCAGCGAAAATGGTCGCTAGAAAATGGAACTGTACCGATAGATACCAAATATATTGGACATTTCCTCCTTCTTTCCTATACCAAAAACGTTGACACAATTGGCCACCGGGCATGGACGTTTCCCTCATTATTTTTATAGGTTGCAACTGACGGCAACCTATCAATGCTTCTGTGGCCAGGACGCACCTTCAAGTTCTCACTATTTGCTTGATTGTGGAAAAAAAGCTGTCTACACGAGACGAATTCGCAGCACAATTATACAAGCTCCGGAACCAACTCACTAACGGGCATTGTTGAATGACGATGTCGGAGCTAAAATTCAAACACAACTGATTGACCTTATTTCCAAGACAATGCCTCGAGTGTGACATTGATTCCGTACCTGTCAGCAGTTACTCCACGCCGTATGATGTGGTAAATGCTTTTTTTTCTTTGATCGGGACAATGTAGACGTGCAATTTTTAGTATGAACGTTTTTTTTTCGTTCGCAGTTTGCGGGGCTGAAATACCATAAAAGTAAGAGATGATTGATTGATTGATTGATTGATTGATTGATTGATTGATTGATTGATTGATTGATTGATTGATTGATTGATTGATTGTGGGGCTTAACCCGCCGACGCAACGCAGGTGGCGAGGCGCGCCGTAGTGGAGGGCTCCGGATCAAATTTGACCACCTGGGGATCTTATACGTGCAACGAAACCTCGTACACACGGGCGTTTTTTTCTTTTCGCATCCATCAGGAAAGCGGCCGCCACGGCCGGAAATCGAACCCGCGACCTCGTGCACGAGTAACAGATGGTGGTGTGGAATGTGCAGTGTGCGGGGCTGCCGAACCATAGCATTTACGTAGTATGTGGTGGCGAACATTTCCTGGTGCAGTGTGTGTGGGACTGGAGGTCCGTCGGACATTCGCAGGATGTGCTAACTGTCTTATTTGGTTTCCTTATGCAGTGTGCAGTGTGTTCGGCATATTAGTCAGTACTGCCATTTCTGTTGCAGTTGGGACTATTATTCTTTTTTTTCTGCAGTGTGCGGGGCTGCCATAGTCGTCTTTTTGTATCTGCCGTTATTTTATTTTTACTTTTGCTGATTAGCCCTTGACCTCTTGCCTATGAGATGGCCGCCCGTGGTGTAGATGTGGAAAGTTCTTAGGGTTGTTCTTAGTTCCTAATGTTTCCGAATTTATAGAAAAAAGCTTTTGGGCTTCCGCCACTTTTTATTTTTTTAATTAGCTGTTAACCGGCTCTAACTTGGCTAGAGCAGGTTTGGTTCCCCACCTTTTCGTCGTTGGTTTCTTCAGGGGAACACGGCAAAAATAAAGGAAATAAATGTCGCCGAGGCGCTGCTGCAGACGCTTCACTACGCACCCCCCAGTACACTGGAGCTACGGGGAGGCCGGCACAGCCGGCTCGGGCGTCGTTTCAGAGCATACCGACGACGCCACCGAATCCTGCAGCCCGAAGGAATCCGCAACTGCAGTGCGAGACGCCCGCCTGATAACCGCCCAATCTGTATCTCTTTCCGACTTCCCGGACATGTCACTCGTTACTGCCGCTGTCGTGTGACCACAATCAATGACGAATCACGCTTCCCGGCGTGCGGATCACCACACGGCTCTTCGCAGCTGGTGCCCCAGGCGTCTTCTAGATCTACGTTTGTAGTCTCCTGTTTCATTCGCCGTGCCGTCGATAGCTGCCGTTCACCCCCACCACGTCGCCTCTCGCTATCCCCTAGTCCCCGTCGCCCCAGCTCTACCGAAGAGGAAAACGGAACGGCGCAGTTCCGGAGGCAAGGCCTGCGCAAGTTTCGAACTGTCAAAGCCCTACGAATGTTATCGACGTATCGGTTAAACGTATATCCACACTTCCGTTAGTCGACACAGGCCCTGCCGTTTCCGTCGCCAATGCCGACTCTTTGAAAAAAGTCACGACGCCGCTGTTCCAATTTTCGCTTGGAAGAGCAACTGCATAATGTGTGAAACCATTTTCTGCCTGTATGGCTCGCGTCAGAATCCAGGACGTTTTTTACACTATCTAATTCGTCTGGCTGCCTTCTTCCTCACACGACGTTATTTGAGACTGACTTCTTATCCCATCATCCCGTTGTCATCGGCTGCGCACGCGGCAATGTTCAAATCGATATTTTGTGTGACCCGCCTTGTGACGACCATGTCGGTTTACCGAGCAAAGCTGATCGCACCTCAAGACATGGAATTCCTCCAAGCTCCACCTTTCTACCACCAATTCGTTGTACTTCCGTTACCTGAGCAAGTACTGGGTTTACGCCATTGCCTGTATTTCTTCACCGCAAATTTCTGTCATATACATCGCCCTTGTGACAGTTCATGCAGGTACGAGCGCCATGGTGCACCCCAATGAGCCTTAAGCCCTACTTTGGAAGTAACTGGCTGCGTGGAATCCCTACGCTCGGCCTAGGTCTTTTAAGCAACGTATCTTTCGACCTGCCCTGCTCCATCAGGGAGACTGAGTCTTGCCTCTTCAACCCCGGAGCAGTGGCCTCGTGACATTGGCGCTTCCATCGATGCTACCTTGAGACCAGTCCAACGAGTGGGACTCCTCGCTGTGCTCCATCGATTATGCTCTTCATTTTACGGCGCAAAAGCATCGCCAGGTAGCACGTCTGCAGGTTCCCACTCCATAGACACGGGCTCGCACGCACCTCTGCGGCAACAGCAGCACGGCATGCTCAAGTGGGGCGTCATCCGGGCCCCCCAACAGTCACTGGCGCCACGCGTTGTTCTTGCCTAAAAAAATTAAAAAGACAGTTTCGTTCGCTTCTGCTTTAATTAAAGCCGTATGAACATCATAACGCGGAAAGACGTTTATCCATACCTGGAATACATGTCGCCATTAACAGCTTATCAAGGGCTCAGTATTTTTATCCGCTTGATCTACAGTCTGGGTACTGGCAGGTACCCATGGTGGAGGCCGTTCGTGCGAAAACGCCGTTGATCACTTTTGACGGCCTGTATGAATTTAGCGTTATGCCTTTGACCCGCGCGACGATCCTTCCATATTCAAGAGGATGACGGATATTACTTTGTGCAGCCGGAAGTGGAAGACAAGTATCTGCTATCTGAACGACACCATGGGTTTATCTCCTGACTTCGACACTGATCTGATGCGCCGGGAGAAGGGTGTTAACCTGCCTTGCTAACGCTGGCTTGGAGCTCAACCCGAAGAAATGTCACTTCGCGGCGCGGAAGTTGATCATCCTGGGCCTCCTTGTATCGGAGGACGCAATTCTGCCTGACACCAACAAACATCGCGCGATCGCCGAGTTGCCCAAGCTAGGCGCGCTAAAAGACCTCCGGAGCTTCATAGGGCTCTGTCCATATTTCCGTCGCTTCATTCGCAACTTATCTGCCATCATTAGACCTTAAAAACACTGCTGGTACGGAAGGCAATTTCGTGATTGGTTAGAGAGAGAGAGAGTTGCGATGAAGCCTTCGACAAGTTACGCTGACTATACTTCACCGCCTAGGCTGCAACACTTTCATCTGACCCCTCCAACAGTAAAATCACCGCTGATGCCGGTGTGGTCCACATTGGTGCAGTGCTTGTCCAACGAATGGTCATGGCCATGTGTTGGACACGCGATGGAATGGCCATGACCATTCGTTGGATAGGAAATGACGCAGTGATCTAAACTGCAGTGTGATCACTGCGTCATTTCCTATCCAAGTCGTACGATAACAACAGCCGAGTTGAATTATTCGGCTGCACAAGAAAGTGGCTTACAAAATCTTTACAAGTGTGCGCGACCGCCCGTTTGACGTTGCGGCCGACCACCGTACTCTTTCAAAGCTCCGTCTGGTCACCTTGGTCGCTGGGCTCTTCGATACCAAGGGCGTAACACCCTTCCCGAGGGAAAGAATTCAGACAGTGTCGTTTTGCCTGGCTCTCTCCTATGGGTGGAAGGAGCATGCTCTATTTCTGAGAACCAGCGCGAAGACCCCTTGATTGCTTCTCTTGTGGAGCTCTACAGCCTGGAGCACACATCAGGATTCACACCACCGATGCCCTGCAAGCAGTTGGCACACTGCACTTCGTCACTGGTAGCCCTTTGCTATCCCAGAGCACTAACCATCTACGGGCACAAACTGATTATGAAATCCAAGTTGAGTGGATTCTGCCGGACCATCTGCTACTCGACTGCAAGGCAGACAAAACTGCCAGTCTAGGAGCCTCCGTTCTATCGCCGACTTCTTCGCTGGATATGGATGATGTCACTGCAAACAGGAAAGGAATACCTCCATTGCTGCACACGAGCTCTTATTCTACTAAGTTCCACTTTGGATGATTCGAGGGGGGGGAGGGGGGGGGGAGGGGAGGCCTAACTCCTGCCGTGACCCACCGATGGCCTCACTTCCGAGTTGCCTTTTTTAAACATGGGTCACCTGCCACCGAAGAAAGGCAGAAATCAACCTCTACCATTTACTGCGACCCTCACTTGCCTTGCGTCTGGACTATATCCGCGAAGCGAACATTTTCCTGTTCATCTGATCCCCCTCCCTTATCATCTGATCATAAACATTCATATATGCCCTGCTTCAAGATAAACACGATTTATAAAACCTCTGTCAGCACAACTACCTCCTAAAAGGTCGGAAATGGTTATTAGTAATGCCACATCATTTTCCCACGGAAATATGCCCAATCTTACAAGAAGTGATCGGAACGCATGGAATGAAAGGTAATTGTGTGACCGAACGAGGTATACAACTACACCACAATCCAATCAGCACGGGATCATAATTTAGTGGATGCTGGTGTTCGCCAATGCTATAGCCTTTCTTTAAAGCCCTCACGCCTAGACCAATTAAACATTGAGGAAACGATGCAACAAGCTCGTCACACAGAAATCTGGAACGTGTTAACCTCTGCAAGGAAAAACTGACCAAGCGTGACACCGCGTTTGAAGGAGGACAAGAAGGTGATGTCGCTATTCGAAGCACAGACAGGAAAGAGAAAATTCCCCGCATTTCCCCGAGGGGAAGAATGTGAAAGTGCGAATGCACGAGTTGAATTTGCGCGGTTCGGTAATGTTCGCGAAAGAGAGATCACACACACACACACAACTACAAAGAAAGAAAGATGCATTTATTCACAGACACCTATTTGTGTTGTCGTTGTACTTGATTGCTAGAGCGGATCTCAGCTTTGAAATTTCGTGTCAGTACTCCTTTAAGCGGGTGCATTAGCCCTTCTCACGCCCGATTCCTGGCCAATCCCCCACGTGGGTATGTGCCATGTCAGCGGCCAGGCAGCGCGCGCCCATCTCCCCACGTTGCCAAGGAAGACGAGGAGATTTCTGGCCAATCCCCCATGTGGGTATGTGCCATGTCAGCAGCCAGGCAGCGCGCGCCCATCTCCCCTTGTTGCCAAGGAAGACGAGGAGCGCGCGCACCCGCAGCTGTTGCTATGCGGACGGCGGCGGACGCTTCAGGCTCGCTTAAGAAGTGCATCGCACTTAAAAACTTTCCGAACATGGAGTGTTTGCCATTTTCACACCAACGGAACTGCAAAACCTGCATCGTACTTTCGTAGGTCCCGCCTTCGTTTTCGTGTACGGTTGTATGTTGCAGTTATAGCAAAGACGAGAAGGACACTGTCACTGCTATCACAGCAGAGAACAAATGGCAACAAACGTCGTATTAAAGCTGTGGCTCTCAGTCTCCTTCACCAATAGTAGCAGCTGATGACCGGTTGAGTGCTCTGGTATGTTGCAGTATGTCGACCCGTCAGCTCAAAAAGCGTTGCCAGTTCGTTGGCGCTGGTTTCGAGGTTGCGGCAGTTCCAATCCACAACATGGGAAGGATGTGATGCACTGGCTGAAGGCCAACTGGATTGTTGCTGCTGTGGGGTACAGCGTTTATAATTACAGAACCAGAAAAAGTTAGCGGGATGCCAGCTTTGCCAACTGCGCAAGTATCTATTGAATAAATTGCGATGAAAGTTGTGTTATTGCTGCACGAAATGTTGAATGACGTGCTGCTGGAGTGCACGTCATGAAACATGCACGTCATACACCCGAATGTCTTTAAATCGTTCCGCGAAGCCCCTTGCTTGTAGCGTGCTCTGTTTGCGACTGTGGCTATACCAATTTCGCTCTTGTGTGCGGTTGACTGGATGAAGTGCAACCTTCGGGGGCAGTGTGACTGTCGTCTCTGAGCCGCTTCAATTCTCTTCAACTCTGTGGGTAATTCTCCCTTTCGGTGTTGCTACACAAGGTGGCACTTTTCCTGTACACTTTCTTCACGGACACCACTGGGTCGTGGCTGGAGTGAGATAATTTTTATTGGAGATTTGCTTTCGTAAATGCTTTTTACTTCATTCATATTCACGCCGAGCCTGGTTGCTTTAGTGCAGTCAGCCGCAACTGCGTGTCTTTCTCCTCTTGTAGCCTCTGCTGAAGCAAGAAGTTGTGAGAGGGAATGCTGTCTTGTCGGCAGCGGAGGCATAGGTCTTGCCCTCCATCAGCACCCTCTGGACGGCCAACAAGGGACCGTGAATTTGTAAGCACTATTTGCCGAGTACCCCAAGGCAAACATTGTAATTCCTTGAATGTGCACAAAAATCTGTAATTAGCGAAGCTCAAACACTTGGTCGTTTTAATAGTGCAAAGATAGATTATTGTGCGTAAATGCCGAAACAATCGGTCGTCGCACGAAACTGGCAACAACCACAACGTGCTTATAAAATTAAAAAAACGGAAAATGAAGTACCAAAATCGCAGTTTTTTCTTATGGAGTGCCCTCGCTCCATAAAATAAAAAAGGGGGAAATGTAAAAAATATAAAGAATGGTGGACGGTTTGGCTGCGCTAACAAAGGAATTTCGTGCAAAAGTCGTATACATCCCTGCTCATGAAGCGTTGACTAATATTTTATGGCAGAGGGGGGATATCTGTATGTAACACTTTGGTAGGCTTCAGAGTACGCACGCAGGATTGAAAGAACAAGAGCTCATTTCTCGTTGGAACCTAGTTCATTGATTGATTGATTATTTATTTATTTATTTATTTATTTATTTATTTATTTATTTATTTATTTATTTATTTATTTATTTATTTATTTATTTATTTATTGCGCAGCAATCAAAGAGCGTTGCCCCATACACCACCCCGGTCAGTTGCCCTTTTAATAAAATGACATGAAGCCGCCGCTCTTAGGCCACTTCAATCGCATGACAATGCCGCCGTGAAGACAACACTCTTTCTGCATGATAGGATAAAACTTTTCTTCCACATTTCATTAGTCCAATTGTTTAAGAAGAATTTTAAATCTAAAATGAAAAATAATTGTTTTTTGTCTGGCACTTATTCCGATGAGCCCCGTTCCAAACTTGTGTGAATAAAGTAGGCTTACTGCCATATCTTGTAATTCAAAACTCATTTGTCACCCATTTTGTGGTGACATTTTCATTGGTATTATAAAAGCTTCGCTTCGCTGTCCAATGATATGAGCATGACTAAGTGTATGCATTTTTTTGTTCACAAGATATATCTATATTATATTGAGAGGTGCAGAGAATACGGGAGAAAGTTTGATTTGCCGAATGGCGTATTGAGCTGAAAGACCGCTACATGTAGTAATCCCGTGGAGTGAGTCGTATATATCTTCGCTGTGAAAAGCCCTCGTGCAGAGTGATTAATGTCACACTAGTAATCAGATTTCTCGCTTCCGTAGGTATAATGGTAACAACAGCTATCACAGACGGCGACCAGAGGGAACTATAACACATTTCCGCTGGCGGGATATTTGCATTGCGTAAGAAAGAAAGAACTTATACCTTCTCTTTGTATATCATCTTATCCCTTATATACTTCTACCTTATATATAACCATACCTTCGTACTTTTTGGCTCGCAGCGGCGGCTGCTTCTCCCCGCGCCTCGTATGCCTATTACCCGTGTCTATGGTACAGGATCAACATGTGTGTAATGAGTTTGGGGACTACAAACATTTCTTTGACCGGGTAAAGGCGTAAAAGACCTCTGCTCTCTTTCTTTCCGTTTGTGCAACTGTTTCCAATATTTCTATTTTTTATAGCTTGATTCCCACAGCGCACCAAATAAAAACAACTAACAACCACAAACTTGCACATGCTTTGCATAGATTTTCATGCGGGGTTTACTCGTTGAATAAAGTTTCCTATACCTTTTAAGCTTTCGCAGGAGCGTACATCATTAATTTTCTAAACTAACCTCTACAGGCTTACCCGAGTGTTTTTTGCTGACACCCGCAGGTTGCACTGAAATGACCGGCCTCACGTTCGCTGGGTGGGCTCTTCAGAGCTTCCAGGGTGCAGGCGGGCAGTTACCGTCGCCTCTAACGCTAGAGGAGCGCTATGTGGCGGCCAGTTCAGTGCCATATTCATGAACAGCCGGCTGTTTGTAGCTCCATGCCGAATAACTCGTTTCTGCGCTCAGAAATAATTATCTTTGCTGCTATGCATTTATTATTGTTTGTATTAAAAGAAGATCTGTAATTTTTCTCCAACGTAACCAGTTATTCAGGGTATCTTTGAAATAATTGGGTCGGGGAACTGCAATGATTATCCGTGATCACCAGAAAGCGAGAACTGCATTACGCTTCACGAAAGCGATCCCGTAAAAGCGCCGCCAAAAAAACCGACACCAGGTAGCGAATGATAAAAACTTTGGCCCGGATATGTTTGCTCTCCTTCCTTCTAGGCATTCTCCATATACTCAACCCTCTCTTCCTCCTATCTTCCACCTCTCCAGTTTCCCTTTTCCCTCCTATCCATCCTCTTTGTTCCTCTTTCCGTCCTATCTTCTCCTATTACTTCTTCCCTGCATCATCACCTTCCTCCAGTTCTCTTCACCACCACCCAATCTTCCTCTCCCGGTTCCAACCCCCTACTTCTCATACTCTCTTCTAATCGATTCCAGCTCACCCACCTCCAAATCGCCATTGGCCTCCACTCCGCTACGCAACCACCCCTTCAAGTCTAACTTTTTCACTCCCTCTCCCCACTATCTAAATTCTCCCTCTATCCCACTCCATTTCCACCTCTTCCCCTTTCCACTACACTCCTCTTCCCCTCTTTCTCTTCCTCCTCCAATCTCACCATCAATGCCAATTCTCTTTTCCCTTCCTCCCCCGATCCGCCCTTTTACCCTCCTCTTCCGTATTCCCTGCCGATACCAGCCCTCCCTGTACCCTCCTTTCCCCTCCGCTATTCCCCCACTCTCCATATCCCGCTTTGTCGCCTCCCCGTATCCGTCTTCCCTCCTCTATCCCTCACCAAGCACTTACCCCACCGTTCATGTTGGGTCAGTAACCCACCAGTGCGAGCAAAGTCACCAATAAGATTTCCGGCTGATTTTAGTTACATACATACATACATACATACATACATAGACATACAAACAGACAGACAGACCGGCAGACAAACAGACAAAAATTTTTGCATTAGGTCCCCTAGACAGACTATTGTCTTTAAAAGTCGGTAAAAGTTTTGAATATGCCGATTACTAGCCGTTCTCGAGAAGACATTACGGTGACTTGCGATGGCCACAATCCAACCTAAAAGTTTATTTCTTTGGTCTATGGCTGCTCCAAAGATTCTATTTTCTTTACGATTTTATGGTGGTAAGCAGTCGTTACCAAACGAGTGAAACTAACAAGCTCACATTGGAATCAGTTTCCAACGAGTCGTCAGCCAAGATGCCTTGGCTAATGACTGAACAGCGTGGCGCCATCTGTCTTGGTTGTATAGTACCTTTGCAAAAGCCGGTTCTTCATTCTACCGCTCGACGGCGCCTTATGCACGACGACGTAGATTCTTTCGAATTGTTGAGTTCCATTCCACAACACCGCCACTGCGGCGCTAGACATCTCGTCCGTGTCACCTTTTGTTGTTTCTCACTCCTTTTTACTCATGACCATGTTTTAAAAATGATAGTCTCTCTTTGTCCAGAACTTTTATCTATCGGGTCGGCACCCGAGTAAAATTGACCCGAGAAAATGCTCTCTCACCAGAGTAAATTGCCCTCTCGGAAGTTCATCCTATGTATTTCCAATGGGGCACACGATAGACAATTGGTTCGAAGGCCTTCGGAAGTCCTTTCAAACGGCCGTGTAGCACAGGTAGAACTCGCAAATGTTATTACCAGGTCTGCGAGCTGTGGCACACTGAACCACTGGCAATTGGAGGGCCACTGTTTACCCATTAGTGCAGGGGCGTGACCAGGGAAAGTGTGTGTGTGTGTGTGTGTGTGTGTGGAAGGGGGGGGGGGGAGGCACACCGGGCCCGTGGCCCCCAGAAATAGTTTATTTCAGGTTCACGTGCAGTTCAAGTCGCCTGAAGAACCGCCTGAAGTCGCCTGCAGGCGCGGAACCTGCAGTTTTAAGGACATGCTCGTTCATGCAAAACTGAAAACAAAAACTAAGCCCACGTCTGATCCCTGTGGCCGCTCCAGATGCTGTATATGGAAATATAAACAGCTGCGCGACGCGCGGATGTCGCCCGGCTCCGCAAAGCTCCTGCTGCATTTCGCGCCGAATGCGCTGAGCCACAGCCCATACAGTCAGGACCGTGTAACGCCCTGCATTTCCACAAAAATGCAGATTATGCGTAAGTTCCACCGGTAATCCTTATGATATCGCAAATGGAGAGAACCGGTCGAACATAATTTTGAAAAATGAAGTAATAAGAAAAAATGCGAGAAGTGACGAACCGTGTAAATGCAGATTCGGCAGAAGTTCCACCTGTAATCGTTATAATAGCCTAAATGGAGATAACTGGTATAGCAGAATTTCGATAAAGCGAAAAATAGTAAAAAAAGAAGCAAAAAGTGGCGAACCCTTGTAACGCCCTCAATTCCACAAAAATGCAAATTTGGCAGAAGTTCCACGTGTACTCGTTATAACAGCGTAGACTGAGATAATTAATCGAACAGGATCTTGAAAAAAACCAAGAAATTTGGCAGTAAAGAACTCAGTCTCTAGACAAGCGGCATAAGAATGCAACGCATTAATGGACAATGCTCTGAATTCCTGTTGTTGTTTTTTTAACATGGGGCCGATGGAACCAAATGGTAGCCGGCGATCGTATAAGGATACGCAGTGCATATTCGTTGGTGGTACACAACCGACGGATCCAAGATCTAAGTCATACCTGCGTATGGTTTTCCCACCGACCGAACGCAAAACACCTGGGATAGATATATAGCTGACGACAGGGGATCCGGTTATAAATGGCCAGTCTATTTCCTGTGTTTGCTATTTATCAGGTAATCATTTTCGTATCTTGAAATCTTGTTAGCCATTCCGAGCAGGGGAAATGAGAGAGCATTTTGTTGACGACAACAAACATTAATGTCGCCTTCTTGTCTTGCGAACTGCGGGGATTCTTTTTTTTTTTCTTTGTCGTCGCGGCTTTCTGGCACTTCCTGCAGCTAAAGATTTAATGATCAACCCCTACGTGTTGATGCGCGCATGAGAAAGAGAGAGAAGGAGAGAGCGAGAGAAACCCATTAATGAAAGCTGAGTAGTTCAGCCCCACTAACGGTACGACTTGCTACTCCAGATCGGGATGCATACAGTGAGAGGAAAGTGGGAAATACGGAGAGATAAAGACAAGAAATAAAAAAGAGGCGGATGGAAGATGTACACATATATAAAATGTATATGTTCAGAGGGTTCACATGACCTCTTCCAGCTCTACTTCCGCAAGAGAAGATAACAGAGTTTTTGTCCGCAGCACTGCCTCGCCCTGATTTTCTAAAGGTTCAAGGAAGAGTGAAAGTTCTAGAGCACTTCCACGACTGCTACTTCACCCGCTCTCTTTCTCATATTTTTTATCTAACATAATTGTGCTGAATCATCCGTGCGGAGATTTCTTGGACCGGTCACATTTTTCTATGGCTCACTGAAGCTACCGAAATTAGTAAAATGAGAACTATTTGTTGA
The DNA here is from genome assembly GCF_048455015.1 of Haemaphysalis longicornis. Taxonomy (NCBI): domain Eukaryota; kingdom Metazoa; phylum Arthropoda; class Arachnida; order Ixodida; family Ixodidae; genus Haemaphysalis; species Haemaphysalis longicornis. The sequence continues at coordinate 201,194,358 of NW_027526203.1, forward strand.
TCAGAAATATCGATACCGTAGTTCAACGAACTCACCGCTGAAAGTGATTCACGTAAAATAGGGAACAGAAATTTGCGATGGACAACGTCATGGGGGTCAATACGAGACTTCTAAAAGCGGCGTGAGACCGAACTTTTTCTTTTGCAAAGCTGCTCGATTCGTAATATTTACCGCTTGTCATGTCGACCCATTTTCGACAGCGCTCTGGGCCCGCAGAAAAGTTATTGGGAGACTAGACTTCGCACATATGGGTACGATCTTTTCATCGGGCTATTGCTCGCATAAAAAATCTTATGCTCGCATTCACACTAAACTTTTTTGCAACCTTATCGCCTAAAAAAGGTGTAGTATAGGTGGAATAGGTGTGTTGGGAAGTCATTACGCCTTTTTTCTAAGTTTTCAACACCCTCATTTGTAGCTTTACACTGTTTTTGTGTGGATAATAGGGTGTTGGCCGACTGCTACACCCTCGGTTTTGTGATAGGTGTTTAAAAGGTGTGAAATGGGTGTCCAGTTGCAAAAGAAACAGTGGAGCTGGCGGTTGACCTAGCTTCTTCCGGTTTTGCTAAGTTTTGCTATGTTTTGTTAGGGTTTGCTAAGCTTTGTTAGGTTTTACGATACTTTTGCTAGGCTAGGCAAAGTGCTGAGGGGTATGGCCAAATTTAGCCGGATTTTACTAGGCCGCTTCGGTCGGTCCCCGACACCCTCTGAGAGCGGATCTCAGGGGGAAACAAGCTACGTCGACCCCCAACTCCGCTGTTTCTCCAGTCTTGCACCACGAGTGCAAGCTTGCCCCTTGTGCTCACATTCGAGCAGGCACGAAAGACGTCTTCATTTTTATAATACCCTATGTGCGGTGGTGCACCCTTGTCAGGCGGCGTAGTTTTTTTCTTGGAATTTTTTTTGCTAACGCCACCGGACCAATCTAAAGCTTAAACACCTCCGCTGTGAATAAATAAGCCAATTTATACTATTTTAAACACCGTGAGGTACAAATCATCCCGCCTTCGTAGAAAATATTCAAGCACACACCTGTGAAAGTGTATAAAAGCGGTTTTTACACCCTTTATCTTATGTCCCAACACCTTAATTTGTAGCCTGACACCTTTGCGGAAAAAAGGGTGTTGGAATAATGAAAACCGTCCTTGGAGGGTGTTCAAAGGGTGTGGAATAGGTGCTTAGTATTTAATAAAATTTTATGACTTATTGAGCGTATTAATTACGGCACTTTTCAAACTACGCCTCACGATTAAACACTGCTTGCAAATGCGACATGCTGACTTGTGTACGCTGACATCAAAATACATAATTCCAAAACTAGCGCGAAAATAGTTGATTTTTGTGACAAGGCCACCTGCTCTATCAGATGACTTTCTTTTGCTGTCTATAAAAGCAAGGGCAGATGATGTATTAAGGTAAGTGTATACTCGCTCTCCCAGCGCATCCGGTTGGTTTTCTTGCTCAATTCATTTGTGGTCCAAGTGCAACATGTGCGTGTTGAATGTGTTTGTACGTCGTTTGGTGCGCGCTCTGCCGATTCACATTGTCACGCAAAGCTTCCCTGCCCACACCCTTATCTTATGGTGTTAAGCAGCCTTACACCCTTATTTTATTGTGTTCACAAGCAGACCATTTTTTTTTTCATCTTTACACCCTTTTTCAGTCAAAACACCTTTCAAAGGTGCGTGCAACGGGACAAGTGTTGCACCCTTTTCAGCCAGAGAGAGTGTAAAAAAGTTTAGTTTGTTGGTTGTTAGTGCAGTCAACAACGACTCAGTGACGGTCGAACGGGTAGCTGCCGTACATCGCTAATTTCCCACAGGGCACGGCGATCTCCAGGCGGGATTTTTTAAAAAAAAGAAGTGGCTGTAAAAACGGGGCACAGCAATGACCTGCGAAAGCCTGGCATGAAAAACTAGAGCGTCACAGCTCCTGATTTCGGCGAGAAAAAATCGCGACACCCTGCATTCGTGATCTGTGCGGCGCATATATCGGCAAACCTGGTACAGGGTGTTGCGACGATAACTGGAACACTTTAAAAATTTTTCCTGAGCGATCCGCCGCTCTGTTCGCGCTCAAACTTCACACAAAGGTCGCATTTTGTGGTCTATTTTGTTTGACACCGGGAACAACAACGGTACTTACCTGTTTATTCTGAAAATAAATAAAAACGATTTTCGCCTATGGGAAAATGGCCGCTGATTTGGACGTGCGAGCCAGCGCAAGTTGATGTTGGAACGACGGAACCACCTGCAGAGTGAAACGCATGTTTGGGATTCACGTACTGAGCCAAATGGTGCAGCAGACGATCAGAAAATGCACCTAGAAATGAGCTAACAGACGATCAGAAAACCCGGTTTTCGGGCTCGCACGTCCAAATCGCCGCCATTTTCCCATAGGCGAAAATCGTTTTTATTTATTTTTAGAATAAACAGGTAACTACCGTTGTTGTTCCCGATGTCAAACAAAATAGACCACAAAATGCGACCTTTGTGTGAAGTTTGAGCGTGAATAGAGCGGCGGATCGCTCAGGAAAAATTTTTAAAGTGTTCCAGTTATCGTCGCAACACACTGTATACAATAAGTTCTCGTTCACCTGGAATGCGATATCTGGGGAACGCCTAAACTGTGGCGTGCAGACGTAAGGCACCTACCAATTTTAAAGCCACATGAGACACCCGAATAAGCCACAACGCGAGCGGCGGCACCTGCTCCCGCTGTCCCCCAAGAAGCACCCGCATGGGGCGCACCGATCGCGAAAAGCGCCGGAAAATTCTGAGACAGCCCGCAGTGGAACTTGAAAATGCCTGCCGGGGCCGAACCGACGCCGCGGGACCCTCCCCGCAAGATGAACAGCAAAAAGACCCCTTCCCTCTCGCCGGGCAGAACATATATACCCTAGGTGAGGGAAGGGGCATTTCCGACGTTAATTATGCTAGTGTCTTCAACACGTTTTTTTCGCCAGTTTTTACCCAGGAAAACTATTCCAACGTTCCCCTTTTCGATGACCTTGATTGCCCATATATGCAACCAATTTCGCTTACTGTCGTAGGTATTGAAGCTTTAATAAGCAACCAAAAACTGTCAACGTCCGCAGGAGTAGATAACATAAACTCAAAACTTTTAAAATACACGAAATCAACTTCAAGTGTAATCTTATATCACATATTCACGCAGTCATTATCTTCTGGCCAGTTGCCTAGGGACTGGAAAATAGCTAAAATCGTGCCGATACACAAATCAGGTAATAAAAACTCACCGGACAACTACCGTCCCATTTCGCTAACGTGCATATGCTGTAAAATGCTGGAACACACTAGCGCTTCTAAAATTTACTGTCATCTAGAGACCAATAAATTCTTTTTCGCTAACCAGCACGGTTTTAGGAAAGGCTTTTCTTGTGATACGCAGCTTTTTGAATTCACCACGGACTTACACAATAACATGAACAGTAACTCGCAAACTGATTGTATCTTCCTGGATTTTTCCAAAGCGTTTGATCGTGTAGCCCACTGCCGTTTAATCAGTAAATTATCCGCCCTCCGATTAGATTCTTTAACTTTATCTTGGCTTCGTAACTTCCTTTCCATGCGTGAACAGTTCACGGTGGTTAATGGTTCTACTTCGCCGCTTTTCCCTGTCACCTCGGGTGTGCCTCAAGGCAGCGTTCTTGGTCTCTTACTTTTTTTAATATTTATTAATGACCTACCTTCTTGCGTAACATCTTGCATGCGACTTTTTGCTGACGATTGCATAATCTACCGAAAAAAAATAACCCTAGTGACCATGTAACGCTTCAAAATGACCTAAAGGCTATCTGCTACTGGTGCAATACGTGGCAAATGTCTCTGAACTTAACCAAATGCCAAAAAATTTCTTTCAGCCGAAAACGCGTTAACTCGAATTTTTCGTACTTCCTAAACAACCATTTAATTACTGACGCTTTAAATTATAAATACGTAGGCGTGCTCTTAACGGCTAACCTTTCGTGGTCCACCCACATTAACGCCATATGCGCTAAAGCTTCACGATCACTGGGATACTTACGTTGAAATCTGCATGCTGCTCCCTCTAACATTCGTCAACTAGCCTATAAAACTTATGTACTACCACAGTTAGAGTTCACTTCTTCCGTTTGGTCCCCCTACCAAAATTACTTAAATGAAAAAATAGAAGCAGTGCAGAATCGGGCTGCACGGTTTATAACCAAGTCATATAACTTCAGCTCAAGCATAACAAAAATAAAACACGATATTTCACTAGAAACACTGCATCTGCGCCGGCAAATCGCTCTCCTGTGCATTTTTCACAAATACATTCATAGCACCAGATATTCCCCCTTGCGCATTATAACCCCTGTTTCCACATCACACAGGTTATTTAACCAACGTAGCTTCGCACGCATGTACGGCACCACCAACGCATTTAATTCATCCGCTCTTCCACGTGCTATCCGCTTGTGGAATGATCTTCCTGATACCATCACGTCGCTGACTAACCCGGAAATATTCCGTCATCACTTGCAGATCCATTTTTCAGATTGAACAGGAATGATTCCGTTCGCATCGGTTTTTTCTTAGTTTCGCATTGTGGGTTACTTGCTGATGTTCTTTTTTTTGTATAATCCTCTTGCTGTTGTGATGATGATGTGATGAAGTTCTTTTTTTTTTTACTGCTTACTTGACTTGTTGATATCTGTATATGACATGACTAATTATTGTATAACTTTTGTTCGTTATTTTGGTGTGATTTCCTCCACAAGCCCCCCTTACTCAATGCCCTGCTGGGCCTGTAAGGTACTTTGAATAAATAAATAAATAAATAAAACAGAAGCAAGAAACAACAAGGCACGCGTTACCCGCTAGACAAGCTAGGCGCATTCGAAGAGCGTACGCCACCCAAGACAGTGAAAGGGAGAAGCGCCTTTTGTCACCGGCCGGACGCAGTCCCGCTCGTTTCCGCGCGCCTTGCGTCCAGGTGACTTAATTGTCAGCGGCCCCTTCTGTGGCGTTTGCGGCGTGGGGGGCGCAAGCGTGGTCAAACCATACAATATACCAGGACACTGCATTGACCAAACCAAGTTTCCGCTCAAATCGCTTATCATTTAACGTATATTAACAACCGGAGTACAGGACGTTGGTTTGAAATATGGGTAGTGTTTCCCACATAGTTGGCAACGAAATGGGGCTGCCATGTTAATGGAAATATTGGCCCTGCCCTACATAACTGTACGTATTGTTTTTAACTTATGGTAATTGAAATTAGTTACTAGTGATGTTAACCACTCACGCTTCGTTCAGCATGCCTCCAAGCTCAATATTAAGAACCCCCTGTTTCTATATAGATGAACTGGTCGCAAAATCTCTCATTCATGTGTCTTCGAAGATAGCTATGGATTATGTCGTAAACGCTATAGATATACACTCTTGTGATTAGTCTACGCAGGCATGATTACTCGCGTAATTTTACAAGGACAAAATGAAGAAACAAGGACGACGCCAGACTTCAATCAGGTTTTATTACGCGAACTCGAAAACGCAGCAAAGCAAATTTTTAAGCCGGAAGCTTTGAACCTCTGTGTTTCACGGCACGCGTTGGGTTCTTTACCTTTAATTCGTTGGTACCGCCCGCCATTTTTGGAATAATTGTCGGACGCACCTACGCCGGATTACCACGCGATGGGACATTTAACGCCTTAAGTGCCCAATTGTTCCAAAAACCGTAGTTGTAGCTGTCCGGTCAAAATTGTGGCCGCCGCTGAAAACAGTAAATAGATTAAAAAACACGTCTAACCTGATTGAATTTGCACCCAGGTCTCCACAGTAGCAGGAAGACGCGCCACCAGTGTGCTATCTTTTTTTTTCTCTTTACTACATGAAAAACTACCCCATAAAGACATAAAATCACAGGCTATCTACAACAGTAGCTCATTCACTAACACACGTTAACTACAGTAGATTCACCTGTATATTTTTAAAAGCCAGGCAAACACGCACATGCTTGGCGGAGGTGCAACCAGTCCGGCGGTTGTGGTCAACATTGTTGGCAAGCGCACATTGTTCGCAAATAATTTTCTTTGTGTCCCAGGGTCCACACAAAAACATCGTACTGCACAGAACAGGTTTTGGTCATTGGCAAGAATCTATTATTTGGGGTGATTCCAATATCTTTCTTAAGAGTCCGCTGGAAAACGTCCTCCCCCTAAAAAACACAGCGTCCCGGTATAAAACAAAGCAGTGGTTAATTGTCTCGTGTTAGTTGCACAAGCGGCAGTTGACAGACCAAGGAACAAATACCCCTTTACTATTGAGCCACGTTTTGACAGCAACGTATAGGTATGCACCTTAAAAAAAGAACGTTTCTGCAGCAGTTTGAGTGCACATGCGGTTGACACGCTGCACTGTCTAAAAACTTTACATATGGTTGACGGTAAATGGGTATGGAGAATAAGCTTTCAAGTAATACACACGTAAAGTCCTTCAGGAGAGTTCTATAGGTACTGTAAGGGAAAACGTGCAACAAGGAACCTGAAGGTGTCAGTAACCTCTTTAAAGCCCCAAGAGGGATTAGAATTTTCGCTGTAGGTAGGCGGAAATTTAAAAAAGCAAATGCGCACTCAACTGATATTGTAGCGATAACCTTAAAAACGGGTGATCAACCATTTTAAAAAAGAAGAAATGCGAGACAAGCTGGTGGACAAACAAATGCACCAGACGAACGCCACCACACTTTGACGGCAGGAAAATTTTATCCCGGCGCATTGGCTCCCACCTGTACCGCCACACGAAAGTAGCCAACACTCTATGGAACGCTTGGGCCTTATTTTGAGCGCATTCAAGGACCTGCATGACATAAACAAGTTTATAGAGTAGAAATACATTGCAGACTTCGGCTCACGCAAATATCGAGATCGCCCGCCTCATCCATGCCTGCGTTTCGCGCTTTGCAATTGCAAACGCCCCAGAGCAAAGAGGCCCGCTGTTGTGGTACTGATATAGAGGAACCTCAAGGTACTGGGTAACTTCTGAATCCCGTTGTTATACCTCCCTAGTGCTGCGACTGCTAACCCAACCAGCCTATCCAAAATCCTCTTGACTTTTCAAGGCTTACCTCAGCTCCAGATGCATTACAAAAACCGTTGTTTTAGCATCACTATCTCCAAAGCACTTTCTTTGTGCGAATTGAAAAATGCAAGGTTATCCGCATATTCCACAACTCTAAATTCATTACTTGACAATGAATAGCCACGAATAACACTGCTTCGTAGAATGCTAGTGCACAGCGGCTCGAGGTACAAATCAAATAAAAGGGGAGATAGGGGCAACCTAGCGGTGCCGAAAACTTTATAGGAATAGGACTAGAGAGCTCGCGGTTTATGATTAACCTGGTCGTAGAGCTATTATAGCATAGCGATATGCCTTTGCATAATGTGTCCCCAATGCCAGCAGCCTCAAGAATGGCAAAAAAGAAAGAATGGCGACCCTGTCAAATGCTTTAGCCAAGTCAATTTCAAGACGTCCAACCTGCCCAGCCCCATCTGTTGTTTATTATAGTACTGTCAATGCAATGTAAATTTGCGTCTGAATGCCTCACCCTCGAATCCAACCCGTTTGACGGGGGCCCATCAGACTCGTAATTATGAGCTGCAGCCTGTGGGCCAATACCTTAGCGAATATTTTCAAATCAGCATTACACGATTATATCAGTCTGTAGCCTCCCACAGTTTTCAACTTTGTTGCATTTTCGCATTCCGGAGTTAGAAAGATATAATCTATGTAACAAGTTAGGGGGTAGAGCGTCGAGTTCAGATGCCACCGTAATTAATTTATCTAAAACGGGGAACTCCGAAGAAAGGCCGCCAGGTCCAGGGGATTTGCGGGTTTGCAGGGCTGAAATGGCTGCCTTCGCTTCTTCAATTGTGATTGGACCGTCAACCAGCGTCTGCTCATCCTCACTGAGCTTAGGAAAGGTCTCGAGGAATGGCCTAAAATCAGGCACACCACCGGTTCCCGGGTTGTCACTGAAACGTTTTCCACAATGAGAACGAAGTGCATTAAGAAGTTTGAGAGTATCCAAATAGCCCCTGCCTCCATGCTCTATTTCTATTATAACCTTTTCAACTGCTGATTGCTTTTCATCGCCGAATGCACGTTGTGTTTGTTGTTGCTGAAGAAACCTGCGTGTTGTAGGCCGAATTAGAGCTCCCCAATATTTTTCAACCATATGTTGCGGCAGCTGGGCTTTAGCATTACATATTTCATTGAACGATGGCCCAGGCTCAGCTCTTTCAGTCGCGTGCAACTTCATCGATAAACTTCTGAGCTCCCGTATGTAAAGGCCCTGCAAAAATGCTTCCCGATCTGAAGTTTGTATAGCTAAATTTTTAATCTCTTCTTTAAAGAGGTCCCAGTTTTGGAAAACCCTGACGCCTGAAAGGGCGAATGTGTCTTTCAAACAAGCACCTACATAGGGCTGGAAATGTTCATCAGAGAGTACGCTAGTGTTTAGTTTCCACATCTGCCAGAGAATTGGCGGAGCACGCCAG